>NC_091213.1:9855214-10072714 GCF_040958095.1 Procambarus clarkii
TTGAAAATACATTTTAAAAACTGCAAATGCCATAATGATCAAATTATTTCATTCGGTAAATATACATTAATTACATTGCAAAATTGTTACATTTTTATTCAAATTAATGACGCCCGAACCTGAAGTGAGAGCATCAAATGAGAGCTTCAAGTAAGAGCCTCAGGTGAGAGAGCCTAATGTGAGAAAGCTTGAATCGAGAGCTTCAAGTGAGAGCATCAAGAGAGAGACTTATGACCTCTTTCTCATACTCCAATTCCTCGCATTTTACAATATCACTGATATGTTGTACTCAGACACCCAATCCACACATCTGAAAATATAGAAAAAGGCGACGTTTTGCTCCGTTCTGAACCATTATCAAGGGACGACGTTTCGATCCGACCTGGAGGAATGTCAAGACGCGTGGTATGCCATGGAGCAAGTCGTGATGTCGTCAGATGTGTGAGTTCAATGGGTAGTTTTCCGCTACGTTATTGTGATTCACTGTCTGCAGTGTACTCAGGTTCAAGAACTTCTCAACTGATATGTTTATATTTCTGGTATGGTACTGCAGTGCTATGATAGTGTGGAGTTTTGCATTGCACTATACGATATAGAATGACATTGTTCTGCATACTTTTGATCGCCATTGTAAGGAATGGTAATGTATATCGTTTTATGTATTGTATGACATGATATTTATGGTATTATACTGTATATGCGTTATTGTATATTATATGGTAGGATATTGAAGGGCATTTTATTGCGATGACTATCATGTTAGTGCCTGTTATTGGATTGAATGACATGTCATACCATGTCATATGCTACGACATTTTAATGAATTGTAATATCTGGTATAGTGTGGTAATGTATGGTGTACTATTGTCAAGAAGAGGAATCGTAATAGGTTCTTTTTTTCAGTCACATAACCAATGACGATTCTGACGCGAGATCACCCATCCAGCTAGGGCCTTAACCTGACGGAGCAAGTGACACATTATCCATTACGCTACCTCACTTTTAACATATGTTATGTGTTGTTCTGGTGTCGCCAATTATCAGTTATCCATACCTACTCAGATCAGGCTTTTGGGTTTCAGACATTGTGGAGAATGTATTTTTATTGCTTACTTGTGGGGTTTCATGTGTAATACGTTCAGTAGAAGTATATCACACACACACACACACACACACACACACACACACACACACACACACACACACACACACACACACACACACACACACACACACACACACACAGGCGCAAACACGCTCTCGAAAAACTCCCAGTACAAACACACATGGTCCTGAACAGCCTAATTGGTTTCGGCTCCTGTTCTCTAGGCCTTACGCCCAACATTTTCATTGTTTAAATGTTGCGCTAATGATTTATTTATGGCCTCTGCATCGTTGATATCTTTTACAATAATATTCAAAATTTAAATGTTAAATCCCTATCTTTCTCCATGCATTCTTCTCCTAATTTCGCGCCCACCGAATTCAACCGACTCCCTCATTCTCCGACTTCATCCATCTAACACTCCCTAACTCTGGCTTCCTAAAGAGAATCCCTTTCCCTAAAACAACCACCTGCTCTTATTTCACCTGGTTCCGTCCCCTCTAACCTCCCCACGTTCCTTATACAGAACCATGCAATTGCTCTGTTCTTGTCTTTCCTCATATGACAGCTTCGTATCCTCATATGTCAGCTTCTTGTCTTCATATATCAGCTCTTTGTCCTCATATGCCAGCTCCTTGTCCTAATATATCTGCTCCTTGTCCTAATATATCAGTTCCTTGTCCTCATATTTCAGCTCCTCGTCCTCTAATCCTAGATCTTTGCCGTCAGATCCCAGCTCAGTATTCTCATATTCCAGCTTCTATTCCTCATATCCTAGCTTTCTGTCCTCATATCTCCCCTCCTTGTCCTCGTATTATCTCTTTTTCACCTTCCTCCTTCGAAATACAATCTAGTCATACTGACTTAGGTCTTAATAATTACTTTCCCTTACCTCCACTTTCCTTCTCCATTCAGCTTATGTATTTCCCTCTTTCTGGTTTCCTTTCCCCCCTCCCTCCTCGATATTCCATTTCTAAAGACGAGCGTCCAGTCCAGGAGGCATCTTTTGCCGTTCCATTTCTTTCCTGCGTTAGCCACTATTCCCCCCCTTCACTCCCCAAACCAATTCCTTTCTTTGCCATTTCTTTTTCCTCTTAACTGCACTTCTCCCTTCCGGCCCTGTCCAGACTTCACCATATTCTTGATTGTTTTAAGTCACAATTTTATCTTACATATACCGTCAAATGCATTCGCTTCATCTCAAATAAATGTTTTTGGTTAATACACTAGTTCTCATTATTTATTTCTCGTCTCTTAATCTCAACTTTGTTCCAGATATTTCCCACATATCTTGCCTCTTCCTACCCTTTCCACTCTTTTGGATTCCACTTTCCACCCTCTTAGACTCCACTTTCCACCGTCTTAGACTCCAATTTCCACCTTCATAGACTCCACTTGCTCTCGCTTCCTCCTAACTTCATTTCCTTCCGTCTTGGCTTCGCATCTCCCGGGGCTGGGTAGGGAATCCGTCGCCTTAGAGGAAGACCCAATACGTCAGAGGCAGGTCCACTCGGGGCCACCTCACCATCACTGACTAATGGAGAGCGAGATTACCTCTGCATACTGCTGCGTCTCTCTCTCTCTCTTTCTCTCTCTCTCTCTCTCTCTCTCTCTCTCTCTCTCTCTCTCTCTCTCTCTCTCTCTCTCTCTCTCTCTCTCTCTCTCGCTACCTCTTTCTGTCCTGTTCTGTCTCTGTTCTTTCTCTGTCTCTCTCTCTCTCCCTCTCTCTCTTTTCTTTTATGTTTACTAATAACATATGACAATATTTGTTTAGAGATATTGAATTTTTGCTCGACTTCTGTTATTGGTAAAAGAAAAATACTCTTTGCATCTGCATGATTTTTTACTGCCCTTATTGTTTGCCTATTGGCATTCTTATATGTTAATGATAAGTTGGTTACAGTTTGCATATATTTCCTCAATATTCATAACGATAAGTTATGAAAAGTATTTTATTATTAGTATTAACCATAATATATTATTGACCTTAATTAGTATTTTAGTGAAAAATAAAAAGAAAATACAGTATGTTCAAGAGACTTTTCCCACATGTTATTGTTGACATATGTAAGTAAAAAACAAATTAAGTTATCAGTGAACAGTTTATTTCATTTAATTTCTTTCATTGATATTTTGAAGTAATCAAACTAACTTGATAAAATTTTAGAACTTAACGAAGCCTCGTCTCTTTCATTTCATCTGTGTGAGTTGGGTAATTAGTTTTTAAATGAAGTTATTGTGGCAGTTTCTCTAAACCACTGGAAATTATGATTTATTTGGTGATTGGTTGGAGTTTCTGTAGAATTGTTTGCACTTGCTGCAAGAAGTTTCAACTTACACTTACACTTATAGATGTGGGTGAGTGTGAACATGACAAGGCTTCCAGTGGTAAATATGCTCAAATCTACCAATTTATATAAGACCTTAATGCGGACTTGAGTATATAGAAAAATATTTATGGTTAGAAATACATGGAGTCTCAAATATAAACTCTACATGGGTTATTTTTTGCGATACATATATAATTTCTCACTTGTGTCATCAGTTGAAAATCATTAGGAAATAACAATGTTTAGAGGGTACTTGGATAGTCTATATGTTACTCCATATCTGTATATACTTCATACTATATACAATTAAATAGTGATGTTTATATAAAATAATAAGGGGTCAATGGGTGTAGTGTTAAGATCAAAGTACAATCCCACTTATCATCCATTATGAGGTTTTCTGAGATTAATATACAATCTCACCCATTACTATAATATTTTCATAATATTCGGTGAATCTGATCAAATTTAGATACAATATGTATATGAGTTGGAGACCAATCTTGACCTCAGAAGAAAAGAAGAGAGTGAGGGGAGACAGTAAAAGACAGCACATGACTCCTTTCTCACATTTCAACCCATCTTGATGAAATCTCATTTGTTGCTTCAGCATTGTAGAGATGTTACGTGTGACTCAGCTACATACAGGTATTCTGTAGATTACTAACCTTACCAACTCTTTAAGCAGGTGTAATTCAAGAGAATAAAACTTAGGTATCGAATATTCTTGATCTATCACTCATTTAGAATATGTTCATTCAAAATGAATATATATCAATAAAATATTATGACTGTCCCAATGATGGAGGCCAGATGATTAAGCCAGCCTCACCAAACATTTGTAAATGACACATGGGTGGTATGGAGCTGTCATAGTCCTCTCTCGGTAAGCAACAATACTTCCTTTTAATAAGTATCTCCTATTCCAAATTCCAACGACTTTAAGAAAGTCTGAAATAGGAAGTTCGTTTCCAAGAGAGTTTTCTAACCATTGTTCAGCTGATCATAAGGTCCCAACTTACACAGTGTAGCCACAGCGTTTCCAACTACTTTGTTATAACGATACGATCAAATAACAGTTGTTGAAAAAGTAACATGAGGTTAGGTTGTGTGTTTGCAACGATTGCATGTTCTGAGAGAGAAAGAGAGAGAGAGAGAAAGAGAGAGAGAGAGAGAGAGAGAGAGAGAGAGAGAGAGAGAGAGAGAGAGAGAGAGAGAGAGAGAGAGAGAGAGAGAGAGAGAGAGAGAGAGGAGAGTGAGGGAGATTAGCTGAGATAGAAAGAAGTGAGGAGAGGATGGGTAAATGGAGGAGGAGCTGAGAGAGAGATATGGGAAGAGAGTGTGGAGAGGAGAGAGAAGGATATGGGAAGAGAGCGGTGGAGGGAAAACAGGAATATCTCAGTGTGGGAGTGTGAGAGAATAGACTAATATTCCATTTTGCCCCCAAAACGCCAACCAACATTTCTCCCTGACATTAACTGAATTATTCAGTTAAAAAGTAATTACCTTGAGTTGTGGCTCACTTAATGACGTCATGCAGTTTACGTTTTAAACGTAGTGCAAAAAATTTAAAACATTCCAATTGCCTTTAAAGTTTGTGAGAACAGAGAGAGCAATATGCACTTGCTGGAAACCTAAATTTAACCAGAATTGCATATATGGGTAACAAATATTGCCGGAATTGCACATATTTACAACAGAACTCCCCAGAGTTGCCAAACTGGGTAGAAAAATTTCCATTAATAGCACAAAGGAGAAGCAAATGTTCTCAGATTTCAATATATTTGTAGCAAATTTTCCTGTAGTTGAGGTAAAAGGGCTTGTAAGTTTTCTAATAGTTCAGACAACAGGGCTTCTAAATTTTCTAATAGTTCAGACAACAGGGCTTGTAAATTTTCTAATAATTGAGGAAACATAGCTTGTAAATATTCCAATAGTTAAGAAAATAGAGCTTGTAAATCGTCTTATAGCTGAGGGGAAAAAAGGTAACATTTTCCACCAGTTGAGGAAAAAAGGCTTGTAAATTTTCCTAGAAACGCGAATGTGGGTAACAAATGTTCCCATTCTTCTCAATATTTTACCACCCTCTCCTACATGTTCTCGTTCTCCACCACCCACTCCACCCCCTCCCGCCCACCTCAACCCTCTCCCACTTCTCGATACACTCCACTTCTCCCCAAAATATTCTCCAATACCTCAATAGCCAATAAAGACCAATAACAGAAAAAAATAATATTGTCCATTACTGTCATTGACTGAGAGAGTCCCACGGGGAACCTGGTGGGCAGAGCACCAGATAACCCTTATTTTGAAGTGGTTTTGTGTGAGGAAAAACAATGCAAATCCTGTTTTATCTCTCGTTCCCCTCTGCCTTTACTCTCTCTCTTTGTTCTCTCTCTCTCTCTCTCTCTCTCTCTCTCTCTCTCTCTCTCTCTCTCTCTCTCTCTCTCTCTCTCTCTCTCGCTCTCTCTCTCTCTCTCTCTCTCTCTCTCTCTCTCTCTCTCTCCCCCCCTCTCTCTCTCTCTGAATGTCTCTCTGTCTGTCTCTGTCTTTAAAATGTATAGCAATTACGCATTAATACACATCCCAATTTCGCTCTAAAACACAATCATAATTACGCTTTCAAACTATGGAATTCGTGTTTTAAAACGCATGGCAATTACACTCTAAAACTCACGGCAATTACGCTCTATAACGCACAGCATTACGCTCTGAAACACACAGTAACTGCGCTCTGAAACGCATGGGAAATATGGAGCACCAGAGCTAAGCCTCTTGCCCTATACTAGGCGGGTCCCGTTTATGTAAATAAATAATCACAAAATAAGTAAATAAATAAATAACGTTAAAAAGCCTTCAGACACGTCTTAAAAATCCCAGGATGCAAGTTTACAATACAAACAACAAAAACCTACGGCACACTAACTGAAAATGGAGGAAAAAATAATCACTCAAGGAAATCGGACGCTGAATATACAAAAGGGGGAAATGATAGCGAGCACCAAAGGCAAGTTAGACTAGTTATCTTGACAAATAGGAACATTGTGAATGCGCCAACACGACGCACAATGGTGGAGCGATACATGGTGGAGAACGGTACACGAGCCATGGTAGAGAACGCACACATTTCACGGTACAGAACGACACTGGCCATGGTAGAGAATATGGTAAACACAGGATATGGTAAAAAAAACGACATAGAAGTCACGACAAACACCTGATGAGCCAATCATGGTAGAAATTTTGGATTAAACCATATTCGTTACCATTTACACCACGTTACTGAAACTTAGTGACCCTCTATAAACAATCCTCGCTACTGAAACTGCGTTAGTGACTATCCAGACAAAAACCTTGCTACTGAAACTTCGTTAGTGATCATCTATAAACAAACTTCGTTAGTGACCATCCATAAACAAACCTCACTACCTAAAGAACGTTATTGACCACCCAGACACGAACCCTGCTACTGAAACTAGCGAGTATTCAGTCGATACCACGTTGCAAACTCCCTAGACCAGAGATATTAGTAGCCAAATTAGAGGGTGTTTAATATAGCTTTGATATACGGGTCTCGACTCGCTCCACCAAGCCTGAATTTGGGCTGGAATTTGTTCATCCTGATGAGCGATAAAGAAGGGCATATCCGGCCGGAGATTACAGCAGACATGGCAATTGACATTCGCTTAACTATACCTCTGGTCAGCCATTGAATATAATCACTGGTTTTCCTATTCCATGTTCCTTGTTTTTCTGTTCTCCGAGAATAGCACCATATGGCTAGGGAGAGAAAGTTTCCATGTTTACTATGAAGTGAGATTTTTGAAAATATAAGATTTAGTGAATAGAAATTTTTGGGTATAAAAGCTACTATGATCGAAAATTTTATTTTTCCACTGTCAAGATGTTTATGTGCCCGGGCCTATTCAATCTCCAGTTCAGAGTTTCTTCCATGTGGCGTGTTCCCTGACACTCGTCCTCACGACCGACATAACTCACACGACCCTCTTATCCCACCTTTGGTTAATAAAACCAAATTTTTTGTAAAGTTTTACCTTAATTTTTCCGGTGGTTAACTGTTGATTTTCGTGATGTGATTGATGATAACGAGTGGATCAAGACCTTGGGTTTATCACTCGTGGAGCGAAGGGTTATATTTGATTTGCTTTTATTTATTGTTGTTGCATCATTAAACTGCGTTTGTGATTTAGAAAGAAATATTCAGCAGGAAAATTACTCCTCCGTGTTTGATAGCAGTCTAGATCTTTAGGTTATCGTCGTCTGTGTGTTTCTCCAATCACTATGTATCATGGAATTGTATACCAGGATGGTATGCCTCCTCTTATGTCAAGGAATGCGCCACAATTTTTGAACATTTTCGTGTTTGCAAGATTCTTTTCAGTCCTCTAATTTATTCATATAATTTATTAAGAAGCTTCAAATACATTCAGTGGTTTTAAGCGTGACTCGAATATGAGACTTTTGAGATTAAGTTCATCTTCAATAAAACATATTTAAATAAGTTTTCTTATATTTGCCTTTACTGCAATCTCTCCTTTTTTTATCTCTCTCTGGTGGGATTGCAATTTAATCCAATTCAGTTATAGCAAGATGAATTATTTTCACGTTTGACTAATGAACCCGTTTTGGTAGTCAGATGTCATCTCTTTATCTGTCCAACCATTTGGACTGGACGGTAGAGCGACGGTCTCGCTTCATGCAGGTCGGCGTTCAATTCTCGACCGTCCAAGTGGTTGGGCATCATTCCTTCCACCTGTCCTATCCCAAATTCATATTCTTATCCCTTTTAAGTGCGATATTATCGTAATTGCTTAGTGCTTTCTCCTGATAGTCTCGTTCCCTTGTTCCGTGTGCATGTTACTCTTTCTCTTTTATTCCGTGTCCATAAGTTACTTTTTATCTCTTATTCCATGTTTATAAGTTACCTTTTCTCTCTTATTCCGAGTCCATAAGTTACTCTTTCTCTCTTATTGCGTATCCATATCACTCTTTATCTCCTATTCCGAGTTCATCAGTTACTCCTACTCTCTCTCTTCATTTGCATAAGCTGCTTTCTTCTCTCTCTCTCTCTCTCCCTATTCACAAGCTACTCTTCTCTCTCTTCCTGTAATTCTAACTCACCTTTTTTCATATCATAATCTGCCTCCATATTATCATTCTCCTTTATCTTACTCCTTCCCACGCTTCTTTCTTTTCCCCATCCTCTACTTACCCTTCTCTTTCTGTTTCATATCCCTTTCCATTTCTCTTTATCCACCTCTTCCTCTTCTACATTTCGTACTCATCAACCTTCTCTTCTTCCTGCCTCTTCTCCCTCCCCGTCTTGCAGTTATAACACATTTCCTCCCAACACCTTAATAAACTCGAGAACAGACTGAACAACAATATATATTACGCGAGATATTCATATGCTGTACATATTACCTCTGAACCTGAATCGTCCTTTACCTCCTGTCCATTGTTCAGTGTTTCTCGTGCTGAAATGAAGGAGTGAAGGGAATAGATGAGAGAGAGAGAGAGAGAGAGAGAGAGAGAGAGAGAGAGAGAGAGAGAGAGAGAGAGAGAGAGAGAGAGAGAGACCATAGAGACATACCGTAAACCAGGGAGACAAAGACAAAGAACGACAATAATCTTACTCATAAATCAATTGTATTAGCTCACCTAAATTTTATATAATTTGCCAATTTCCACAGTTCTCTGGAGTGGAAGATAAATTGTTCACGCTATGAAGGCGAGTAGTAAATGGGATGTGTAAGACCGTTGATACAGTGAAGGATTATATGTTAAGGTTGAAATAACTGATGATAAAACATGATAAATGGTATAAAGGGGAAGAGGGTAAAAAGCTGTGATTAATTGTTGTGGACACGGAGAGGCAGTGAAGCTGAGCTGTGCGTAGGAGAAGATGGAGATCTCTGATGTGAATGTGTTGTTGTGGTGTGATGTTTGTGCTGTGATGTGGTGTTTGTGTTGTGATGTTTGTGTTGTGATGTTTGTGTTGTGATGGGATGTTTGTGTTGTGATGTGATGTTTGTGCTGTGATGGGATCTTTGTGTTGTGATGTGATGTTTGTGTTGTGATGTGATGTTTGTGTTGTGATGGGATGTTTGTGTTGTGATGGAATGTTTGTATTGAGAAATGATGTTTGTGTTGTGATGTGATGTTTGTGTTGTGATGGGATGTTTGTATTGAGAAATGATGTTTGTACTGTGAGGTGATGTTTGTGTTGTGATGTGATGTTTCTGTTGTGATGGGATGTTTGTGTTGTGATGGGATGTTTGTATTGAGAAATGATGTTTGTGTTGTGATGTGATGTTTGTGTTGTGATGGGATGTTTGTATTGAGAAATGATGTTTGTGTTGTGATGTGATGTTTGTGCTGTGGTGGTACAGTGGTAGAGGTATCGATTGACAGTCTGTTGACTCAAGATTGAAGTCACCTAACAGCTCCAGTGGGTTTTCTCATTAGATTATTATATTTTAATTATTTTCTCATTAGTATTATATTAATAATACACTATTGATAACAATAAACTTACCAGTAATAACAATACTAATAATAATATTTATTGATTGATTTGTTATAATATTAATAGATAAAACTTTTATAATAAAAAAGGATAAAAATGTTATTGAATAATAATAAATGCAGAATAAATATGTGTCTTGAAAAGAAAAGAATATAATCCAAATATAACAGCATACCACTGATAGTCTAGTTAAAATGCAAATCCCCTTGTTCTTCAAAGATATTTTTTGACAGGAAAAAGACTTTTGGAAACAATGTATTGTCTCCTGTATTTTGCCCTGGAAAAAAAATATTTTTTTGTCGTTTTTTTTGTTCAAAGAAAGCTATTGTTTCCTCTTTTGTGTCTGTTTGTGTCGCTTTGTCTTTGTATCCGACTCCTGTTTTTATCATTCATTGTTTCAGAAAGATTCAGACAAGATGAAAGAATGTGAACGAAAATGTCTCCATTATTAAGAGAGGAAGCTTTGCCGCTAAAGGAAGAGGTAAATTGTATCACTGTTCTTTGTTACCTGCTAATTTTTGGGAGATCTTCCAGAGACAAGTGTGTGCGTTGTAGGACTGCGTGACGCAAGTGTGTTGTGTGTGTGTGCGTGACGCATTATAGACGAATGCGTGGAACTGCATTACGCATGTAAGGGGAATGTGTGTGTATATAATATTTCTATTAAACACGTTTTTGATTGATGAATCTGATTATAAAGTCAAGATTGCAATAGTGATTATCTAATGGTGCTGCATCTATGTTAACAATACAGTAGTTATAAGTGGGTTGTAATTGGCTATTACGATATGATGGCAATAGATGTCATGACCAAGGATTGACATCATGACTGTGGCAGGCGTTACGATCGCAAAGGTGCATAATCATGTCAGTATTATTTTTTATTTTTATTTTTTTTATTTTTATTATTTTCTACCACAAACGTGGCCACACATTTACAATGCTAACAAGCATATATAGATTTTCTTCTGTCCTCCATAGACAGGGTTAGAGATCAGTTAAACATATAGTTCAGGGATTTATTGAACAATCAACCACAGAAGGTGATTCGGCATTTAAAAGATTCAGCATTTTAAAAGTACCGATCATGGCAGTGACGGTACCATGGAGTCTACAGATACCTTTGGTGGTAGTGAACTATCCCGTATGGTTTCATGGTTCCAGCCCTGTGCCAACATTTCCATAAACCGACACACAGCAGACATGAATATGCAGGAGGATGCCAAGATATACGAAACGGCCATGAGTTGGCCGTCTTTATTATATATGATAGACAAACGCTGATACAACAGGCTACAGGAAACTGGTATTAATTCATAATTCTGGTATTAATTAATAATTCTTTGTATATCTGGTATTAATTTATAACTCTAGTAGTAATTATTCCAGTACTTGAATAAATTCATACACGGCTGAACTGATACTAGTATTTCATACAGTCAGTTCATACTGTACAAACATCAGTTTGAAGTGTAGATACCAAATCATATAACAGATTAATTGGTGATTACATGTAAAATTCTCTACAGTTCAGGAAATGACAAGAGCAGGCATTAGTTTATAAATATACAAATCAGCTCATACATGTTCGTATGTTAGTATATCCTGTATAGAAACCAGTTCATACCGTACTGGGACCAGTAACTTTGAGGCGGGACCAAAGAGCTACATATCTACCAAATTTAAATAATATATATATATATATATATATATATATATATATATATATATATATATATATATATATATATATATATATATATATATATATATATATATATAAAATGTATGAATGTGTGTATGTGTGTAAGTGAATTACAAATCATGTAACTTACTTTACAAGATTGTCACGTGCTTAGCTAAACGAACTATAGGGTTCAGTTCTTGAACCCATTATGTGTCTCCGTAATCCTTTCCACTACAGCCTCCGGAATGGGTATAAGGTGCATAATAAACGATTAAACTCTTATCTGCAACCTACACCCCTTCCTTTCTCTTTCCTGTGTCTCACTCCATTCCCTCTCCCTCTCTCGTTCTCTCTCTCAAAGCCAATATGCCAAAGCCTTGAACTACACAATTTTCCTTAACTACATAACATATGCTTGTAGAAGCAATATCCCAGCTTGATGCGAAAGTGCTGAGGCGCAATATTAACATGGCTTGACCTTTTCTTTATAAATATATAAAGTGTGAGCGCGAGTGTTTTTGAATAAAAACAAAGAGTTAGGCAATTTTGAAGAAGTCTTCTTCTATTTCTTATCTCCTTCATTTGAGAAAGAGGAATAAATTAACGCCTGAGCCTGGCCACTGTATACGTGTTTCGCTAAAGCACACCTAAGCATCTTCGGATACGGAGGAATCGCAAGTACAAAGGATAAGACACAGCAGCATATATGCAATGCGTACATGAAGAAAGGTGAGGTGATTAGCCAGTTGACGGGACTGAGTAATCTTGCCTTGCAATCTCACTGGTCGATCGGGGCAGTACATGTGGTGTATAGTTCTGTCATGGTCTAGTATACGTTAGAACGTGCCTAATACTCTTCCCTAACAAACCCTATTCTCAACCTCGATTATGCAATTTCACAATTTAATCTTCTCTCATTCACTACAATAATTAAAATTTTAAACTAATGTACACATCTCTCTTACACTCGATCCTTAAAACCTACCATTTGCAAATTATATATTACAATTACTCGTATGAGGCCTATGTACAGGACTTGCATCACTTACATAATATTATTATTTATTAATAAATCATGATCTTCCTCGTGAACAACCAGGCTGACAATCTTACAATAATTTTGTAACGACTTAATAATTACAAAATGAATAACGTAAACCGGCATTACATCTAACTTTGAAACTTTTCATAGCATTTAACACCACTCTGCCGACTTCAATCTTGCTCATTACTCTCCAAAATCTTGATCAGTTACATTTGTCAAATGTTTTTCTCAAGGTGCTAAATATTACGTGAATCTAAGCAATCTCTCTTCAATGCCTTCTCTTTAATGTGTTGTGAAAATTCTTATATATGAATTTTTGGGTTTAATCACTCATTGATTTGTCTGATAAGCTTCAGGTTTATATAAGAACCGTAGCCAGAACCCATCTATCCAGCTCAAAATACCAGGACTAAACCAGTCAACCAGAGAGCGTCAACTAGCCAGCCGACTAACCAGCCAGTTGAGCCGGCGATATAACCAGCTAGCCTGCAGCAATAGCATAGTGAGCAGAGGGGGAACGGTGTCTAGATATTTACATGCGACTATCTGATGGGTAATTTTCTCTGTGCTCCAGTCCTCCAGTCTCTGTCTCCTCTTATTGCAAGGGAAATTGTACGGAAAGGGAGCACGTGTGTGTGTGTGTGTGTGTTTACTAGTTGTTTTACTAGTTGTGTTTGCGGGGGTTGAGCTTTGCTCTTTCGGCCCGCCTCTCAACTGTCAATCAACTGTTTACTAACTACTTTTTTTTTTTTTTTTTTTTCCACACCACACACACACCCCAGGAAGCAGCCCGTGACAGCTGACTAACTCCCAGGTACCTATTTACTGCTAGGTAACAGGGGCACTTAGGGTGAAAGAAACTTTGCCCATTTGTTTCTGCCTCGTGCGGGAATCGAACCCGCGCCACAGAATTACGAGTCCTGCGCGCTATCCACCAGGCTACGAGGCCCCCCTGTGTGTGTGTGTGTGTGTGTGTGTGTGTGTGCGAGTGTGTGTGTGTGTGTGTATTTAATATTTGTATTTACTATTTGTATCTGCAGAATTGAGCTATTAGCTCTTGCAACCCGCCTTTCTAACCAGTTTATTTTTCCTCTAATATGTCTACCACATATATTTTTCTCTAACACACGACAGCAGTTAGACCACAGCTGACTAACTCCGAGGTACTTATTTACTGCTAGGTGAAAAGGCAAATCAGGGTGAAAGAAAATCTGCCCATTTGATCACTACGATCCCAGAGTGAAGTCTTCATTGGGTTCATAACCATTAGAGATTCCGTTGTTGTAAAATCTTGGCTTCACTGTATTGTTTAGCTCGACAATCTGCTTCGAACTTCAGATCTGCAGCGTCACCAACACTTCAGTGGTTCCGGTCAAGGCATTCACTACTACCATCGACCCCATTCCAATCTAAGTTCCTTAAGCGTAGACTGAAGTTAGATAACGCTGACAGGCACCAGCCACACACACACACACACACACACACTAGGGGGGCATGACGGCTCTCGGGTTTCGTAGTCCTAGGGGTCCGGGGATCGATTGACAGTTGAGAGGCGGGCCCAAAGAGCCGGAGCTCAACTCCCCCAAGCACAACTAGATGAGCACAACTAGGTGAGTACAAGGGCACACAGGTGGAAACTGAGAACCAAAATGAGCCACAGAGACATTAGAAAGAACCATTTCAGTGTCAGAGTAGTTAGTAAATGGAATGCACTAGGAAGTGATGTAGTAGAGACTGACTCCATTCACAGCTTCAAATGTAGATATTATAGACCTCGAGAAGCTCAGGAATCTGTACACCAGTTGATTGACGGTTGAGAGGCGGGACCAAAGAGACAAAAGCTCAACCCTCCACAACGAGGTGTGTACACACACACACATCCCACACACAAAGAGCATATTAACCCTTCACACCTCTAGGAGGGGAAATGCATCACCTCTATATTTCATTAATTAAATTTCTACCCCTGGAACACCCAGTTCATTTGTCAGGAAATTTTAATGTTTTGAAATAACTCCTTACTTAGGGGGATGTCGCAGTCTGTTATTTGTAGGTTCATCCATGTTAATCAAACTATTAGGAAGACAAGGAGAGAGGTAACTGATCTAGATGAAATTGTCCAGAGGAATGAGTGATACGTGGGACAGTTGCCTCATGAATCAATGTGAGAAGTTGTGGAAACAGTGTGCATTTAACTACATGTACTCATCTAGATGAGCTTGCATAGTCGAATTACACCCTATTGGTCGTTTCGTTGCAATGACTAACGTTTTACAAACCATTTGGGCAGGATGGCAGGGCGACGGTCTTCGCTTCCTGCTGGTTGGCGTTCAATTCCCGACCGTCAAAGTGGTTGGGCACCTTTCCTTCCCTTCCCCCCCCCCCCTCCCCCGCGTTATATTCCAAATCCTGACCCCTTCCCAGTACTATATAGTTCTAAAGGCTTGGTGCTTTCTCTTGGTAGTTCCCTTTCCCTTCTCTTTATCTTTCTCATTTATTTTTTTATACAATTTAAAAAAATCTATTATAACAATTATTTGATATATAATTATCTATTATAATCTATTATATAAAATAGATTAGAAACTGGCTTTATTGACTTTTATTTAAGTTTGTTTACATCATGTGTGAGAATGTTCTAGCGGATATTTCTTGCTTACTTGTCTCTCTAACGTTTTAACCATTTTCCTCGGACTGTTGAGAGCCATCTTCTTACTCTGGTCGGAACAGCGATGGCCTCGCTTCTTGCAGGTCGGCGTTCGATCCTGATTCTTCTCTTCTTCCTATGCCAGATCCTCATCATCACTTCCCTTCCTAGGGAGTTTATGTGTGTGTGTGTGTGTGTGTGGCTGTCTCTCTTCCCGTCTGTCTGTGACATGTGTTTGCCTGTCTCTCCGTCTGTTTGTGCGTGTGCTTATGTCTACCTGGTTACCCGTCTGTCTGTTTTATAAAGAACCTGAACTCATTAAGGAAAATTCCATTTAACCCACTCTCTGTTGCCATGTTATTTAATAGCGTCTTGTTGTTTTCTGGAACTTGTCTTAAATGGTAAGTTCGTCGAGAATAGCAAGGTGAAATATATCCCCAGTGATAAAGTGGTCTTTCTCTCTCTCTCTCTCTCTCTCTCTCTCTCTCTCTCTCTCTCTCTCTCTCTCTCTCTCTCTCTCTCTCTCTCTCTCTCTCTCTCTCTCTCTTTCGCTTCTGAACATCGGAAATAAAAAAAATATTTAATTTCTCCGTGTACGAGAAACAAAAACATTTCCCTCCTTCCTTCTCCTTCTCTCCAGCTCTACTTTCATTCCATCTCCTCCCCCCACTCTTCCTCCTCCCCCACTTTACCTCCTTCTCCACTCTACCTCCACCTGTTCCTCTCTTGGAAACATTGCTAGCGATAATTCCACGAGTGCTGTCCTCCCCTCTCACAGAGAAGAAAAATTATGCTATACTCAGCATCAGGATATTCGTCTTCATCTTTCTAATGCTACACATAATTGAGGCGCCTTGCAATTTGTTTTATGTGAGAGAGAGAGAGAGAGAGAGAGAGAGAGAGAGAGAGAGAGAGAGAGAGAGAGAGAGAGAGAGAGAGAGAGAGAGAGAGAGAGAGAGAGAGAGAGAGAGAGTAGAATATATTCTATCTCTTATTTATTTGAAAGACCTTTCCTTATTAATTTTTGATGTTAAAGCAAAAATGACGAGAAGATTATGCGCGGTCAAAACTCGTCAAGAAGCTACTGAATGATCTTGACACAGGGCAAGAACTGTCTTGTCAAGTTGCTGTTAGAGTAAGTGCCCTGCAAGGAAAGTGAAAGGTGGAGACAGTTTTACGGATTTTAATTACGAATTGAGTCGGAAAACTCTCCAGAAGCTCGTTAACGATCCTGAAAGGGAGATGACGGTTTCAGATTTTCCCCTATGACACTCACGAACCGGATATCAGCAGTTGCGTATGCAAAGTTAGCCGACATGTGATCTCTTAATAGTTCTAAGGGCCTGGGATCGATTCCCTGAGGCAGATTTTCATTCACCCTCATGCTCCTATTCACCTACCGGAAAATAGGTGCCTGGGATTTAGACGGCTGCTACGGGCGGCTTCCTGGGATGTGTGTATGTGTGCGTGTTACAGATATATGTAGTAGACATAATAGAAGAAAAATAGATTGGCTAGGAAGGCAGGGTCCAAGAGCTAATAGCTCGACTCTGCACGCACAAATAGTAAATACACACACACACACACAGTCACAACACCACGTACTGATTCCCATTAGCGGTCTGTCGGAGACCCAGCAGCCAGACGACCCTGACAATCATCTCCATATATGACACCGGTTCAGGCTTCGCTCGAGTTGGTTGCATTGTATTCTTTCAGTATATTTTATTTACTTCCCTATAAATAATCAATCTAATTGATTTAAATAAAATTGAACGTCCCACGTCCTCACTCCTGGACCCCCAGATGTTGGGGACCTAAGCACCCCAGAGGGAAGGTCTTTCCCTCACGCACCCAAATGAAAGTCACCTTTATCCCCCCAAGCGAAAGAACTCATCCCTTTCTCCAGGTCATATGCGTGGTGATGCGTCCGGCCTCCTCCCTAGGGAGTTAAAGAGAAAGGGATTGCCCTTGAGGGAAGGGCATATCCCGCCAAACACACACCGAAACTACGACGTTGGTACAACGTTCGAGCAAGTTTTAACACCACCTAACCAGTTATAACAACCAATATAGCAAGTTGTAACAACGTTCTAATACGTCATAAACACGTTAAGCCAAGATGTAACAACTTTATTACAAGTTTTAACAAGCGGAAAATAGAGACAGTTTCGGTTTGTGTTTCCAGGGTAGTCGCGTGTTACGGACCCGAGTCCATCGTCGGAGCACGGAGCAGTGACGACAACGCCATCTGTGAGTCCGCTCCCGAAAACCCCACAACATGGACAACGCCATCTAGTAGTGACAGGAAATGCCAGCAATAAGTGTTGGATTCCTGTCCTAGTCAGCTCGTTACGTAGCCGCTGCTGACCTCTGGTGAGGTGGCGCTTGGACAGTGAACGCCATCTATGGAGCGAAGGGGGGCGGACGTTTGTGTCTAAGCTAGTAAGTGATGTTTCCTAGTGGTCCCATGTAGTGTCCCCAGTACCGATGACGTGTCTGTTTTCAGAGTCAACCTAGGACGGTTGGGACGTACGTGGAACCAGTCTACCCAAGGCCGCCAAGGTCTCGTCACCAGTCTCCTTTGTAGACGCTGTGAGCCACCTCCGGACGAACTCTGCTGAGTGTATAATTGCCTGCCTGAGGAGTGGCAGTAACGGATTGATTTTTTTTTTTTTTTTTTTTTTTTGGCAGTAACGGGATTCGCCGTATCCGGGGCTGGATGGTGGAAGAGATCACCCACTGAGGTGACGACTGAGGAGGGTGACCAGCGAGTCACACGAGGCTCCTGCCTAGGGCTCGCAATCCTTGTATTAGTCGAGGAGTGGCCTGACAGCGAAGCTGAGGCTGGACCGTGGTTGTAGGCCATCACGACGAGGCACCCAGTGGGATTGTGGTTTGGCTGGCCTGTGGCCAGGGTGGATTCATCGTGGGTTCTGGGCCACGAAGGAAGAGACCAGGAAAGGCTACCCAGAGGAAGCGTCGCAGAGTGTCCAGTGTCTTCGGAGGAAGACGAAGTTGTATATAGTTGTGTAGTAATAATTCAGTGACTTTTTATTCATATATGGTGGTGGAAATTATATATATATAGAGGAAAGTGCTAATCTTGTATATTTTATGCACCTTCCTTGTTGATTTTAACTTGCGTTACGGAACACACCCCTTGAAAGCTTCTAACTTGGGACCGGATACCCAAACTCTAATACCATCAGAGAAGAACCCGATTGCGTCCCAGTAGGGCCGTAACATCGCGTCATTGACGGGGCACAGCTAACGGCAGTGGGACACCAGCACCCCCTCACTTTCATCCTACTATTGCTGAATAGGAGAATATAGGAGGTACGTTGGTCTCGTGTCATTCTAATACACCATGAGGAGCTTCATTCTCGTTATTTATGCCCGAAACGCTTTGCGTAATAGTGGCTTTAGGCATTGTATGTACTAGCTCTACCTATAAGTCAAACAATCCTTGTAAATATTTATTGTATGTATGTACCTTACCTAAATAAAATTGTATTGTATTGTATTGTTATTGGTTAGATTCATTCAAGACTGATAGTTTAGTTTACCATGAAAGGTTTTCTCCTTTCAGTCGACTAAATCTAAGAAAATGATAGTTAGTATGAATAACTATTGTATTCTTCTTAATGTGTTTTTTTTTTTTTTGTAAATTATATATTTTCTCGTCTTCCTTTCCTGATTTTTCGCTTTCGGTCATATTCTTCGTCTTTCGTTTATCTTCTAATAATCCTTTATGCAATTTTTAAGTTTCAGACTTAAGCTTTTTAAGGCCGCCTTAGGCCAGCTATTATACAAGTTTTACATTCTTGTAAAGCCACCAGCACGCGTAGCGTTTTGGGCAGGTCCTTGATCCCAATTTCCCCGGAATACGACCCCGCTGAATAGTTTAACCAGGTACCTATTCACTGCTGGGTGAACAGAGGCTACAGTTAAGGATTGGCGCCCGGTCAATCCTCCCCGGTTGGGATTCGAATCAGACATAGGGCTTGCGAAACGCCAGAAACGTATGTATGCACGTGTATACATTTTGAAGGTCAATATAATCCCTTTGAAAGCCAAACAGTCCTCAAACATGCTATTTAAGGTAAATGTCCTTTTGATACATTTTTCAGCACCTGCGGTATTTAATTTCTCATACTCCTTCGCTCGGCAAATCTAATCGGTAGAGGTTCTGCCTCGCTTCCTGCAGGGTCTTCGGAGGATTCCTCCATGGTGTGCAGGTGCCTGGGTACCTTTCCTTCACCCTGTACTCATTTCCCAGCTCATTGTCTCTTGTATTTTTATAAAAAGTGAAACTGGTTTAACGCTGTCTCAGGATAATTACCTACCTTGCCTCGTTAGTTTTAAAAATGTCACCTGACATTAGAATATTGATTAACTGAATTGATTTAATAGATTCGCAAAAGCTGATTATTATTAACTTCCTGAGTGATTGGTTTTTCTTATTCCCGTCTGCTCCATTAACTTGTATGTACTCGGTAACGTGGAACTATGCTCAGTGTGACCACCTTTCGGCGATTCTAATCGGATGATTGCTTCCGGATGTTGTTCAAATGTTCTCGTCCTTCGTTCCTTGTATTCTATCTGATGCATGCGTGCAATAAATGTGAAATGGTTTTGAATAGATTCGGATATCGTGCTTCATGTGAGGTTTTATAACCACTGCTGTCTAGAAGAAACGTGAATATCCATAGATCTGTAAGATTCTTGGCTGGCTTGCTTGTCTTTATTTGAAGTAGAAATTCATTTGATGGAAACCCTGTGGCTTCTAAAGGCGGGTGAAACGTAAGGATGGATGAGCAGCTCGTGTTCAATATGGAAAGGGCTTGCGGCCTTATTGCAAATTCTTTTTTGTTCAATTTTTCAGTCTGACGCTTTTCTCAATTCTTAAGGAATGGATTTGGGAGAAAATGCTTTATTCATTCTGTCTGCTTGTGTCTCTCTCTCTCTCTCTCTCTCTCTCTCTCTCCGTGTCCTCTTCCATTAAACTTGTAAGTTCAATATGTTGACAAACACAGAGCATTATAATTTAATTAGCTGTTGTGAACGTTCATAATAACAAATATGAATAAAATTCATGAGTAGGATTAAATAGAGGACTGGATAGTGCATTTGTCTGGATCTCCGTTATCGCACTCCTTTTGAGATTTTAAAATCACAAAATGTATTTACTAAACAAAACAGATACACGACGCTTAGAAAACAATTTATTTCATAAGTAATTCAAGGAAAGAACCATTTTGAGGCAATGGGTTGAACTGAACAAGCGTTCTGGTGATTCCCAGACACCTGCCTTAACCCATTCAGTCACGATAGTTAAGGCAGGTATGTGGGAATCAATTGAACATCGGTTCAAGTTCTCAAATTGCCTTAAAATTATTTTCTCACTGATATATTACGCCATTGTGATTTCTTTGTGATTTTTTGAATGTTGAATTATTTTGATGTTTTCGGATTTAAAGCGCACAAGATGAGATTTAGCTCCTCGGTCTTGCCTCTCAATATTCAACTGAAGGGTATCAAAGTTCCTGAATCTATTGAGCTCTAATTTGTACATCATAAGCTGTGAATGGAGTTTGCTTCCTCCTCTTCTTTCCCCGAAGTGCATGTCAATTATTCATTACTTTGGCATTGAATAAATTATTTATAATGTGTCTCGGGCTAATTTGAGCACAGAATTTGGTCTGTGTTCTCTAGTTTGTGTACCAGTCGTTCTAGAAATGTTTTTCCCTGAGAATTTCCGGAGTGGTCTGGTTGCATTCCTTTAAACTTTCTTAAGCCTAGTTTTGTATTTAACAATACTGTCTTCATACTAGGAAGTCACCATGGCGCTCCATATTAGAGAATTGGTCTGACGTACGTGATATATACAACTATATTTCCTGAAGATTCCATAAGGCAGTTTTTATGTTTGCCATCCTAGCATACACCGTTGTTGACTGTTTGATGTTCATCTTCTTGGTGTGTGTGTGTGTGTGTGTAGTTACCTAGTTGTATTTGCTTGGGTTGAGCTTCGGCTCTTTGATCCCGCCTCCCAAACATCAATCAACTAGTGTACAGGTTCCTGGGCCTGTTGGGGTCTATCATATCTGCATTTGAAGCTGTGTATGGAGTCTGCTCCCACCATATCACTGCCTAGTGCATTTTATTTGTCTACTACGCTGACACTGCGAAAATTCTTTCTAACGTCTCTATGGCTCATAGAGACGCTCTTAGACACTGTGTGTGTGTGTGTGTGTGTGTGTGTGTGTGTGTGGGTGGTGTTTTGCTTCTTAGTCTTAATTTAGTTATAACTGGATGACCTTACTATCGAGACTATCCTCGGTGTGTCGTCACAGCTGAAAGCGACTCTCATTGGCTAGAAGAACTCGTTGCCCCTCCTCTCAGCCATGGCATATATATATGGCGAGGAGCTCGCTAAACTCGACACTCTGAATTTTACTCCTGTCTTGAACGTTACTATCTTTACTAAGTATTTACTAACACAGGGGACTAATAGGCCTCAAGACCAACATCAACCTACAAACCCTAAAATCGCAGTAACTATGCCACACAAATCGCTTGCTGAATTTCTTCAAATAAATAACATAGAGACGACTTGGATTCTTATTTTAGGTGAGAAATTTCGGGGTGAGATATGTAATTTGTTCCAAAAAGATCATTATTAATAACGCAGGACGTTTGTCAAGATAAACAAGCTTGGTCTTCATGTTATGTCATATATCAGTTTCTATCAGTATCGGAGAGGTTTCTAATTATACAGTGAGAGACTTGCTAACAGCACTTATGGAGGGTTACAAATAGCATATATGGATGGGGTACTAATAGTATTCGTTGAGTGTTACTAACAGAATATATGGAGTCATACTTTCTGCATATTTGGAGGGTTACTAATAGTATACATAATACGTTACTAAGAGTGTATATAGTCGATTAATACCAGTGTATATCGAGGGTTACTAACAATATATATTAAGTATCAATAATTTATATTCATTTTTTTTAATTATGCTTTTGTTATAGAATGTCTTACAAAATATGAAACATTATATATTTTGTGCCTGTAACATATATTTTGAATCTAACACTTTATTTCTTTAACATTATGCATGTATTTATGGGTTCTAAAGTTATATATTTTGTTTCTAACATTCTATATTTTTGGTTTGCAACATCATATATTTCGGGTTCCTAACATTATATATTTTGAGTTTCTAACATAATATGTTAAGCATACTGAGAAATTAGGCAAGGACAAACAATGACGTAATAACATGTGGTGAATTTTAATCCATAAACAAATTCAAATCTGTAAACTAGAGTTCCTTTCTAGATTAGCCCTGAGGACGACCCCTGCTTACGTCCTTTGACATCCCCTGCTGACGTTCCTTGATGCGATCTCATGCTGGCGTCTCCTGCTGGAGTATTTTAAAGGGTAGACGACCAGCAATGTCTTATTATATTGTTCAGCAGTTTGTTTTTTGCCTCAACTTCAAAGGTACAGAAACATTTTTATATTCACAGGTGTGAGTGTATTGGTGGCGAGGTGTGAGTGTCTGAGGGTCTTGACGCTGCAGGAGGACGGCGTTATGAGTGACTCCACATGGGCTCGGAGTACACGGATTTCCCCTCGAACACCCTCCACCTCCGCCTGCATTAGGTTCAAGGTGTTCTTCTTTAGACCCCTGACGCATGTCTTCTCCGTCGCCTCCCGTGAGGAGACCAGGGAGATGAATGGAGGTGAGGCTGTGTGTGTGGGAGATGAATGGAGGTAAGGCTGTCTATGTTGGAGATGAAAGAGGCATGGGAGATGAACGGAGGTGAGAAAGTGTATGTGGGAGATGAACGGAAGTGTAGCTGTGTATTGCAGATCAACGGAGGTGAGTGTGTGTGGGGGATCAATATAGGTGAGGGTGTGTTGATTGACTGATGTCCTCTCAACTAATAAGTGTTTCTGTCTCTCTTTTAAAGTTTTGGTAACCAACGTTACAAATGTTACCTACTGTGAAAAGTTACGGCTCACAAATATCTATTTTGTCTATGTATCAGATTCGATAGGTTAGGTGGGTTAGTTGGGTTGTGATCTGAGGTAGCAGAGGTGCCTGTATATTTAACCAGGTGCTTTAGTGTTGCTGTAATCATTTAATAAGGTGTTGGTGAAATTTATCTGTACACTGAGCAAACTTTATTTCACGAAAGCTATGCACTATTCATCATGACTACTCAACTCTTCCTTCTTGCATGTTTTCCTGTTCGTTCATTTTGTATCGTAAGAATAAAAATACAAAAACAATTATTCCGTTTCTTAAGCAATATATATTTCTCTGGTACCTGAGATAATTTAATGTCCTTATTTTTCCTCTCTTGATATTCTCGCGAGAAAATAAATATCTAGAACATTGAATTCATATTTAAACTACGAGGAACAAGTTTATCTTAGATACTCTGTAGCATTCTTTAAGTTTGTCTAAACATATCTCAAACTTACTACATATCCTATAACTGTGTTCTAGTTTTAGTAACTTTATCTAGAGGGTTAAAAGACGAAAGTTTAATAGGCCCGGTTTATTGTTAGTTAGGCCTGTGAGTAAACATTTGTTGCAATATTCCTATGGCTAAATCTCGAATTTGTGTCCCTTGCCAGAGATCTTCGTGGACTATGTGCGTCCTATCGTGTCGGCGGCGTTCTACTTCCTGGGTATCTCTGAGCCCCTACAGGTGCTCACCTGGTACCACTACTGCCTCACCTACAACCACTCCGTCGCCCAGATAGCTGCCTACCTCGATGGCCAGCTCCAGGGCATCATCTCCAGGAATACCACCAGGTGGGGAGGGAACAATGGTGCCCATCATTGTCTTTCTTTTCCTTATCTCGTATGTCTATTATTCTCTCTTTATCTCAAACTTTTCCATATTCTCCTACTATATCACCTTATTGGGCGCAGTTATCAAAGTTCTAATATCACTTAATTTCTTCTTCCACTGAAGAAAATAATCTTGTCATTAGGGATTGAAATTATAAGAATCGGTAAATTTTTATAAGAGCCAGCAAAGTCTTTATCAAAATAAAATACAAAAAATGCCAGTCTTTTTTATGAAAACTTTATTTATAAATTCCAATATATGGTGCAATAAACATAAAGAAAAGACATTCTGTACAAGAATGATGACGACAACTCGTGTAATTCAAATGTGGAGTTGCCAAGGAAATACATAAACGAAAAGAACTGAGAGATTAGCAATTGGGTACACAAATTCAGCTTAAAATACTACAAAAGTTGGTGGCTCTAGTTTTAAAACGGAATATTTTATATAGGGTACACTGGTCCGAAATACAAGCAACGTTGATGTGACAATAAATTTCAAATTACTTTATATTACAGGTGGTTCTCAGAGGCTACAATGGTACTTGGCCAGTACAGCATCAACTACCTCAGCGGGTACACAAAGACTCGAAGCTTCAGCGGACAAGTTACACAGGCTGGTGTATGGGGGCGAACCTTGGCACCAGCAGAGGTGTCTCAGCTTGCATCTTGTGGGTCCGATCCCCCAGGACTCGCCATCCCCTGGAATCACGAGTGGATCCTCAATAACGCCTCCTTCATCGAGGTCCCCGAGTATGAGGTTTGCGAGAAGAAGAGCAAATCATCATATATTAAATTCCTTCCCATGCCATTCGAAAACGCTCGTAAGTTTTGTGCTGGTCTTGGGGGTTATATGCCTGTTCCTCAGTCTCTCGACCACGCCAAAGAGCTGCTGCGAATCATGTTTGATCCGCCTGTGATCAAACTCATCTGGCTGGGGGCCACGGATGAGCTTCAGGAGGGCGTCTACATAAACACACACACTGGAGAGGAACAAAAGTGGTTTAAGTGGGGTAGCAACGATCCCAATGGGCTTAAGTGGCAAAACTGTCTCGCCCTTGATTCGGATTATCTACACGACTATCCTTGCCATATTACCATGGAAGCCATGTGTTTTCTCGAGTCCCAGAGGGAATGGACGCTCAAAGGCCCCTGCGAAGAGGACAAGGCCAACTACAAGTATAGTCTGCTGCATCCGGCGCAAGGTAAGGTGGTGTTTCGGGGTTACTACCAATACGAAATCGTAGAGGAGGATGAATCTTGGACCTGGAGAAACGTAATTGCCAACAAAGTCGTGGCTCGATTACCTTTCCGCGAGGCACGCTGGCCCATGGGGAGGAGAAACTGGACGGTGGTTGACGAAGTCTGTGATAATAATGGAACGCAACTCCTTCAGCTAAGCTCGTGCACAAATCACGATTTCACGTGTAAGGACGGCTCGTGTGTGCCCCGCTTCCAGCGCTGCGACCGTCGTCCAGATTGTCTGGACGGAAGCGACGAGCAGGAGTGTCGCCTGGTTGATCGACCACTCGGCTACCACCACAGTCTTCCACCTCCAAACAGAATTGCTGGTTAGTAGATCTTTCTTGTGGTCACTGACGACAGTTCTCGTCCGTTCAGTTAGGTGGTGTTTGCGAGGCACGAACGAGGAAAATTTGTTGTTGTGTTATGGCGTTTTACTTGAAATTTGTTTATCGTCGTGGCAATTTATTATGGGAGATCATATTGATCTTGAACACCTTGCATCCATACTTTTATACCGATCGTTGCATTTAATATTATCTTGTTTTCTTTGGAGTAATGATTAAGATTTCTGCATTTAAAAGTAGAATTTGTCCAATTTCAATTAATTTCTTAATTAAGTCGGTAATTATGTTAATTAGGCTAACATCAGGGTTGGTTATGTTAATAATATGGTTGAGTAGTTTATTAATATGGTCTATTCATTGCTTGGTTTCAAAGAACAGCCCTCTTCACATATATTGTAATTCAATCACCCTGATCAATAATACCAAGAAAACACTTTCGCTACAAATGACTTCTTCTGAGTTTATATAACTTCTCAGTGTCTTCCAGGAACTCCCTTGCCTGTGGGCCTTAAACTTAAGTTGGTGAGCCTCTCCTTAAGTGACAAGGACAGTTACCTGGATGTCACCTACCACCTGAACCTCACCTGGTGGGACCTACGTATTCGTTTCCAGAATCTCAAGAATGCTTCACGTCTCAATCAGGTGAATACAAGATATGAGAATTGCCTTAAAATATTATCTTTTATTATAATTCTTTAACTTAGTGTCAGCTTTATTTGTTATTATTTTTGGTATTAGATAAAGCACTCTTTAACACAATAGTTTTGGTTGAATTTCATTATTTTTGCTTTAGTAATTCTGCAGGCTATGTCAGGTCTTTGAAATTACTAACCATTAAAATTAGTGAAAAGGGAAAGGCGGGAGAAAAGATTTGGATTTGTTCACTGGAGTCTGCGTGTCTGAGGTGACCCAGAACGATAGATAGATTGCGCCGGCCTGCTTCAAAGATACTTTCTACTTTCTTTATCTTCGTTCCCAGTTCTCCATCTCGTCCATCCAAACGTTTACGTACAGCTCAAGCATAAACTCAGCGCTTGCCTTCCTCTTGTTTTATATGAGCAGGTTCCCGTGACGGAGTACGACAGCCTGTGGACTCCAACGCTCACTCTGGTCAACGTGAGGGGGACGGAAAGGACGCTGGTGGACAATGAGGCCATCCTCACTATCCACCGCCAGGGACACCCTCTGCCTGACGACCTGTCTATCCCGGAAGATGGTGAGCAGGAAGGGGACAGGGACTGAGGGGCTAGTTTGTTTGTTGGACGGATCGATGGAACTACTGTGTGTGTGACAGTATATAATTCAAATGTACTATGACAGTAATAGTGTCTATGACACTGTGTATTTCACAATCGACTTGAGAATGGACCAGGACGGACCGAAACGTCGTCGTCCCTTCACTTTCTAGTGTGGTTTGGTCAACATATTTCAGCCACGTTAATGTGACTCCTCGTCTGAATATTCGCTTCTTTTAAGTTTACTTTGTATCCACTGAATCCATTTATTTTCATCAATAAGAGCTCTTGCTTCTTCCTCTTTCCATCAAACGCTCTTTGTCATCCTTCTACCTCGTGATCACATGCTCTAGGCATTCTACATCACAAATACTCCACGAATACAAACCAAATGTCACTAAAGTTCATTCAAAGTCTCTTTGTTCCATGATCACAAACAACTCATTTAATGCTAATCAATTAACTCGGTCTCTTAACCTCTCAACCTATATGTATTTTTTACCTCGAGCATCCTTGAGTAGCTAGTTCATCAATTAACTATTCAGTCTAATCCTTTGAGTTCTAATCCTCTGAAGAGACAGACATATAGATATTCCTCGTCCTGCTTTCGTTACACTTTGCATACTGTATCACGCCTGTCTCTTGTAAAAGACTATTACACACTTTTCAAATCTTTCATTAACCACTATGTACCTATGATGCTTACTCATTGATAAACACAAGTATATTAGTAATTAAAAACTTTCTTTTTCTGCACATAACTTTAAAACCTCTTTTCAGATTTCTATATAATTCTCAGTTTTCCAATTTCCCCTTCCAGATTACCTTTCACGAATACTCTGCAAAACCATGACATCAAACTGATCACATACTTTATTTCATCTAAAAAAAGTCATGTGTGATTCTCGTATCTGTATTGCATTTGCAACATCCTCATTTCCTTATTCAAGTAAGATTTTCACCAATACGCATCACGAATTGTAATGTAAATAGTAACGGTAATATATTTATATACCACAAAAAATCTCTATTAATGTTAATGAAAAATACTAAGAGCCAAAATTTGCAATATGCAATCTATTATAAAATTAACAATGCCACTAGCGACATCAGTAGTAAACAGTACTAGCAACATCAGTAGTAAACATTGCTAGTAACACTAGCAACAGTACTAGCAACTGCATTAGCAAACAGCAACTAGCAACCACACTAACAAACCATTCAACAAGGCAGCCTTTCATCTAAATATTCACGTGGTCCACCTCCCACCCCCCTGTCCTGCACCAGTCAATATGACCCTCCCAACTCGTCCTCCACCAGTCAATATGACCCTAACACCTCGTCCTCCACCAGTCGACGTATACCTGGGGATGGAGAACCAGCTGAGCGTGGAGCGGAAGTACACTTCGCAGTTCCTGTGTGACCTCAACCTCCACCTGTACCCCTTCGACGAGCAACGCTGCTTCTTGAACCTCGAAGTCCTCTCGGCTGCCACGGACTTCTTGGTGCTGGATACGAACTCGTCTTCAGTCTCCTACGTCGGTGCTGAGCTGCTGATTGAGTACACGGTGAGTACGAGATCTACTTTATGGTGAGTAGGGGGGGTATTCTGCATTGTAAGTAGTGGGTCTTCTTTTTGGTAAGAACCTGTCCAACTTCTCTATGATCAAGTAGTACCCCTTTCACTGAATATAATTTGGATAGATTAATCTAAGTAAACGTTTTGCTTTTTGGTACAGGCTTGTGGAGAATAAATTGTAAATATTAGGGAACACACAAGTATAACCACAAGTCGGAAATGTACACTCACAGTAGTCATCTTTCAATGCAATAACTTCAAGGATTAACCACTTTCTCCCCTTGATTCTCAAAGAAAGGGGTGCCAATAATGGGGTGGTCAAAGGACGTATCTGCTAAAATAGTTGATTAACTGAAAAGAAGAATTGAATTGTGCATTTCAGGCATATATTGATTTACCAACAGTGTAGCAGAAATATTAATTGCTAAAGCAAACAATAATAAGATTCAAAGATAGAATAAACAGGAAGAAAAGTAGTTGGTTTAATCATGAACTCGCCTCACTTGGCTAATCTCCAATGCAAACGTTTGTTGGTGTGTAAGCCATTAATTAAATTATAGCATTGTTATTATTATAAAAAAAGTTTCTCAAGTGTGCATTATCGCTATCAAAAAATCGAGACGCCACCAAAAATTTTGATCATTTGATTAATGATATTTGATATACTGTGTGAAGCTTAGCTAAGTGTGGAATGTTTTATCTAAATCGCACATATTTTTCTCAAACAGATTATGAAAACAATTGTTATAAAAACATACATCAATACTCAATTGGTATTTTATCGATAATGTAAATGGAGAATATATCATTCCCGATTAATTATTTAGAGCCTATCCTCGGCTTAAAATATAAAAATAAACGCACCTCTCAACTTAATACATCGTTTGAAAATTAATTTGCTGCAGGCGATGAGTCACAATAACGTGACTAAAGTATGTTGACCAGACCACACACTAGAAGGTGAAGGGACGACGACGTTTCGGTCCGTCCTGGACTATTCTCAAGTCGATCGACTTGAGAATGGTCCAGGACGGACGGAAACGTCGTCGTCCCTTTACCTTCTAGTGTGTGGTCTGGTCATCAAACCCTCACGGCGCTTCAGAGTAACAGCAATCTGACTGAATGAAATGTGAGGTACTGGTCTGCCCCGTTATACCCTACAACTCACACAGACGAAAAAAATTGTTATAATTCACGATTGAATTATAAGATTAAGATGGTTTCACATCTCGGTAATGGTGGACAGGGAATTTCACTTCATTTCTTCATGTTAAGTATCTTGCAATACAGGTTCATAACAATATGCGATTAGCACAAACTGCAGGGGCTTGTTTCACTGCATAACAATGAATATGATCATTCGTCAGTGATGACCAGAACTGGGTTGGTGACAGTATTTTCCATCAATCACCAAGCCGCTCGGCAGAGAACACCTCTCATTTTATGTTGCCACAAATTAATCTTGCTGTAGTCTGCTATAGATTGGATCATTAATGCTGCTATTTCACTCGCGATTACTGGTACTTAAGCTGTGGTTCGGACCCTAATAGGAGACATCAAGTACAAATTTACTTAGAATTGAGTACAGAGCACAGGGGCGAGCATCCTAACTCTGTCATCAGACAATGAAGTGACGATACACGATCCAGTTACGTGTCAGCACGCTGACGACTAAAGTCACATATCACCTCTCCTTAGCTTCAAGTTGCGTGACCGCAGAGCAATAACGACAAATAGGTTTTTCCACTCGACAGACGTTGCTAGTCATTTATGCAATTTTAAGCAGCATGTGTACATTTTCTTCTGTCTACCATGAATAGGGATAGAGATCTGCTAGACAACATATAGTGCTGTAATGAGTTACTGAGCACTCAACAGGTTGTGAGTGTATCACTTCGACTTGACAACAACGAGACACTGGCTAAAGCGGAGGTAGATGTGGTACTGCAGCGTCGAGTGGGATATCCTATCATCTCCATCTATGTCCCTACAGTCATCCTCCTCATCCTGGCCTACCTCTCCCTAATCTTCAGGAGGGACGACTTCGAGACGAGGGTGGCCTCAGCGTTGACCGTACTTCTGGTTCTCGCTTCTCTCTTCACTCAGGTGAGGAGAACTAGCAAAAGGAATTTCCTGTGATTTATATATCATGATATGCTTTTGGCTCTTCGAACAACTTAAAATTGTGATTTTGGAGATATCAAACATTTTATATCTTAATCATGAAAGTCTATATTTGCTCTTTTTGTTCTGTAAAACATTTCGTTTGTGTTTGTATAGCAATTACTGGGATCAGAAAAAGGTGTTTTTGGTCTGGTGTTGGTTTTTAGGCCTGTCTACCTCTGGGAGGTTACTAAGACCATCGAAACAGCTTACTGACCAATATGTTAGTATGACCGGAATGAGCAGAAATAGGAGGTAGTTTAACTTTAGTTTCTTGCAGTGTTAGCGAAACTCTAAAGGAAAACGGAATAGGAAATAGAGAATAACTTTGTATGTCCAATGATGGAGGCCAGATGGTTGAGGATAGCCTCACTCAAGTTTATGAGATTGGTGAAAGGCAGGTGACCAACATGGGTGGGTCAGGGTCGGCTTTATTAATGCTTATAATAAGCAGTCGAATCCCATTGCCAAACCACCAAGGATATCGAAGGAATTTTGCAGGTAGAGTCCCAAGAATTTATTCACGAGGTCAATTTCTAGCCCGGGACGACCCCATAAAATTAGTTACGTGTTGGGAACCCTGGTCATTACCAGGTACCATGCAGTTAATAGCATATTCAGATGTATCTAAATATGTATGTTATGACCATAATATAAATTTATGTTAAATATGTTATGGTATGCATGCTACCTGGTAATGACAATAGTTTAAAACACTTAAATAACGTAATTGTATGGGGTCGACCCGGGCACAGCCAGGTATCCCGTAAGTAAACAAAGTAATCCCACTGCATTACCTCGAGCGAGTGATGCTAACCTAATTCTTATCGTTTACAGACATCAACATCACTTCCCAAGACTTCCTACTTCAAGATGGTGGACGTGTGGTTGCTGTTCAGCATCTCCCTCATCTTCTTCGTTATCATCTACCACGTCGTAATCGACTTGGCTCTCGAAGGGAAGCTCGTCGGCTCCTCCTCCAAGCCCCCTTCCCCGGTGAAAGTCGTTCCACTTGGCGTGCATGCAGATAAACGAGAGAAGCTACGCAAGACAGCATCTTCCTCAAGTCATTCCCCTGCTTCTCTACCCGGCTGGTTACACTCCGAAGGCGGAACGGCGCAGCAGAGAAATAAGAAGCTCTCTGAGAAGCTGTCCACACAGGCGCTGGTCTTCATCCCATGCTACTTTACCGCCTTCAATTTCGTCTACTGGATGTATATTTTGACTTGAAGTGATCGGGCTGTTGAGCTCGTAACAGATCTCGCAATTCTCGGCCCCTTCTTGTACAAAAGTCTATATATCTGTTACATTTATGGCATCTCTCTAAACTGTGTTTGTTTTAATATTATATAAATCACATTGTAGACGGCACTGAAAACTGCACTGCCTCAGTGCTCAATATACAGAGTATGTTTGAGGAGTTGAATTGTTCGTGTCTGCCTACAGTTTATGTTGATGGCTATGATGGTCTGGTTGATTATGTAGAATATAGTCGCATATAATTATTGGTTTTATTGAACTTTTATATCGGGTCAAGATTACAGAACAAGGAGAGAGAGAGAGAGAGAGAGAGTCAGACAAGATCTGCAGAGGGGTAGGTAAAGAGACTTAAATTACTAAGTGTAAGTGGATCAGTATTAATTGTATCAATCAGATCAATATAAAATGTAAGCCATCATAACGAATCAAACAGATACAATAGATTATTTATTACCTAATATTATCAAATTTATAGTTTTAAGAATTGCATTAGTAAATAAATTTTCTCACTGAGCTAGCAAGTGGAGTGGATGACAAACTACTTTTCAATGGCAGAAAAACAAATGAGGATATCTTTGCTAACCGCCGGCATACTGTCCCTGTCAAGGCCACTTAAACATTAAACCTAACAATATATGTAGTTTTAAACTGAAAATGATCTTTATTGAATAGTCTAAGATATTGTGTCCATCTGTCCCGGTAGTAGTCGGGTTCGTTCGCGACGCACAATTGAGAATCCAAGGTTTGAGTCCCAGAGGGACAGAAATGGTTGGGCACATTTTCTTTCACCTAATGGCTCTGTTTATTTAGCAGTGACTAGGTAGTCAGAAGGTAAGTCAGCTTCTTGTGGTGGTTGTAGCCTGGGCGGGGTCAGTAATTCTGCCTTGAGAGGGCCCGGACCTTGATATACGTCTACCTTTTATGAATTCACTGTCTTCCTGACCCCTGACACAATGGAATTATTATATTTGTTATATTTATTTACCAAATGACGTAAGGTGCCCAACTGTTTTGAAGTTATCCATAAAATAACTAACGTTTTCTAAACATGTAGTTCAAAGAAAGCGTGAAATTCTGGACGGCAGGCATAATCTGCAAATTTATTTTTTAGATGAAATGGAATTTTTTATCATTATAAAAAAGAAATCTCAGGCATTTAAGCTGTATATTATATTTGTTTATTTTTTTGTCTTCAGCTTTCTTCGCCTATCCACATCATATACTCATTCTTCAACATACTAATGGTTATTTAGCAGGTAAATTCACGTCAATACGTTTAAAGAAAAGACAAATTTGGCTACAAACAACGTACATACAGTTTTTAAAGAATTTTCCTGAATTTACCTGAGAGCCACTCTCTCTAGTGGCCTCAACGGAAACAGGAAGCCTGGGGTTTATTCGAGGTCCCCCCCCCCTTCTTGTATGAAAATTTTGTCGAACTGGATTTATGTATACATATATCTTCTAGCTTTATATATATATATATAATATATATAATGTATGGGAATGTATGGGAATGTATGGAAATGTATGGAAATGTATGGAAATGTATGGAAATGTATGGGAAATGTATGGGAAATGTATGGGAAATGTATGGGAAATGTATGGGAAATGTATGGGAAATGTATGGGAAATGTATGGGAAATGTATGGGAAATGTATGGGAAATGTATGGGAAATGTATGGGAAATGTATGGGAAATGTATGGGAAATGTATGGGAAATGTATGGGAAATGTATGGGAAATGTATGGGAAATGTATGGGAAATGTATGGGAAATGTATGGGAAATGTATGGGAAATGTATGGGAAATGTATGGGAAATGTATTGGAAATGTATGGATATAAATATTCATTCACAACACACCCACCAGGGGACTAGAACCCTGGCAGACTTTATAAAATAATAAGCAGCTTTATATTAAATAATAAGCAGCTTTATAAAATAATTATATAATATAAGCAGACTTTGCAAAAAGATTCTGATTAATGTTCATAGCGCAAAATCACCCACAAATGATTTCATAAGTAGTGGAACAGTGACACAGGCCTTCAATTTATCCGTATTCTTGAACCTCAATGGTGCAAAACTCAGTTAACCAAAGTACGATGCTCGCTTCATAACTCGGTTAAAACACGAAACTCTCCCTTAACGAAGCTGTATTCCCAATGATATAGTGCTTGCTTCTCTGTCCTTTCTTATTCTCACATCTGACATATACAAGAATCTGTATTCAAATCATGTCTATGGAGCATATCTTTATATCCACGGAAATATAAAACAAATTTGTTACTGGGACATACAGAACTGTATGATACATACAGAATGATACATACATCATACAGTATATTTAACGAGGAAAGTTTTGAAAATATTAATCATATTCAACAAAGACAATCAAATAATTCCATTAACCAAAGAAAAGAAATTAAGTTATTGAAGTAATGTGGCAAGTTTTGACTCTTAAAGAGACTCAAAACTTTTAATCTCTTAAAAGAGATTAATTACTTTCCGACTGTCTGAAAGTTGACAGATTACCGGGCAAAAATAGCGCGATTTTCGCCGCTACCGGCCAAAAACCATGAGATTTTCGCAGCTGGCGGGCAAAAATCGCGATTTTCGCCGCTACCGGCCAAAAATCGGGCGATTTTTGCCGCTAAAGGCCGAAAACCGCGCTATTTTCGACGCTAGCGGCCAGAAACCATGCGATTTTTGCAGCTGGCGGGCAAAAATCGCGCGAATTTCGCCGCTACCTGCCAAAAATCGACCGATTTTCGCCGCTAGCGGCCAAAAATGGGGCTATTATCGCCGCTAGCGGCCAAAAATGAGATTTTCGCCGCTAGCGGCCAAAAACTGTGCAAATTTCGCCGCTAGCGGCCAAAAATTGGGCGATTTTTGCCGCTAGCGGCCAGAAACTGTGCAAATTTCGCCGCTAGCGGCCAAAAATCGGGCGATTTTTGCCGCTAGCGGCCAAAAACTGTGCAAATTTCGCCGCTAGCGGCCAAAAATCGGGCGATTTTTGCCGCTAGCGGCCAGAAACTATGCGATTTTTGCAGCTGGCGGGAAAAAATAGCTCGATTTTCGCCGCTACCGGCCGAAAACCGCGCTATTTTCGACGCTAGCGGCCAGAAACCATGCGATTTTAGCAGCTTTCGGGCAAAAATCGCGCGAATTTCGCCGCTACCTGCCAAAAATCGACCGATTTTCGCCGCTAGCGGCCAAAAATGGGGCTATTTTCGCCGCTAGCGGCCAAAAATGAGATTTTCGCCGCTAGCGGCCAAAAACCGTGCAAATTTCGCCGCTAGCGGCCAAAAACCGTGCGATTTTCGCCGCTAGCGGCCAAAAATCGGGCGATGTTTGCCGCTAATGGCCGAAAACCGCGCTATTTTCGACGCTAGCGGCCAGAAACCATGCGATTTTTGCAGCTGGCGGGCAAAAATCGCGCGAATTTCGCCGCTACCTGCCAAAAATCGACCGATTTTCGCCGCTAGCGGCCAAAAAAGGGGCTATTTTCGCCGCAAGCGGCCAAAAACGGGGCGATTTTCGCCGCTAGCGGCCAAAAATCGTGCAAATTTCGGCGCTAGCGGCCAAAAGTCGCGCGATTTTTGACGCTAACGGCCAAAAAACTATGCGATTTTTGCAGCTGGAAGTCAAAAATAGCGCGATTTTCGCCGCTACCGGCCAAAAACCTCGCGATTTTCGCCGCTAGCGGCCAAAAAAACCATGCGATTTTCGCAGCTAGCGGGCAAAAATCGCGATTTTCGCCGCTACCGGCCAAAAATAGCGCGATTTTCGCCGCTACCGGCCAAAAACCGTGCGATTTTCGCCGCTAGCGGCCAAAAATCGGGCGATTTTTGCCGCTAATGGCAGAAAACCGCGCTATTTTCGACGCTAGCGGCCAGAAACTATGCGATTTTTGCAGCTTTCGGGCAAAAATTACGCGAATTTCGCCGCTACCTGCCAAAAATCGACCGATTTTCGCCGCTAGCGGCCAAAAAAGGGGTTATTTTCGCCGCTAGCGGCCAAAAACGGGGCGATTTTCGCCGCTAGTGGCCAAAAATCGTGCAAATTTCGCCGCTAGCGGCCAAAAATCGTGCGAATTTCGCCGCTAGCGGCCAAAAACTATGCGATTTTTGCAGCTGGCGGGCAAAAATAGCGCGATTTTCGCCGCTACCGGCCAAAAACCTCGCGATTTTCGCCGCTAGCGGCCAAAAACCATGCGATTTTCGCAGCTGGCGGGCAAAAATTGCGATTTTCGCCGCTACCGGCCAAAAATAGCGCGATTTTCGCTGCTAGCGGCCAAAAACCGTGCGATTTTCGCCGCTAGCGGCCAAAAATCGGGCGATTTTTGCCACTAATTGCCGAAAACTGCGCTATTTTCGACGCTAGCGGCCAGAAACCATGCGATTTTTGCAGCTGGCGGGCAAAAATCGCGCGAATTTCGCCGCTACCTGCCAAAAATCGACCGATTTTCGCCGCTAGCAGCCAAAAAAGGGGCTATTTTCACCGCTACCGGCCAAAAATACCGCGATTTTCGCCGCTAGCGGCCAGAAACTATGCGATTTTTGCAGCTGGCGGGCAAAAATAGCGCGATTTTTGCCGCTAGCGGCCAACAATCGTGCAAATTTCGCCGCTAGCGGCCAAAAATCGAACGAATTTCGCGGCTAGCGGCCTAAAATCGCGCGATTTTTGCCGCTAGCGGCCAGAAACTATGCGATTTTTGCAGCTGGCGGGCAAAAATAGCGCGATTTTCGCCGCTACCGGCCAAAATCCGCGCGATTTTCGCCGCTAGCGGCCAAAAACCATGCGATTTTCGCAGCTGGCGGGCAAAAATCGCGATTTTCGCCGCTACCGGCCAAAAATAGCGCGATTTTCGCCGCTACCGGCCAAAAACCGTGCGATTTTCGCCGCTAGCGGCCAAAAATCGGGCGATTTTTGCCGCTAATGGCCGAAAACCGCGCTATTTTCGACGCTAGCGGCCAGAAACCATGCGATTTTTGCAGCTAGCGGGCAAAAATCGCGCGAATTTCGCTGCTACCTACCAAAAATCGACCGATTTTCGCCGCTAGCGGCCAAAAAAGGGGCTATTATCGCCGCTAGCGGCCAAGAATGAGGCGATTTTTGCCGCTAGCGGCCAAAAACCGTGCAAATTTTGCCGCTAGCGGCCAAAAAACGGGCGATTTTTGCCGCTAGCGGCAAAAAACTATGCAACTTTTGCAGCTGGCGGGCAAAAATCGCGCGATTTTCGCCGCTACCGGCCAAAAACAGCGCGATTTTCGCCGCTAGCGGCCAAAAACCATGCGATTTTCGCAGCTGGCGGGCAAAAATTGCGATTTTCGCCGCTACCGGCCAAAAATAGAGCGATTTTCGCCGCTAGCGGCCAAAAACCGTGCGATTTTCGCCGCTAGCGGCCAAAAATCGGGCGATTTTTGCCGCTAACGGCCGAAAATCGCGCTATTTTCGACGCTAGCGGCCAGAAACCATGCGATTTTTGCAGCTAGCAGGCAAAAATCGCGCTAATTTTGCCGCTACCTTCCAAAAATCGACCGATTTTCGCCGCTAGCGGCAAAAAAATGGGCTATTTTCGCCTCTAGCGGCCAAAAACGGGGCGATTTTCGCCGCTAGCGGCCAAAAATCGTGCAAATTTCTCCGCTAGCGGCCAAAAATCGTGCGAATTTCGCCGCTAGCGGCCAAAAGTCGAGCGATTTTTGACGCTAGCGGCCAGAAACTATGCGATTTTTGCAGCTGGCGGGCAAAAATAGAGCGATTTTCACCTCTAGCGGCCAAAAACCATGCAATTTTCGCAGCTGGCGGGCAAAAATCGCGATTTTCGCCGCTACCGGGCAAAAATAGCGCGATTTTCGCCGCTAGCGGCCAAAAACCGTGAGATTTTCGCCGCTAGCGGCCAAAAATCGGGCGATTATTGCCGCTAACGGCCGAAAACCGCGCTAATTTCGACGCTAGCGGCCAAAAACCACGCAATTTTTGCAGCTGGCGGGCAGAAGTCGCGCGAATTTCGCCGCTACCTGCCAAAAATCGACCGATTTTCGTCGCTAGCGGCCAAAAAAGGGGCTTTTTTTCGCCGGTAGGGGCCAAAAACGGGGCGATTTTCGCCGCTAGCGGCCAAAAATCGTGCAAATTTCGCCGCTAGCGGCCAAAAATCGTGCGAATTTCGCCGCTAGCGGCCAAAAATCGCGCGATTTTCGCGGCAAGCGGCCAGAAACTATGCGATTTTTGCAGCTGGCGGGCAAAAATAGCGCGATTTTCGCCGCTACTGGCCAAAAACAGCGCGATTTTCGCCGCTAGCGGCCAAAAACCATGCGATTTTTGCAGCTGGCGGGCAAAAATAGCGCGATTTTCGCCGCTACCGGCCAAAAACCGCGCGATTTTCGCCGCTAGCGGCCAAAAACCATGCGATTTTCGCAGCTGGCGTGCAAAAATCGCAATTTTCGCCGCTACCGGCCAAAAATAGCGCGATTTTCGCCGCTAGCGTACAAAAACCGTTCGATTTTCGCCGCTAGCGGCCAAAAACCGTGCGATTTTCGCCGCTAGCGGCCAAAAATCGGGCGATGTTTGCCGCTAATGGCCGAAAACCGCGCTATTTTCGACGCTAGCGGCCAGAAACCATGCGATTTTTGCAGCTGGCGGGCAAAAATCGCGCGAATTTCGCCGCTACCTGCCAAAAATCGACCGATTTTCGCCGCTAGCGGCCAAAAATGGGGCTATTTTCGCCGCTAGCGGCCAAAAATGAGATTTTCGCCGCTAGCGGCCAAAAACCGTGCAAATTTCGCCGCTAGCGGCCAAAAACCGTGCGATTTTCGCCGCTAGCGGCCAAAAATCGGGCGATGTTTGCCGCTAATGGCCGAAAACCGCGCTATTTTCGACGCTAGCGGCCAGAAACCATGCGATTTTTGCAGCTGGCGGGCAAAAATCGCGCGAATTTCGCCGCTACCTGCCAAAAATCGACCGATTTTCGCCGCTAGCGGCCAAAAAAGGGGCTATTTTCGCCGCAAGCGGCCAAAAACGGGGCGATTTTCGCCGCTAGCGGCCAAAAATCGTGCAAATTTCGGCGCTAGCGGCCAAAAGTCGCGCGATTTTTGACGCTAACGGCCAAAAAACTATGCGATTTTTGCAGCTGGAAGTCAAAAATAGCGCGATTTTCGCCGCTACCGGCCAAAAACCTCGCGATTTTCGCCGCTAGCGGCCAAAAAACCATGCGATTTTCGCAGCTAGCGGGCAAAAATCGCGATTTTCGCCGCTACCGGCCAAAAATAGCGCGATTTTCGCCGCTACCGGCCAAAAACCGTGCGATTTTCGCCGCTAGCGGCCAAAAATCGGGCGATTTTTGCCGCTAATGGCAGAAAACCGCGCTATTTTCGACGCTAGCGGCCAGAAACTATGCGATTTTTGCAGCTTTCGGGCAAAAATTACGCGAATTTCGCCGCTACCTGCCAAAAATCGACCGATTTTCGCCGCTAGCGGCCAAAAAAGGGGTTATTTTCGCCGCTAGCGGCCAAAAACGGGGCGATTTTCGCCGCTAGTGGCCAAAAATCGTGCAAATTTCGCCGCTAGCGGCCAAAAATCGTGCGAATTTCGCCGCTAGCGGCCAAAAACTATGCGATTTTTGCAGCTGGCGGGCAAAAATAGCGCGATTTTCGCCGCTACCGGCCAAAAACCTCGCGATTTTCGCCGCTAGCGGCCAAAAACCATGCGATTTTCGCAGCTGGCGGGCAAAAATTGCGATTTTCGCCGCTACCGGCCAAAAATAGCGCGATTTTCGCTGCTAGCGGCCAAAAACCGTGCGATTTTCGCCGCTAGCGGCCAAAAATCGGGCGATTTTTGCCACTAATTGCCGAAAACTGCGCTATTTTCGACGCTAGCGGCCAGAAACCATGCGATTTTTGCAGCTGGCGGGCAAAAATCGCGCGAATTTCGCCGCTACCTGCCAAAAATCGACCGATTTTCGCCGCTAGCAGCCAAAAAAGGGGCTATTTTCACCGCTACCGGCCAAAAATACCGCGATTTTCGCCGCTAGCGGCCAGAAACTATGCGATTTTTGCAGCTGGCGGGCAAAAATAGCGCGATTTTTGCCGCTAGCGGCCAACAATCGTGCAAATTTCGCCGCTAGCGGCCAAAAATCGTACGAATTTCGCGGCTAGCGGCCTAAAATCGCGCGATTTTTGCCGCTAGCGGCCAGAAACTATGCGATTTTTGCAGCTGGCGGGCAAAAATAGCGCGATTTTCGCCGCTACCGGCCAAAATCCGCGCGATTTTCGCCGCTAGCGGCCAAAAACCATGCGATTTTCGCAGCTGGCGGGCAAAAATCGCGATTTTCGCCGCTACCGGCCAAAAATAGCGCGATTTTCGCCGCTACCGGCCAAAAACCGTGCGATTTTCGCCGCTAGCGGCCAAAAATCGGGCGATTTTTGCCGCTAATGGCCGAAAACCGCGCTATTTTCGACGCTAGCGGCCAGAAACCATGCGATTTTTGCAGCTAGCGGGCAAAAATCGCGCGAATTTCGCTGCTACCTACCAAAAATCGACCGATTTTCGCCGCTAGCGGCCAAAAAAGGGGCTATTATCGCCGCTAGCGGCCAAGAATGAGGCGATTTTTGCCGCTAGCGGCCAAAAACCGTGCAAATTTTGCCGCTAGCGGCCAAAAATCGGGCGATTTTTGCCGCTAGCGGCAAAAAACTATGCAACTTTTGCAGCTGGCGGGCAAAAATCGCGCGATTTTCGCCGCTACCGGCCAAAAACAGCGCGATTTTCGCCGCTAGCGGCCAAAAACCATGCGATTTTCGCAGCTGGCGGGCAAAAATTGCGATTTTCGCCGCTACCGGCCAAAAATAGAGCGATTTTCGCCGCTAGCGGCCAAAAACCGTGCGATTTTCGCCGCTAGCGGCCAAAAATCGGGCGATTTTTGCCGCTAACGGCCGAAAATCGCGCTATTTTCGACGCTAGCGGCCAGAAACCATGCGATTTTTGCAGCTAGCAGGCAAAAATCGCGCTAATTTTGCCGCTACCTTCCAAAAATCGACCGATTTTCGCCGCTAGCGGCAAAAAAATGGGCTATTTTCGCCTCTAGCGGCCAAAAACGGGGCGATTTTCGCCGCTAGCGGCCAAAAATCGTGCAAATTTCTCCGCTAGCGGCCAAAAATCGTGCGAATTTCGCCGCTAGCGGCCAAAAGTCGAGCGATTTTTGACGCTAGCGGCCAGAAACTATGCGATTTTTGCAGCTGGCGGGCAAAAATAGAGCGATTTTCACCTCTAGCGGCCAAAAACCATGCAATTTTCGCAGCTGGCGGGCAAAAATCGCGATTTTCGCCGCTACCGGGCAAAAATAGCGCGATTTTCGCCGCTAGCGGCCAAAAACCGTGAGATTTTCGCCGCTAGCGGCCAAAAATCGGGCGATTATTGCCGCTAACGGCCGAAAACCGCGCTAATTTCGACGCTAGCGGCCAAAAACCACGCAATTTTTGCAGCTGGCGGGCAGAAGTCGCGCGAATTTCGCCGCTACCTGCCAAAAATCGACCGATTTTCGTCGCTAGCGGCCAAAAAAGGGGCTTTTTTTCGCCGGTAGGGGCCAAAAACGGGGCGATTTTCGCCGCTAGCGGCCAAAAATCGTGCAAATTTCGCCGCTAGCGGCCAAAAATCGTGCGAATTTCGCCGCTAGCGGCCAAAAATCGCGCGATTTTCGCGGCAAGCGGCCAGAAACTATGCGATTTTTGCAGCTGGCGGGCAAAAATAGCGCGATTTTCGCCGCTACTGGCCAAAAACAGCGCGATTTTCGCCGCTAGCGGCCAAAAACCATGCGATTTTTGCAGCTGGCGGGCAAAAATAGCGCGATTTTCGCCGCTACCGGCCAAAAACCGCGCGATTTTCGCCGCTAGCGGCCAAAAACCATGCGATTTTCGCAGCTGGCGTGCAAAAATCGCAATTTTCGCCGCTACCGGCCAAAAATAGCGCGATTTTCGCCGCTAGCGTACAAAAACCGTTCGATTTTCGCCGCTAGCGTCCAAAAATCGGGCGATTTTTGCCGCTAAGGGCCGAAAACCGCGCTATTTTCGAAGCTAGCGGGCAGAAACCATGCGATTTTTGCAGCTGGCGGGCAAAAATCGCGCGAGTTTCGCCGCTACCTGCCAAAAATCGACCGATTTTCGCCGCTAGCAGCCAATAAAGGGGCTATTTTCGCCGCTACCGGCCAAAAATATCGTGATTTTCGCCGGTAGCGGCCAAAAACCGTGCGATTTTCGCCGCTAGCTGGCAAAAATCGGGCGATTTTCGCCGCTAGCGGCCAAAAATCGGGCGATTTTTGCCGCTAACGGCCGAAAACCGCGCTATTTTCGACGCTAGCGGCCAGAAACCATGCGATTTTTGCAGCTGGCGGGCTGAAATCGCGCAAATTTCGCCGCTACCTGCCAAAAATCGACCGATTTTCGCCTCTAGCGGCCAAAAAAGGGGGCTATTTTTGCCGCTAGCGGCCAAAAACGGGGCGATTTTCGCCACTAGCGGCCAAAAATCGTGCAAGTTTCGCTGCTAGCTTCGAAAAATCGTGCGAATTTCGCCGCTAGCGGCCAAAAGTCGCGCGATTTTTGACGCTAGCGGCCAGAAACTATGCGATTTTTGCAGCTGGCGTGCAAAAATAGCGCGATTTTCGCCTCTACCGGCCAAAAACCTCGCGATTTTCGCCGCTAGCGGCCAAAACCCATGTAATTTTCGCAGCTGGCGGGCAAAAATCGCGATTTTCGCCGCTACCAGCTAAAAATAGCGCGATTTTCGCCGCTAGCGGCCAAAAACCGTGCGATTTTCGCCGCTAGCGGCCAAAAATCAGGCGATTTTTGCCGCTAATGGCCGAAAACCACGCTATTTTCGACGCTAGCGGCCAGAAACCATGCGATTTTTGCAGCTGGCGGGCAAAAATCGCGCGAATTTCGCCGCTACCTGCCAAAAATCGACCGATTTTCGCCGCTAGATCCCAAAAAAGGGGCTATTTTCGCCGCTAGATCCCAAAAAAGGGGCTATTTTCGCCGCTAGCGCGCAAAAACGAGGCGATTTTCGCCGCTAGCGGCCAAAAATCGTGCAAATTTCGCCGCTAGTGGCCAAAAATCGTGCGAATTTCGCCGCAAGTGGCCAAAAGTCGCGCGATTTTTGACGCAAGCGGCCAGAAACTATTCGATTTTTGCAGCTGGCGGGCAAAAATAGCGCAATTTTCGCCGCTACCGGTCAAAAACCGCGCGATTTTTGCCGCTAACGGCCAAAAACCATGCGATTTTTGCAGCTGGCGGGCAAAAATCGCGATTTTCGCCGCTACCGGCCAAAAATAGCGCGATTTTCGCCGCTAGTGGCCAAAAACCGTGCGATTTTCGCCGCTAGCGGCCAAAAAAGGGGCTATTTTCGCCGCTAGGCGCCAAAAATCGGGCAATTTTCGCCGCTAGCGGCCAAAAATCGTGCAAATTTCGCCGCTAGCGGCCAAAAATCGTGCGAATTTCGCCGCTAGCGGCGAAAATCGCGATTTTTGCCAGCCAGCAGCGAAAATTGCATGGTTTTTGGCCGCTAGAGGAGAAAATCGCGCGGTTTTTGGCCGGTAGCGGCGAAAATCGCGCTATTTTTGCCCGCCAGCTGCAAAAATCGCATAGTTTCTGGCCGCTAGCGGCGAAAATCGCGCGATTTTTGGCCGCTAGCGGCGAAATTCGCACGATTTTTGGCCGCTAGCGGCGAAATTTGCACGATTTTTGGCCGCTAGAAACGAAAATCGCCACGTTTTTGGCCGCTAGCGGCCAAAATAGCCCCTTTTTTGGCCGCTAGCGGCGAAAATCGGTCGATTTTTGGCAGGTAGCGGCGAAATTCGCGCGATTTCTGCCCGCCAGCTGCAAAAATCGCATGTTTTCTGACCGCTAGCGTCGAAAATAGCGCGGTTTTCGGCCGTTAACGGCAAAAACCGCCCGATTTTTGGCCGCCAGCTGCGAAAATCGCATGGTTTTTGGCCGCTAACGCCGAAAATCGCGCTATTTTTGCCCGCCAGCTGCGAAAATCGCATGGTTTTTGGCCGCTAGCGGCGAAAATCGCGCGGTTTTTGGCCGGTAGCGGCGAAAATCGAACTATTTTTGCCCGCCAGCTGCAAAAATCGCATAGTTTCTGGCCGCTAGCGTCAAAAACCGCGCGACTTTTGGCCGCTAGCGGCGAAATTCGCACGATTTTTGGCCGCTAGCAGCGAAATTTGCACGATTTTTGGCCGCTAGCGGTGAATACTGCCCCGTTTTTGGCCGCTAGCGGCGAAAATAGCCCCTTTTTTGGCCGCTAGCGGCGAAAATCCGTCGATATTTTGCAGGTAGCGGCGAAATTCGCGCAATTTTTGCCCGCCAGCTTAAAAAATCGCATGGATTCTGGCCGCGAGCGTCGAAAATAGTGCGGTTTTCGGCCGTTAGCGGCAAAAATCGCCCGATTTTTGGCCGCTAGCGGCGAAAATCGCATGGTTTTTGGCCGCTAGCGGCGAAAATCGCGCGGTTTTTGGCCGGTAGCAGCGAAAATCGCGTGGTTTTTGGCCGGTAGCGGCGAAAATCGCGCGGTTTTTGGCCGGTAGCGGCGAAAATCGCGCTATTTTTGGCCGGTAGCGGCGAAAATTGCGATTTTTGCCTGCCAGCTGGGAAAATCGCATGGTTTTTGGCCGCTAGCGGCGAAAATCGCGCGGTTTTTGGCCGGTAGCGGCGAAAATCGCGCTATTTTTGGCCGGTAGAGGCGAAAATCGCGATTTTTGCCTGCGAGCTGCGAATATTGCATGGTTTTTGGCCGCTAGCGGCGAAAATCGCGCGGTTTTTGGCCGGTAGCGGCGATAATCGCTGTATTTTTGGCCGGTAGCGGCGAAATCGCGCTTTTTGCCTGCTAGCTGCGAACATCGCATGGTATTTGGCCGGAAGCGGCGAAAATCGCACGATTTTTGGCCGCTAGCGGCGAAAATGGCATGGTTTTTGGCCGCTAGCGGCAAAAATCGCGCGTTTTTTGGCCAGAAGAGGCGAAAATCGCTCTATTTTTGGCCAGTAGCGGCGAAAATCGCGCGGTTTTTGGCCGGTAGCGGCGAAAATCGCGCTATTTTTGGCCGGTAGAGGCGAAAATCGCTATTTTTGCCCGCCAGCTTCGAAAATCGAGCGGTTTTTGAACGGTAGCGGCGAAAATCGCGCGGTTTTTGGCCGGTAGCGGCGAAAATCGCGCTATTTTTGGCCGGTAGCGGCGAAAATCGCGATTTTTGCCGGCCAGCTGCGGAAATCGCGCTATTTTTGGCCGGTAGCGGCGAAAATCGCGCGGTTTTTGGCCGGTAGCGGCGAAAATCGCGATTTTTGCCCGCCAGCTGCGAAAATCGCCTGGTTTTTGGCCGCTAGCGGCGAAAACCGTACGGTTTTTGGCCAGTAGCGCCAAAAATCGCGCTATTTTTGGCCAGTAGCGGCGAAAATCGCACGGTTTTTGGCCGGTAGCGGCGAAAATCGCGCTATTTTTGGCTGGTAGCGGCGAAAATCGCGATTTTTGCCCGCCAGCTGCGAAAATCGCATGGTTTTTGGCGGCTAGCGGCGAAAATCGCCCGGTTTTTAGCCGGTAGTGGCGAAAATCGCGCGGTTTTTGGCCGGTAGTGGCGAAAATCGCGCTATTTTTGGCCAGTAGCGGCGAAAATCGCGCGGTTTTTCGCCGGTAGCGGCGAAAATCGCGCTATTTTTGGCCGGTAGCGGCGAAAATCGCGATTTTTGCCCGCCAGCTGCGAAAATCGCGCTATTTTTGGCCAGAAGCGGCGAAAATCGCGCGGTTTTTGGCCGGTAGCGGCGAAAATCGCGCGGTTTTTGGCCGGTAGCGGCGAAAATCGCGCTATTTTTGGCCATTAGCGCCGAAAATCGCGCGGTTTTTGGCCGGTAGCGGCGAAAATCGCGCTATTTTTGGCCAGTAGCGGCGAAAATCGCGCGGTTTTTCGCCGGTAGCGGCGAAAATCGCGCTATTTTTGGCCGGTAGCGGCGAAAATCGCGATTTTTGCCCGCCAGCTGCGAAAATCGCGCTATTTTTGGCCAGTAGCGGCGAAAATCGCGCGGTTTTTGGCCGGTAGCGGCGAAAATCGCGCGGTTTTTGGCCGGTAGCGGCGAAAATCGCGCTATTTTTGGCCAGTAGCGCCGAAAATCGCGCGGTTTTTGGCCGGTAGCGGCAAAATCGTGCGGTTTTTGGCCGGTAGCGGCGAAAATCGCGATTTTTGCCCGCCAGCTGCGAAAATCGCATGGTTTTTGGCGGTATGCGGCGAAAATCGCGCGGTTTTTGGCGGTATGCGGAGAAAATCGCGCGGTTTTTGGCCGGTAGCGGCGAAAATCGCGCGGTTTTTGGCCAGTAGCGGCGAATATTGCGCTATTTTTGGCCAGTAGCGGCGAAAATCGCGCTATTTTTGGCCGGTAGCGGCGAAAATCGCGATTTTTGCCCGCCAGCTGCGAAAATCGAATGGTTTTTAGCCGCTAGCGGCGAAAATCGCGCGGTTTTTGGCCTGTAGCGGCGAAAATCGCGCTATTTTTGGCCGGTAGCGGCGAAAATCGCGATTTTTGCGCGCCAGCTGCGAAAATCGCGCGGTTTTTGGCCGGTAGTGGCGAAAATCGCGCTATTTTTGGCTGCCAGCGGCGAAAATCGCGATTTTTGCCCGCCAGCTGCGAAAATCCCATGGTTTTTGGCGGCTAGCGGCGAAAATCGCGCGGTTTTTGGCCGGTAGCGGCGAAAATCGCGTGGTTTTTGGCCGGTAGCGGCGAAAATCGCGCTATTTTTGGCCGGTAGCGGCGAAAATCGCGATTTTTGCCCGCCAGCTGCGAAAATCGCATGGTTTTTGGCCGCTAGCGGCGAAAATCGTGCGGTTTTTGGCCGGTAGCGGCGAAAATCGCGATTTTTGCCCGCCAGCTGCGAAAATCGCATGGTTTTTGGCGGTATGCGGCGAAAATCGCGCGGTTTTTGGCCGGTAGCGGCGAAAATCGCGCGGTTTTTGGCCAGTAGCGGCGAAAATTGCACTATTTTTGGCCAGTAGCGGCGAAAATCGCGCGGTTTTTGGCCGGTAGCGGCGAAAATCGCGCTATCTTTGGCCGGTAGCGGCGAAAATCGCGATTTTTGCCCGCCAGCTGCGAAAATCGCATGGTTTTTGGCGGCTAGCGGCGAAAATCGCCTGGTTTTTAGCCGGTAGTGGCGAAAATCGCGCGGTTTTTGGCCGGTAGCGGCGAAAATCGCGCTATTTTTGGCCAGTAGCGGCGAAAATCGCGCGGTTTTTGGCCGGTAGCGGTGAAAATCGCGCTATTTTTGGCCGGTAGCGGCGAAAATCGCGATTTTTGCCCGCCAGCTGCGAAAATCGCGCTATTTTTGGCCAGTAGCGGCGAAAATCGCGTGGTTTTTGGCCGGTAGCGGCGAAAATCGCGCGGTTTTTGGCCGGTAGCGGCGAAAATCGCGCTATTTTTGGCCGGTAGCTTCGAAAATCGCGATTTTTGCCCGCCAACTGCGAAAATCGAATGGTTTTTGGCCGCTAGCATAAAAAATCGCGCGGTTTTTGGCCGGTAGCTGCGAAAATCGCGCCATTTTTGGCCGCTAGCGGCGAAAATCGCGATTTTTGCCCGCCAGCTGCGAAAATCACATGTTTTTTGGCCGCTAGCGGCGAAAATCGTGCGGTTTTTGGCCGGTAGCGGCGAAAATCGGGATTTTTGCCCTCCAGCTGCGAAAATCGCATGGTTTTTGGCGATATGCGGCGAAAATCGCGCGGTTTTTGGCCGGTAGCGGCGAAAATCGCGCGGTTTTTGGCCAGTAGCGGCGAAAATTGCGCTATTTTTGGCCAGTAGCGGCGAAAATCGCGCGGTTTTTGGCCGGTAGCGGCGAAAATCGGGCTATTTTTTGCCGGTAGCGGCGAAAATCGCGATTTTTGCCCGCCAGCTGCGAAAATCGAATGGTTTTTAGCCGCTAGCGGCGAAAATCGCGCGGTTTTTGGCCTGTAGCGGCGAAAATAGCGCTATTTTTGGCCGGTAGCGGCGAAAATCGCGATTTTTGCGCGCCAGCTGCGAAAATCGCATGGTTTTTGGCCGCGAGCGGTGAAAATCGCGCGGTTTTTGGCCGGTAGTGGCGAAAATCGCGCTATTTTTGGCTGCCAGCGGCGAAAATCGCGATTTTTGCCCGCCAGCTGCGGAAATCGCGCTATTTTTGGCCGGTAGCGGCGAAAATCGCGCGGTTTTTGGCCGGTACCGGCGTAAATAGCGATTTTTGCCCGCTAGCTGCGAAAATTGCATGGTTTTTGGCGGCCAGCGGCGAAAATCGCGCGGTTTTTGGCCGGTAGCGGCGAAAATCGCGCGGTTTTTGGCCGGTAGCGGCGAAAATTGCGCTATTTTTGGCCAGTAGCGCCGAAAATCGCGCGGTTTTTTGCCGGTAGCGGCGAAAATCGCGCTATTTTTGGCCGGTAGCGGCGAAAATCGCGATTTTTGCCAGCCAGCTGCGAAAATCGCATGGTTTTTGGCCGCTAGCGGCGAAAATCGTGCGGTTTTTGGCCGGTAGCGGCGAAAATCGCTCTATTTTTGGCCGGTAGCGGCGAAAATCGCGATTTTTGCCCGCCAGCTGCGAATATCGCATGGTTTTTGGCGGCTAGCGGCGAAAATCGCGCGGTTTTTGGCCGGTAGCGGCGAAAATCGCGTGGTTTTTGGCCGGTAGCGGCGAAAATCGCGCTATTTTTGGCCGGTAGCGGCGAAAATCGCGATTTTTGCCCGCCAGCTGCGAAAATCGCATGTTTTTGGGCCACTAGCGGCGAAAATCGCGCGGTTTTTGGCCGGTAGCGGCGAAAATCGCGTTATTTTTGGCCGGTAGCGGCGAAAATGGCGATTTTTGCCCGCCAGCTGCGAAAATCGCATGGCTTTTGGCCGCTAGCGGCGAGAATCGTGCTGTTTTTGGCCGGTAGCGGCGAAAATCGCGATTTTTGCCCGCCAGCTGCGAAAATCGCATGGTTTTTGGCGGTATGCGGCGAAAATCGCGCGGTTTTTGGCCGGTAGCGGCGAAAATCGCGCGGTTTTTGGCCAGTAGCGGCGAAAATTGCGCTATTTTTGGCCAGTAGCGGCGAAAATCGCGCGGTTTTTGGCAGGTAGCGGCGAAAATCGCGCTATTTTTGGCCGGTAGCGGCGAAAATCGCGATTTTTGCCCGCCAGCTGCGAAAATCGCATGGTTTTTTGGCGGCTAGCGGCGAAAATCGCCCGGTTTTTAGCCGGTAGTGGCGAAAATCGCGCGGTTTTTGGCCGGTAGCGGCGAAAATCGCGCTATTTTTCGCTGGCAGCGGCGAAAATCGCGATTTTTGCCCGCCAGCTCCGGAAATCGCGCTATTTTTGGCCGGTAGCGGCGAAAATCGCGCGGTTTTTGGCCGGTACCGGCGAAAATCGCGATTTTTGCCCGCCAGCTGCGAAAATTGCATGGTTTTTGGCGGCCAGCGGCGAAAATCGCGCGGTTTTTGGCCGGTAGCGGCGAAAATCGCGCGGTTTTTGGCCGGTAGCGGCGAAAATTGCGCTATTTTGGCCAGTAGCGCCGAAAATCGCGCGTTTTTTTGCCGGTAGCGGCGAAAATCGCGCTATTTTTGGCCGGTAGCGGTGAAAATTGCGATTTTTGCCCGCCAGCTGCGAAAATCGCATGGTTTTTGGCCGCTAGCGGCGAAAATCGTGCGGTTTTTGGCCGGTAGCGGCGAAAATCGCGATTTTTGCCCGCCAGCTGCGAAAATCGCATGGTTTTTGGCAGTATGCGGCGAAAATCGCGCGGTTTTTGGCCAGTAGCGGCGAAAATTGCGCTATTTTTGGCCAGTAGCGGCGAAAATCGCGCGGTTTTTGGCCGGTAGCGGCGAAAATCGCGCTTTTTTTGGCCAGTAGCGGCGAAAATCGCGTTTTTTTGCCCGCCAGCTGCGAAAATCGCATGGTTTTTGGCGGCTAGCGGCGAAAATCGCCCGGTTTTTAGCCGGTAGTGGCGAAAATCGCGCGGTTTTTGGCCGGTAGCGGCGAAAATCGCGCTATTTTTGGCCAGTAGCGGCGAAAATCGCGCGGTTTTTGGCCGGTAGCGGCGAAAATCGCGCTATTTTTGGCCGGTAGCGGCGAAAATCGCGATTTTTGCCCGCCAGCTGCGAAAATCGCGCTATTTTTGGCCAGTAGCGGCGAAAATCGCGTGGTTTTTGGCCGGTAGCTGCGAAAATCGCGCGGTTTTTGGCCGGTAGCGGCGAAAATCGCGCTATTTTTGGCCGGTAGCTTCGAGAATCGTGATTTTTGCCCGCCAACTGCGAAAATCGAATGGTTTTTGGCCGCTACCTGCCAAAAATCGACCGATTTTCGCCTCTAGCGGCCAAAAAAGGGGGCTATTTTTGCCGCTAGCGGCCAAAAACGGGGCGATTTTCGCCACTAGAGGCCAAAAATCGTGCAAGTTTCGCTGCTAGCTTCGAAAAATCGTGCGAATTTCGCCGCTAGCGGCCAAAAGTCGCGCGATTTTTGACGCTAGCGGCCAGAAACTATGCGATTTTTGCAGCTGGCGTGCAAAAATAGCGCGATTTTCGCCTCTACCGGCCAAAAACCTCGCGATTTTCGCCGCTAGCGGCCAAAACCCATGTAATTTTCGCAGCTGGCGGGCAAAAATCGCGATTTTCGCCGCTACCAGCTAAAAATAGCGCGATTTTCGCCGCTAGCGGCCAAAAACCGTGCGATTTTCGCCGCTAGCGGCCAAAAATCAGGCGATTTTTGCCGCTAATGGCCGAAAACCACGCTATTTTCGACGCTAGCGGCCAGAAACCATGCGATTTTTGCAGCTGGCGGGCAAAAATCGCGCGAATTTCGCCGCTACCTGCCAAAAATCGACCGATTTTCGCCGCTAGATCCCAAAAAAGGGGCTATTTTCGCCGCTAGCGCGCAAAAACGAGGCGATTTTCGCCGCTAGCGGCCAAAAATCGTGCAAATTTCGCCGCTAGTGGCCAAAAATCGTGCGAATTTCGCCGCAAGTGGCCAAAAGTCGCGCGATTTTTGACGCAAGCGGCCAGAAACTATTCGATTTTTGCAGCTGGCGGGCAAAAATAGCGCAATTTTCGCCGCTACCGGTCAAAAACCGCGCGATTTTTGCCGCTAACGGCCAAAAACCATGCGATTTTTGCAGCTGGCGGGCAAAAATCGCGATTTTCGCCGCTACCGGCCAAAAATAGCGCGATTTTCGCCGCTAGTGGCCAAAAACCGTGCGATTTTCGCCGCTAGCGGCCAAAAAAGGGGCTATTTTCGCCGCTAGGCGCCAAAAATCGGGCAATTTTCGCCGCTAGCGGCCAAAAATCGTGCAAATTTCGCCGCTAGCGGCCAAAAATCGTGCGAATTTCGCCGCTAGCGGCGAAAATCGCGATTTTTGCCAGCCAGCAGCGAAAATTGCATGGTTTTTGGCCGCTAGAGGAGAAAATCGCGCGGTTTTTGGCCGGTAGCGGCGAAAATCGCGCTATTTTTGCCCGCCAGCTGCAAAAATCGCATAGTTTCTGGCCGCTAGCGGCGAAAATCGCGCGATTTTTGGCCGCTAGCGGCGAAATTCGCACGATTTTTGGCCGCTAGCGGCGAAATTTGCACGATTTTTGGCCGCTAGAAACGAAAATCGCCACGTTTTTGGCCGCTAGCGGCCAAAATAGCCCCTTTTTTGGCCGCTAGCGGCGAAAATCGGTCGATTTTTGGCAGGTAGCGGCGAAATTCGCGCGATTTCTGCCCGCCAGCTGCAAAAATCGCATGTTTTCTGACCGCTAGCGTCGAAAATAGCGCGGTTTTCGGCCGTTAACGGCAAAAACCGCCCGATTTTTGGCCGCCAGCTGCGAAAATCGCATGGTTTTTGGCCGCTAACGCCGAAAATCGCGCTATTTTTGCCCGCCAGCTGCGAAAATCGCATGGTTTTTGGCCGCTAGCGGCGAAAATCGCGCGGTTTTTGGCCGGTAGCGGCGAAAATCGAACTATTTTTGCCCGCCAGCTGCAAAAATCGCATAGTTTCTGGCCGCTAGCGTCAAAAACCGCGCGACTTTTGGCCGCTAGCGGCGAAATTCGCACGATTTTTGGCCGCTAGCAGCGAAATTTGCACGATTTTTGGCCGCTAGCGGTGAATACTGCCCCGTTTTTGGCCGCTAGCGGCGAAAATAGCCCCTTTTTTGGCCGCTAGCGGCGAAAATCCGTCGATATTTTGCAGGTAGCGGCGAAATTCGCGCAATTTTTGCCCGCCAGCTTAAAAAATCGCATGGATTCTGGCCGCGAGCGTCGAAAATAGTGCGGTTTTCGGCCGTTAGCGGCAAAAATCGCCCGATTTTTGGCCGCTAGCGGCGAAAATCGCATGGTTTTTGGCCGCTAGCGGCGAAAATCGCGCGGTTTTTGGCCGGTAGCAGCGAAAATCGCGTGGTTTTTGGCCGGTAGCGGCGAAAATCGCGCGGTTTTTGGCCGGTAGCGGCGAAAATCGCGCTATTTTTGGCCGGTAGCGGCGAAAATTGCGATTTTTGCCTGCCAGCTGGGAAAATCGCATGGTTTTTGGCCGCTAGCGGCGAAAATCGCGCGGTTTTTGGCCGGTAGCGGCGAAAATCGCGCTATTTTTGGCCGGTAGAGGCGAAAATCGCGATTTTTGCCTGCGAGCTGCGAATATTGCATGGTTTTTGGCCGCTAGCGGCGAAAATCGCGCGGTTTTTGGCCGGTAGCGGCGATAATCGCTGTATTTTTGGCCGGTAGCGGCGAAATCGCGCTTTTTGCCTGCTAGCTGCGAACATCGCATGGTATTTGGCCGGAAGCGGCGAAAATCGCACGATTTTTGGCCGCTAGCGGCGAAAATGGCATGGTTTTTGGCCGCTAGCGGCAAAAATCGCGCGTTTTTTGGCCAGAAGAGGCGAAAATCGCTCTATTTTTGGCCAGTAGCGGCGAAAATCGCGCGGTTTTTGGCCGGTAGCGGCGAAAATCGCGCTATTTTTGGCCGGTAGAGGCGAAAATCGCTATTTTTGCCCGCCAGCTTCGAAAATCGAGCGGTTTTTGAACGGTAGCGGCGAAAATCGCGCGGTTTTTGGCCGGTAGGGGCGAAAATCGCGCTATTTTTGGCCGGTAGCGGCGAAAATCGCGATTTTTGCCGGCCAGCTGCGGAAATCGCGCTATTTTTGGCCGGTAGCGGCGAAAATCGCGCGGTTTTTGGCCGGTAGCGGCGAAAATCGCGATTTTTGCCCGCCAGCTGCGAAAATCGCCTGGTTTTTGGCCGCTAGCGGCGAAAACCGTACGGTTTTTGGCCAGTAGCGGCAAAAATCGCGCTATTTTTGGCCAGTAGCGGCGAAAATCGCACGGTTTTTGGCCGGTAGCGGCGAAAATCGCGCTATTTTTGGCTGGTAGCGGCGAAAATCGCGATTTTTGCCCGCCAGCTGCGAAAATCGCATGGTTTTTGGCGGCTAGCGGCGAAAATCGCCCGGTTTTTAGCCGGTAGTGGCGAAAATCGCGCGGTTTTTGGCCGGTAGTGGCGAAAATCGCGCTATTTTTGGCCAGTAGCGGCGAAAATCGCGCGGTTTTTCGCCGGTAGCGGCGAAAATCGCGCTATTTTTGGCCGGTAGCGGCGAAAATCGCGATTTTTGCCCGCCAGCTGCGAAAATCGCGCTATTTTTGGCCAGTAGCGGCGAAAATCGCGCGGTTTTTGGCCGGTAGCGGCGAAAATCGCGCGGTTTTTGGCCGGTAGCGGCGAAAATCGCGCTATTTTTGGCCATTAGCGCCGAAAATCGCGCGGTTTTTGGCCGGTAGCGGCGAAAATCGCGTTATTTTTGGCCAGTAGCGGCGAAAATCGCGCGGTTTTTCGCCGGTAGCGGCGAAAATCGCGCTATTTTTGGCCGGTAGCGGCGAAAATCGCGATTTTTGCCCGCCAGCTGCGAAAATCGCGCTATTTTTGGCCAGTAGCGGCGAAAATCGCGCGGTTTTTGGCCGGTAGCGGCGAAAATCGCGCGGTTTTTGGCCGGTAGCGGCGAAAATCGCGCTATTTTTGGCCAGTAGCGCCGAAAATCGCGCGGTTTTTGGCCGGTAGCGGCGAAAATCGTGCGGTTTTTGGCCGGTAGCGGCGAAAATCGCGATTTTTGCCCGCCAGCTGCGAAAATCGCATGGTTTTTGGCGGTATGCGGCGAAAATCGCGCGGTTTTTGGCGGTATGCGGAGAAAATCGCGCGGTTTTTGGCCGGTAGCGGCGAAAATCGCGCGGTTTTTGGCCAGTAGCGGCGAATATTGCGCTATTTTTGGCCAGTAGCGGCGAAAATCGCGCTATTTTTGGCCGGTAGCGGCGAAAATCGCGATTTTTGCCCGCCAGCTGCGAAAATCGAATGGTTTTTAGCCGCTAGCGGCGAAAATCGCGCGGTTTTTGGCCTGTAGCGGCGAAAATCGCGCTATTTTTGGCCGGTAGCGGCGAAAATCGCGATTTTTGCGCGCCAGCTGCGAAAATCGCATGGTTTTTGGCCGCGAGCCGCGAAAATCGCGCGGTTTTTGGCCGGTAGTGGCGAAAATCGCGCTATTTTTGGCTGCCAGCGGCGAAAATCGCGATTTTTGCCCGCCAGCTGCGAAAATCCCATGGTTTTTGGCGGCTAGTGGCGAAAATCGCGCGGTTTTTGGCCGGTAGCGGCGAAAATCGCGTGGTTTTTGGCCGGTAGCGGCGAAAATCGCGCTATTTTTGGCCGGTAGCGGCGAAAATCGCGATTTTTGCCCGCCAGCTGCGAAAATCGCATGGTTTTTGGCCGCTAGCGGCGAAAATCGTGCGGTTTTTGGCCGGTAGCGGCGAAAATCGCGATTTTTGCCCGCCAGCTGCGAAAATCGCATGGTTTTTGGCGGTATGCGGCGAAAATCGCGCGGTTTTTGGCCGGTAGCGGCGAAAATCGCGCGGTTTTTGGCCAGTAGCGGCGAAAATTGCACTATTTTTGGCCAGTAGCGGCGAAAATCGCGCGGTTTTTGGCCGGTAGCGGCGAAAATCGCGCTATCTTTGGCCGGTAGCGGCGAAAATCGCGATTTTTGCCCGCCAGCTGCGAAAATCGCATGGTTTTTGGCGGCTAGCGGCGAAAATCGCCTGGTTTTTAGCCGGTAGTGGCGAAAATCGCGCGGTTTTTGGCCGGTAGCGGCGAAAATCGCGCTATTTTTGGCCAGTAGCGGCGAAAATCGCGCGGTTTTTGGCCGGTAGCGGTGAAAATCGCGCTATTTTTGGCCGGTAGCGGCGAAAATCGCGATTTTTGCCCGCCAGCTGCGAAAATCGCGCTATTTTTGGCCAGTAGCGGCGAAAATCGCGTGGTTTTTGGCCGGTAGCGGCGAAAATCGCGCGGTTTTGGGCCGGTAGCGGCGAAAATCGCGCTATTTTTGGCCGGTAGCTTCGAAAATCGCGATTTTTGCCCGCCAACTGCGAAAATCGAATGGTTTTTGGCCGCTAGCATCAAAAATCGCGCGGTTTTTGGCCGGTAGCTGCGAAAATCGCGCCATTTTTGGCCGCTAGCGGCGAAAATCGCGATTTTTGCCCGCCAGCTGCGAAAATCACATGTTTTTTGGCCGCTAGCGGCGAAAATCGTGCGGTTTTTGGCCGGTAGCGGCGAAAATCGCGATTTTTGCCCGCCAGCTGCGAAAATCGCATGGTTTTTGGCGATATGCGGCGAAAATCGCGCGGTTTTTGGCCGGTAGCGGCGAAAATCGCGCGATTTTTGGCCAGTAGCGGCGAAAATTGCGCTATTTTTGGCCAGTAGCGGCGAAAATCGCGCGGTTTTTGGCCGGTAGCGGCGAAAATCGGGCTATTTTTTGCCGGTAGCGGCGAAAATCGCGATTTTTGCCCGCCAGCTGCGAAAATCGAATGGTTTTTAGCCGCTAGCGGCGAAAATCGCGCGGTTTTTGGCCTGTAGCGGCGAAAATAGCGCTATTTTTGGCCGGTAGCGGCGAAAATCGCGATTTTTGCGCGCCAGCTGCGAAAATCGCATGGTTTTTGGCCGCGAGCGGTGAAAATCGCGCGGTTTTTGGCCGGTAGTGGCGAAAATCGCGCTATTTTTGGCTGCCAGCGGCGAAAATCGCGATTTTTGCCCGCCAGCTGCGGAAATCGCGCTATTTTTGGCCGGTAGCGGCGAAAATCGCGCGGTTTTTGGCCGGTACCGGCGTAAATAGCGATTTTTGCCCGCTAGCTGCGAAAATTGCATGGTTTTTGGCGGCCAGCGGCGAAAATCGCGCGGTTTTTGGCCGGTAGCGGCGAAAATCGCGCGGTTTTTGGCCGGTAGCGGCGAAAATTGCGCTATTTTTGGCCAGTAGCGCCGAAAATCGCGCGGTTTTTTGCCGGTAGCGGCGAAAATCGCGCTATTTTTGGCCGGTAGCGGCGAAAATCGCGATTTTTGCCAGCCAGCTGCGAAAATCGCATGGTTTTTGGCCGCTAGCGGCGAAAATCGTGCGGTTTTTGGCCGGTAGCGGCGAAAATCGCTCTATTTTTGGCCGGTAGCGGCGAAAATCGCGATTTTTGCCCGCCAGCTGCGAATATCGCATGGTTTTTGGCGGCTAGCGGCGAAAATCGCGCGGTTTTTGGCCGGTAGCGGCGAAAATCGCGTGGTTTTTGGCCGGTAGCGGCGAAAATCGCGCTATTTTTGGCCGGTAGCGGCGAAAATCGCGATTTTTGCCCGCCAGCTGCGAAAATCGCATGTTTTTGGGCCACTAGCGGCGAAAATCGCGCGGTTTTTGGCCGGTAGCGGCGAAAATCGCGTTATTTTTGGCCGGTAGCGGCGAAAATGGCGATTTTTGGCCGCCAGCTGCGAAAATCGCATGGCTTTTGGCCGCTAGCGGCGAGAATCGTGCTGTTTTTGGCCGGTAGCGGCGAAAATCGCGATTTTTGCCCGCCAGCTGCGAAAATCGCATGGTTTTTGGCGGTATGCGGCGAAAATCGCGCGGTTTTTGGCCGGTAGCGGCGAAAATCGCGCGGTTTTTGGCCAGTAGCGGCGAAAATTGCGCTATTTTTGGCCAGTAGCGGCGAAAATCGCGCGGTTTTTGGCAGGTAGCGGCGAAAATCGCGCTATTTTTGGCCGGTAGCGGCGAAAATCGCGAATTTTGCCCGCCAGCTGCGAAAATCGCATGGTTTTTAGCGGCTAGCGGCGAAAATCGCCCGGTTTTTAGCCGGTAGTGGCGAAAATCGCGCGGTTTTTGGCCGGTAGCGGCGAAAATCGCGCTATTTTTCGCTGGCAGCGGCGAAAATCGCGATTTTTGCCCGCCAGCTCCGGAAATCGCGCTATTTTTGGCCGGTAGCGGCGAAAATCGCGCGGTTTTTGGCCGGTACCGGCGAAAATCGCGATTTTTGCCCGCCAGCTGCGAAAATTGCATGGTTTTTGGCGGCCAGCGGCGAAAATCGCGCGGTTTTTGGCCGGTAGCGGCGAAAATCGCGCGGTTTTTGGCCGGTAGCGGCGAAAATTGCGCTATTTTTGGCCAGTAGCGCCGAAAATCGCGCGTTTTTTTTGCCGGTAGCGGCGAAAATCGCGCTATTTTTGGCCGGTAGCGGTGAAAATTGCGATTTTTGCCCGCCAGCTGCGAAAATCGCATGGTTTTTGGCCGCTAGCGGCGAAAATCGTGCGGTTTTTGGCCGGTAGCGGCGAAAATCGCGATTTTTGCCCGCCAGCTGCGAAAATCGCATGGTTTTTGGCAGTATGCGGCGAAAATCGCGCGGTTTTTGGCCAGTAGCGGCGAAAATTGCGCTATTTTTGGCCAGTAGCGGCGAAAATCGCGCGGTTTTTGGCCGGTAGCGGCGAAAATCGCGCTTTTTTTGGCCAGTAGCGGCGAAAATCGCGTTTTTTGCCCGCCAGCTGCGAAAATCGCATGGTTTTTGGCGGCTAGCGGCGAAAATCGCCCGGTTTTTAGCCGGTAGTGGCGAAAATCGCGCGGTTTTTGGCCGGTAGCGGCGAAAATCGCGCTATTTTTGGCCAGTAGCGGCGAAAATCGCGCGGTTTTTGGCCGGTAGCGGCGAAAATCGCGCTATTTTTGGCCGGTAGCGGCGAAAATCGCGATTTTTGCCCGCCAGCTGCGAAAATCGCGCTATTTTTGGCCAGTAGCGGCGAAAATCGCGCGGTTTTTGGCCGGTAGCTGCGAAAATCGCGCGGTTTTTGGCCGGTAGCGGCGAAAATCGCGCTATTTTTGGCCGGTAGCTTCGAGAATCGTGATTTTTGCCCGCCAACTGCGAAAATCGAATGGTTTTTGGCCGCTAGCAGCAAAAATCGCGCGGTTTTTGGCCGGTAGCTGCGAAAATCGCGTCATTTTTGGCCGGTAGCGGCGAAAATCGCGATTTTTGCCCGCCAGCTGCGAAAATCACATGTTTTTTGGCCGCTAGCGGCGAAAATTGCACGGTTTTTCGCCGGTAGCGGCAAAAATCGCGTTATTTTTGGCCGGTAGCGGCGAAAATCGCGATTTTTGCCCGCCAGCTGCGAAAATCGCATGGTTTTTGGCGGCCAGCGGCAAAAATCGCGCGGTTTTTGGCCGGTAGCGGCGAAAATCGCGCGGTTTTTGGCCGGTAGCGGCGAAAATCGCGCTATTTTTGGCCAGTAGCGCCGAAAATGGCGCGGTTTTTGGCCGGTAGCGGCGAAAATCGTGCGGTTTTTGGCCGGTAGCGGCGAAAATCGCGATTTTTGCCCGCCAGCTGCGAAAATCGCATGGTTTTTGGCGGTATGCGGCGAAAATCGCGCGGTTTTTGGCCGGTAGCGGCGAAAATCGCGCGGTTTTTGGCCAGTAGCGGCAAAAATTGCGCTATTTTTGGCCAGTAGCGGCGAAAATTGCGCGGTTTTTGGCCGGTAGTGGCGAAAATCGCGCTATTTTTGGCCGGTAGCGGCGAAAATCGTGATTTTTGCCCGCTAGCTGCGAAAATCGAATGGTTTTTAGCCGCTAGCGGCGAAAATCGCGCGGTTTTTGGCCTGTAGCGGCGAAAATCGCGCTATTTTTGGCCGGTAGCGGCGAAAATCGCGATTTTTGCGCGCCAGCTGCGAAAATCGCATGGTTTTTGGCCGCGAGCGGCGAAAATCGCGCGGTTTTTGGCCGGTAGTGGCGAAAATCGCGCTATTTTTGGCTGGCAGCGGCGAAAATCGCGATTTTTGCCCGCCAGCTGCGGAAATCGCATGGTTTTTGGCGATATGCGGCGAAAATCGCGCGGTTTTTGGCCGGTAGCGGCGAAAATCGCGCGGTTTTTGGCCAGTAGCGGCGAAAATTGCGCTATTTTTGGCCAGTAGCGGCGAAAATCGCGCGGTTTTTGGCTGGTAGCGGCGAAAATCGGGCTATTTTTTGCCGGTAGCGGCGAAAATCGCGATTTTTGCCCGCCAGCTGCGAAAATCGAATGGTTTTTAGCCGCTAGCGGCGAAAATCGCGCGGTTTTTGGCCTGTAGCGGCGAAAATAGCGCTATTTTTGGCCAGTAGCGGCGAAAATCGCGATTTTTGCGCGCCAGCTGCGAAAATCGCATGGTTTTTGGCCGCGAGCGGTGAAAATCGCGCGGTTTTTGGCCGGTAGTGGCGAAAATCGCGCTATTTTTGGCTGCCAGCGGCGAAAATCGCGATTTTTGCCCGCCAGCTGCGGAAATCGCGCTATTTTTGGCCGGTAGCGGCGAAAATCGCGCGGTTTTTGGCTGGTGCCGGCGTAAATAGCGATTTTTGCCCGCCAGCTGCGAAAATTGCATGGTTTTTGGCGGCCAGCGGCGAAAATCGCGCGGTTTTTGGCCGGTAGCGGCGAAAATCGCGCTATTTTTTGCCAGTAGCGCCGAAAATCGCGCGGTTTTTTGCCGGTAGCGGCGAAAATCGCGCTATTTTTGGCCGGTAGCGGCGAAAATCGCGATTTTTGCCAGCCAGCTGCGAAAATCGCATGGTTTTTGGCCGCTAGCGGCGAAAATCGTGCGGTTTTTGGCCGGTAGCGGCGAAAATCGCTCTATTTTTGGCCGGTAGCGGCGAAAATCGCGATTTTTGCCCGCCAGCTGCGAATATCGCATGGTTTTTGGCGGCTAGCGGCGAAAATCGCGCGGTTTTTGGCCGGTAGCGGCGAAAATCGCGTGGTTTTTGGCCGGTAGCGGCGAAAATCGCGCTATTTTTGGCCGGTAGCGGCGAAAATCGCGATTTTTGCCCGCCAGCTGCGAAAATCGCATGTTTTTGGGCCACTAGCGGCGAAAATCGCGCGGTTTTTGGCCGGTAGCGGCGAAAATCGCGTTATTTTTGGCCGGTAGCGGCGAAAATGGCGATTTTTGCCCGCCAGCTGCGAAAATCGCATGGTTTTTGGCCGCTAGCGGCGAGAATCGTGCTGTTTTTGGCCGGTAGCGGCGAAAATCGCGATTTTTGCCCGCCAGCTGCGAAAATCGCATGGTTTTTGGCGGTATGCGGCGAAAATCGCGCGGTTTTTGGCCGGTAGCGGCGAAAATCGCGCGGTTTTTGGCCAGTAGCGGCGAAAATTGCGCTATTTTTGGCCAGTAGCGGCGAAAATCGCGCGGTTTTTGGCAGGTAGCGGCGAAAATTGCGCTATTTTTGGCCGGTAGCGGCGAAAATCGCGATTTTTGCCCGCCAGCTGCGAAAATCGCATGGTTTTTGGCGGCTAGCGGCGAAAATCGCCCGGTTTTTAGCCGGTAGTGGCGAAAATCGCGCGGTTTTTGGCCGGTAGCGGCGAAAATCGCGCTATTTTTGGCCAGTAGCGGCGAAAATCGCGCGGTTTTTGGCCGGTAGCGGCGAAAATCGCGCTATTTTTCGCTGGCAGCGGCGAAAATCGCGATTTTTGCCCGCCAGCTCCGGAAATCGCGCTATTTTTGGCCGGTAGCGGCGAAAATCGCGCGGTTTTTGGCCGGTACCGGCGAAAATTGCGCTATTTTTGGCCAGTAGCGGCGAAAATCGCGCGGTTTTTGGCCGGTAGCGGCGAAAATCGCGCGGTTTTTGGCCGGTAGCGGCGAAAATCGCGCTATTTTTGGCCGGTAGCTTCGAAAATCGCGATTTTTGCCCGCCAACTGCGAAAATCGAATGGTTTTTGGCCGCTAGCATCAAAAATCGCGCGGTTTTTGGCCGGTAGCTGCGAAAATCGCGCTATTTTTGGCCGGTAGCGGCGAAAATCGCGATTTTTGCCCGCCAGCTGCGAAAATCGCATGTTTTTGGGCCACTAGCGGCGAAAATCGCGCGGTTTTTGGCCGGTAGCGGCGAAAATCGCGTTATTTTTGGCCGGTAGCGGCGAAAATGGCGATTTTTGCCCGCCAGCTGCGAAAATCGCATGGTTTTTGGCCGCTAGCGGCGAGAATCGTGCTGTTTTTGGCCGGTAGCGGCGAAAATCGCGATTTTTGCCCGCCAGCTGCGAAAATCGCATGGTTTTTGGCGGTATGCGGCGAAAATCGCGCGGTTTTTGGCCGGTAGCGGCGAAAATCGCGCGGTTTTTGGCCAGTAGCGGCGAAAATTGCGCTATTTTTGGCCAGTAGCGGCGAAAATCGCGCGGTTTTTGGCAGGTAGCGGCGAAAATCGCGCTATTTTTGGCCGGTAGCGGCGAAAATCGCGATTTTTGCCCGCCAGCTGCGAAAATCGCATGGTTTTTGGCGGCTAGCGGCGAAAATCGCCCGGTTTTTAGCCGGTAGTGGCGAAAATCGCGCGGTTTTTGGCCGGTAGCGGCGAAAATCGCGCTATTTTTGGCCAGTAGCGGCGAAAATCGCGCGGTTTTTGGCCGGTAGCGGCGAAAATCGCGCTATTTTTCGCTGGCAGCGGCGAAAATCGCGATTTTTGCCCGCCAGCTCCGGAAATCGCGCTATTTTTGGCCGGTAGCGGCGAAAATCGCGCGGTTTTTGGCCGGTACCGGCGAAAATTGCGCTATTTTTGGCCAGTAGCGGCGAAAATCGCGCGGTTTTTGGCCGGTAGCGGCGAAAATCGCGCGGTTTTTGGCCGGTAGCGGCGAAAATCGCGCTATTTTTGGCCGGTAGCTTCGAAAATCGCGATTTTTGCCCGCCAACTGCGAAAATCGAATGGTTTTTGGCCGCTAGCATCAAAAATCGCGCGGTTTTTGGCCGGTAGCTGCGAAAATCGCGCCATTTTTGGCCGCTAGCGGCGAAAATCGCGATTTTTGCCCGCCAGCTGCGAAAATCACATGTTTTTTGGCCGCTAGCGGCGAAAATCGTGCGGTTTTTGGCCGGTAGCGGCGAAAATCGCGATTTTTGCCCGCCAGCTGCGAAAATCGCATGGTTTTTGGCGATATGCGGCGAAAATCGCGCGGTTTTTGGCCGGTAGCGGCGAAAATCGCGCGGTTTTTGGCCAGTAGCGGGGAAAATTGCGCTATTTTTGGCCAGTAGCGGCGAAAATCGCGCGGTTTTTAGCCGGTAGCGGCGAAAATCGGGCTATTTTTTGCCGGTAGCGGCGAAAATCGCGATTTTTGCCCGCCAGCTGCGAAAATCGAATGGTTTTTAGCCGCTAGCGGCGAAAATCGCGCGGTTTTTGGCCTGTAGCGGCGAAAATAGCGCTATTTTTGGCCGGTAGCGGCGAAAATCGCGATTTTTGCGCGCCAGCTGCGAAAATCGCATGGTTTTTGGCCGCGAGCGGTGAAAATCGCGCGGTTTTTGGCCGGTAGTGGCGAAAATCGCGCTATTTTTGGCTGCCAGCGGCGAAAATCGCGATTTTTGCCCGCCAGCTGCGAAAATCCCATGGTTTTTGGCGGCTAGCGGCGAAAATCGCGCGGTTTTTGGCCGGTAGCGGCGAAAATCGCGTGGTTTTTGGCCGGTAGCGGCGAAAATCGCGCTATTTTTGGCCGGTAGCGGCGAAAATCGCGATTTTTGCCCGCCAGCTGCGAAAATCGCATGGTTTTTGGCCGCTAGCGGCGAAAATCGTGCGGTTTTTGGCCGGTAGCGGCGAAAATCGCGATTTTTGCCCGCCAGCTGCGAAAATCGCATGGTTTTTGGCGGTATGCGGCGAAAATCGCGCGGTTTTTGGCCGGTAGCGGCGAAAATCGCGCGGTTTTTGGCCAGTAGCGGCGAAAATTGCACTATTTTTGGCCAGTAGCGGCGAAAATCGCGCGGTTTTTGGCCGGTAGCGGCGAAAATCGCGCTATCTTTGGCCGGTAGCGGCGAAAATCGCGATTTTTGCCCGCCAGCTGCGAAAATCGCATGGTTTTTGGCGGCTAGCGGCGAAAATCGCCTGGTTTTTAGCCGGTAGTGGCGAAAATCGCGCGGTTTTTGGCCGGTAGCGGCGAAAATCGCGCTATTTTTGGCCAGTAGCGGCGAAAATCGCGCGGTTTTTGGCCGGTAGCGGTGAAAATCGCGCTATTTTTGGCCGGTAGCGGCGAAAATCGCGATTTTTGCCCGCCAGCTGCGAAAATCGCGCTATTTTTGGCCAGTAGCGGCGAAAATCGCGCGGTTTTTGGCCGGTAGCGGCGAAAATCGCGCGGTTTTTGGCCGGTAGCGGCGAAAATCGCGCTATTTTTGGCCGGTAGCTTCGAAAATCGCGATTTTTGCCCGCCAACTGCGAAAATCGAATGGTTTTTGGCCGCTAGCATCAAAAATCGCGCGGTTTTTGGCCGGTAGCTGCGAAAATCGCGCCATTTTTGGCCGCTAGCGGCGAAAATCGCGATTTTTGCCCGCCAGCTGCGAAAATCACATGTTTTTTGGCCGCTAGCGGCGAAAATCGTGCGGTTTTTGGCCGGTAGCGGCGAAAATCGCGATTTTTGCCCGCCAGCTGCGAAAATCGCATGGTTTTTGGCGATATGCGGCGAAAATCGCGCGGTTTTTGGCCGGTAGCGGCGAAAATCGCGCGGTTTTTGGCCAGTAGCGGCGAAAATTGCGCTATTTTTGGCCAGTAGCGGCGAAAATCGCGCGGTTTTTGGCCGGTAGCGGCGAAAATCGGGCTATTTTTTGCCGGTAGCGGCGAAAATCGCGATTTTTGCCCGCCAGCTGCGAAAATCGAATGGTTTTTAGCCGCTAGCGGCGAAAATCGCGCGGTTTTTGGCCTGTAGCGGCGAAAATAGCGCTATTTTTGGCCGGTAGCGGCGAAAATCGCGATTTTTGCGCGCCAGCTGCGAAAATCGCATGGTTTTTGGCCGCGAGCGGTGAAAATCGCGCGGTTTTTGGCCGGTAGTGGCGAAAATCGCGCTATTTTTGGCTGCCAGCGGCGAAAATCGCGATTTTTGCCCGCCAGCTGCGGAAATCGCGCTATTTTTGGCCGGTAGCGGCGAAAATCGCGCGGTTTTTGGCCGGTACCGGCGTAAATAGCGATTTTTGCCCGCTAGCTGCGAAAATTGCATGGTTTTTGGCGGCCAGCGGCGAAAATCGCGCGGTTTTTGGCCGGTAGCGGTGAAAATCGCGCGGTTTTTGGCCGGTAGCGGCGAAAATTGCGCTATTTTTGGCCAGTAGCGCCGAAAATCGCGCGGTTTTTTGCCGGTAGCGGCAAACATCGCGCTATTTTTGGCCGGTAGCGGCGAAAATCGCGATTTTTGCCAGCCAGCTGCGAAAATCGCATGGTTTTTGGCCGCTAGCGGCGAAAATCGTGCGGTTTTTGGCCGGTAGCGGCGAAAATCGCTCTATTTTTGGCCGGTAGCGGCGAAAATCGCGATTTTTGCCCGCCAGCTGCGAATATCGCATGGTTTTTGGCGGCTAGCGGCGAAAATCGCGCGGTTTTTGGCCGGTAGCGCCGAAAATGGCGCGGTTTTTGGCCGGTAGCGGCGAAAATCGCGCTATTTTTGGCCGGTAGCGGCGAAAATCGCGATTTTTGCCCGCCAGCTGCGAAAATCGCATGTTTTTGGGCCACTAGCGGCGAAAATCGCGCGGTTTTTGGCCGGTAGCGGCGAAAATCGCGTTATTTTTGGCCGGTAGCGGCGAAAATGGCGATTTTTGCCCGCCAGCTGCGAAAATCGCATGGCTTTTGGCCGCTAGCGGCGAGAATCGTGCTGTTTTTGGCCGGTAGCGGCGAAAATCGCGATTTTTGCCCGCCAGCTGCGAAAATCGCATGGTTTTTGGCGGTATGCGGCGAAAATCGCGCGGTTTTTGGCCGGTAGCGGCGAAAATCGCGCGGTTTTTGGCCAGTAGCGGCGAAAATTGCGCTATTTTTGGCCAGTAGCGGCGAAAATCGCGCGGTTTTTGGCAGGTAGCGGCGAAAATCGCGCTATTTTTGGCCGGTAGCGGCGAAAATCGCGATTTTTGCCCGCCAGCTGCGAAAATCGCATGGTTTTTGGCGGCTAGCGGCGAAAATCGCCCGGTTTTTAGCCGGTAGTGGCGAAAATCGCGCGGTTTTTGGCCGGTAGCGGCGAAAATCGCGCTATTTTTCGCTGGCAGCGGCGAAAATCGCGATTTTTGCCCGCCAGCTCCGGAAATCGCGCTATTTTTGGCCGGTAGCGGCGAAAATCGCGCGGTTTTTGGCCGGTACCGGCGAAAATCGCGATTTTTGCCCGCCAGCTGCGAAAATTGCATGGTTTTTGGCGGCCAGCGGCGAAAATCGCGCGGTTTTTGGCCGGTAGCGGCGAAAATCGCGCGGTTTTTGGCCGGTAGCGGCGAAAATTGCGCTATTTTTGGCCAGTAGCGCCGAAAATCGCGCGTTTTTTTTGCCGGTAGCGGCGAAAATCGCGCTATTTTTGGCCGGTAGCGGTGAAAATTGCGATTTTTGCCCGCCAGCTGCGAAAATCGCATGGTTTTTGGCCGCTAGCGGCGAAAATCGTGCGGTTTTTGGCCGGTAGCGGCGAAAATCGCGATTTTTGCCCGCCAGCTGCGAAAATCGCATGGTTTTTGGCAGTATGCGGCGAAAATCGCGCGGTTTTTGGCCAGTAGCGGCGAAAATTGCGCTATTTTTGGCCAGTAGCGGCGAAAATCGCGCGGTTTTTGGCCGGTAGCGGCGAAAATCGCGCTTTTTTTGGCCAGTAGCGGCGAAAATCGCGTTTTTTGCCCGCCAGCTGCGAAAATCGCATGGTTTTTGGCGGCTAGCGGCGAAAATCGCCCGGTTTTTAGCCGGTAGTGGCGAAAATCGCGCGGTTTTTGGCCGGTAGCGGCGAAAATCGCGCTATTTTTGGCCAGTAGCGGCGAAAATCGCGCGGTTTTTGGCCGGTAGCGGCGAAAATCGCGCTATTTTTGGCCGGTAGCGGCGAAAATCGCGATTTTTGCCCGCCAGCTGCGAAAATCGCGCTATTTTTGGCCAGTAGCGGCGAAAATCGCGCGTTTTTGGCCGGTAGCTGCGAAAATCGCGCGGTTTTTGGCCGGTAGCGGCGAAAATCGCGCTATTTTTGGCCGGTAGCTTCGAGAATCGTGATTTTTGCCCGCCAACTGCGAAAATCGAATGGTTTTTGGCCGCTAGCAGCAAAAATCGCGCGGTTTTTGGCCGGTAGCTGCGAAAATCGCGTCATTTTTGGCCGGTAGCGGCGAAAATCGCGATTTTTGCCCGCCAGCTGCGAAAATCACATGTTTTTTGGCCGCTAGCGGCGAAAATTGCACGGTTTTTCGCCGGTAGCGGCAAAAATCGCGTTATTTTTGGCCGGTAGCGGCGAAAATCGCGATTTTTGCCCGCCAGCTGCGAAAATCGCATGGTTTTTGGCGGCCAGCGGCAAAAATCGCGCGGTTTTTGGCCGGTAGCGGCGAAAATCGCGCGGTTTTTGGCCGGTAGCGGCGAAAATCGCGCTATTTTTGGCCAGTAGCGCCGAAAATGGCGCGGTTTTTGGCCGGTAGCGGCGAAAATCGTGCGGTTTTTGGCCGGTAGCGGCGAAAATCGCATGGTTTTTGGCGGTATGCGGCGAAAATCGCGCGGTTTTTGGCCGGTAGCGGCGAAAATCGCGCGGTTTTTGGCCAGTAGCGGCAAAAATTGCGCTATTTTTGGCCAGTAGCGGCGAAAATTGCGCGGTTTTTGGCCGGTAGTGGCGAAAATCGCGCTATTTTTGGCCGGTAGCGGCGAAAATCGTGATTTTTGCCCGCTAGCTGCGAAAATCGAATGGTTTTTAGCCGCTAGCGGCGAAAATCGCGCGGTTTTTGGCCTGTAGCGGCGAAAATCGCGCGGTTTTTGGCTGGTAGCGGCGAAAATCGGGCTATTTTTTGCCGGTAGCGGCGAAAATCGCGATTTTTGCCCGCCAGCTGCGAAAATCGAATGGTTTTTAGCCGCTAGCGGCGAAAATCGCGCGGTTTTTGGCCTGTAGCGGCGAAAATAGCGCTATTTTTGGCCGGTAGCGGCGAAAATCGCGATTTTTGCGCGCCAGCTGCGAAAATCGCATGGTTTTTGGCCGCGAGCGGTGAAAATCGCGCGGTTTTTGGCCGGTAGTGGCGAAAATCGCGCTATTTTTGGCTGCCAGCGGCGAAAATCGCGATTTTTGCCCGCCAGCTGCGGAAATCGCGCTATTTTTGGCCGGTAGCGGCGAAAATCGCGCGGTTTTTGGCCGGTGCCGGCGTAAATAGCGATTTTTGCCCGCCAGCTGCGAAAATTGCATGGTTTTTGGCGGCCAGCGGCGAAAATCGCGCGGTTTTTGGCCGGTAGCGGCGAAAATCGCGCGGTTTTTGGCCGGTAGCGGCGAAAATTGCGCTATTTTTTGCCAGTAGCGCCGAAAATCGCGCGGTTTTTTGCCGGTAGCGGCGAAAATCGCGCTATTTTTGGCCGGTAGCGGCGAAAATCGCGATTTTTGCCAGCCAGCTGCGAAAATCGCATGGTTTTTGGCCGCTAGCGGCGAAAATCGTGCGGTTTTTGGCCGGTAGCGGCGAAAATCGCTCTATTTTTGGCCGGTAGCGGCGAAAATCGCGATTTTTGCCCGCCAGCTGCGAATATCGCATGGTTTTTGGCGGCTAGCGGCGAAAATCGCGCGGTTTTTGGCCGGTAGCGGCGAAAATCGCGTGGTTTTTGGCCGGTAGCGGCGAAAATCGCGCTATTTTTGGCCGGTAGCGGCGAAAATCGCGATTTTTGCCCGCCAGCTGCGAAAATCGCATGTTTTTGGGCCACTAGCGGCGAAAATCGCGCGGTTTTTGGCCGGTAGCGGCGAAAATCGCGTTATTTTTGGCCGGTAGCGGCGAAAATGGCGATTTTTGCCCGCCAGCTGCGAAAATCGCATGGTTTTTGGCCGCTAGCGGCGAGAATCGTGCTGTTTTTGGCCGGTAGCGGCGAAAATCGCGATTTTTGCCCGCCAGCTGCGAAAATCGCATGGTTTTTGGCGGTATGCGGCGAAAATCGCGCGGTTTTTGGCCGGTAGCGGCGAAAATCGCGCGGTTTTTGGCCAGTAGCGGCGAAAATTGCGCTATTTTTGGCCAGTAGCGGCGAAAATCGCGCGGTTTTTGGCAGGTAGCGGCGAAAATCGCGCTATTTTTGGCCGGTAGCGGCGAAAATCGCGATTTTTGCCCGCCAGCTGCGAAAATCGCATGGTTTTTTGGCGGCTAGCGGCGAAAATCGCCCGGTTTTTAGCCGGTAGTGGCGAAAATCGCGCGGTTTTTGGCCGGTAGCGGCGAAAATCGCGCTATTTTTGGCCAGTAGCGGCGAAAATCGCGCGGTTTTTGGCCGGTAGCGGCGAAAATCGCGCTATTTTTCGCTGGCAGCGGCGAAAATCGCGATTTTTGCCCGCCAGCTCCGGAAATCGCGCTATTTTTGGCCGGTAGCGGCGAAAATCGCGCGGTTTTTGGCCGGTACCGGCGAAAATTGCGCTATTTTTGGCCAGTAGCGGCGAAAATCGCGCGGTTTTTGGCAGGTAGCGGCGAAAATCGCGCTATTTTTGGCCGGTAGCGGCGAAAATCGCGATTTTTGCCCGCCAGCTGCGAAAATCGCATGGTTTTTGGCGGCTAGCGGCGAAAATCGCCCGGTTTTTAGCCGGTAGTGGCTAAAATCGCGCGGTTTTTGGCCGGTAGCGGCGAAAATCGCGCTATTTTTCGCTGGCAGCGGCGAAAATCGCGATTTTTGCCCGCCAGCTCCGGAAATCGCGCTATTTTTGGCCGGTAGCGGCGAAAATCGCGCGGTTTTTGGCCGGTACCGGCGAAAATCGCGATTTTTGCCCGCCAGCTGCGAAAATTGCATGGTTTTTGGCGGCCAGCGGCGAAAATCGCGCGGTTTTTGGCCGGTAGCGGCGAAAATCACGCGGTTTTTGGCCGGTAGCGGCGAAAATTGCGCTATTTTTGGCCAGTAGCGCCGAAAATCGCGCGTTTTTTTGCCGGTAGCGGCGAAAATCGCGCTATTTTTGGCCGGTAGCGGTGAAAATTGCGATTTTTGCCCGCCAGCTGCGAAAATCGCATGGTTTTTGGCCGCTAGCGGCGAAAATCGTGCGGTTTTTGGCCGGTAGCGGCGAAAATCGCGATTTTTTCCCGCCAGCTGCGAAAATCGCATGGTTTTTGGCAGTATGCGGCGAAAATCGCGCGGTTTTTGGCCAGTAGCGGCGAAAATTGCGCTATTTTTGGCCAGTAGCGGCGAAAATCGCGCGGTTTTTGGCCGGTAGCTTCGAAAATCGCGCTTTTTTTGGCCAGTAGCGGCGAAAATCGCGATTTTTGCCCGCCAGCTGCGAAAATTGCATGGTTTTTGGCAGCTAGCGGCGAAAATCGCCCGGTTTTTAGCCGGTAGTGGCGAAAATCGCGCGGTTTTTGGCCGGTAGCGGCGAAAATCGCGCTATTTTTGGCCAGTAGCGGCGAAAATCGCGCGGTTTTTGGCCGGTAGCGGCGAAAATCGCGCGGTTTTTGGCCGGTAGCGGCGAAAATCGCGCTATTTTTGGCCATTAGCGCCGAAAATCGCGCGGTTTTTGGCCGGTAGCGGCGAAAATCGCGCTATTTTTGGCCAGTAGCGGCGAAAATCGCGCGGTTTTTCGCCGGTAGCGGCGAAAATCGCGCTATTTTTGGCCGGTAGCGGCGAAAATCGCGATTTTTGCCCGCCAGCTGCGAAAATCGCGCTATTTTTGGCCAGTAGCGGCGAAAATCGCGCGGTTTTTGGCCAGTAGCGGCGAAAATCGCGCGGTTTTTGGCCGGTAGCGGCGGAAATCGCGCTATTTTTGGCCAGTAGCGCCGAAAATCGCGCGGTTTTTGGCCGGTAGCGGCGAAAATCGTGCGGTTTTTGGCCGGTAGCGGCGAAAATCGCGATTTTTGCCCGCCAGCTGCGAAAATCGCATGGTTTTTGGCGGTATGCGGCGAAAATCGCGCGGTTTTTGGCGGTATGCGGCGAAAATCGCGCGGTTTTTGGCCGGTAGCGGCGAAAATCGCGCGGTTTTTGGCCGGTAGCGGCGAAAATCGCGCTATTTTTGGCCATTAGCGCCGAAAATCGCGCGTTTTTTGGCCGGTAGCGGCGAAAATCGCGCTATTTTTGGCCAGTAGCGGCGAAAATCGCGCGGTTTTTCGCCGGTAGCGCCGAAAATCGCGCTATTTTTGGCCGGTAGCGGCGAAAATCGCGATTTTTGCCCGCCAGCTGCGAAAATCGCGCTATTTTTGGCCAGTAGCGCCGAAAATCGCGCGGTTTTTTGCCGGTAGCGGCGAAAATTGCGCTATTTTTGGCCAGTAGCGGCGAAAATCGCGCGGTTTTTGGCAGGTAGCGGCGAAAATCGCGCTATTTTTGGCCGGTAGCGGCGAAAATCGCGATTTTTGCCCGCCAGCTGCGAAAATCGCATGGTTTTTGGCGGCTAGCGGCGAAAATCGCCCGGTTTTTAGCCGGTAGTGGCGAAAATCGCGCGGTTTTTGGCCGGTAGCGGCGAAAATCGCGCTATTTTTCGCTGGCAGCGGCGAAAATCGCGATTTTTGCCCGCCAGCTCCGGAAATCGCGCTATTTTTGGCCGGTAGCGGCGAAAATCGCGCGGTTTTTGGCCGGTACCGGCGAAAATCGCGATTTTTGCCCGCCAGCTGCGAAAATTGCATGGTTTTTGGCGGCCAGCGGCGAAAATCGCGCGGTTTTTGGCCGGTAGCGGCGAAAATCGCGCGGTTTTTGGCCGGTAGCGGCGAAAATTGCGCTATTTTTGGCCAGTAGCGCCGAAAATCGCGCGTTTTTTTTGCCGGTAGCGGCGAAAATCGCGCTATTTTTGGCCGGTAGCGGTGAAAATTGCGATTTTTGCCCGCCAGCTGCGAAAATCGCATGGTTTTTGGCCGCTAGCGGCGAAAATCGTGCGGTTTTTGGCCGGTAGCGGCGAAAATCGCGATTTTTGCCCGCCAGCTGCGAAAATCGCATGGTTTTTGGCAGTATGCGGCGAAAATCGCGCGGTTTTTGGCCAGTAGCGGCGAAAATTGCGCTATTTTTGGCCAGTAGCGGCGAAAATCGCGCGGTTTTTGGCCGGTAGCGGCGAAAATCGCGCTTTTTTTGGCCAGTAGCGGCGAAAATCGCGATTTTTGCCCGCCAGCTGCGAAAATCGCATGGTTTTTGGCGGCTAGCGGCGAAAATCGCCCGGTTTTTAGCCGGTAGTGGCGAAAATCGCGCGGTTTTTGGCCGGTAGCGGCGAAAATCGCGCTATTTTTGGCCAGTAGCGGCGAAAATCGCGCGGTTTTTGGCCGGTAGCGGCGAAAATCGCGCGGTTTTTGGCCGGTAGCGGCGAAAATCGTGCGGTTTTTGGCCGGTAGCGGCGAAAATCGCGATTTTTTCCCGCCAGCTGCGAAAATCGCATGGTTTTTGGCAGTATGCGGCGAAAATCGCGCGGTTTTTGGCCAGTAGCGGCGAAAATTGCGCTATTTTTGGCCAGTAGCGGCGAAAATCGCGCGGTTTTTGGCCGGTAGCGGCGAAAATCGCGCTTTTTTTGGCCAGTAGCGGCGAAAATCGCGATTTTTGCCCGCCAGCTGCGAAAATTGCATGGTTTTTGGCAGCTAGCGGCGAAAATCGCCCGGTTTTTAGCCGGTAGTGGCGAAAATCGCGCGGTTTTTGGCCGGTAGCGGCGAAAATCGCGCTATTTTTGGCCAGTAGCGGCGAAAATCGCGCAGTTTTTGGCCGGTAGCGGCGAAAATCGCGCGGTTTTTGGCCGGTAGCGGCGAAAATCGCGCTATTTTTGGCCATTAGCGCCGAAAATCGCGCGGTTTTTGGCCGGTAGCGGCGAAAATCGCGCTATTTTTGGCCAGTAGCGGCGAAAATCGCGCTGTTTTTCGCCGGTAGCGGCGAAAATCGCGCTATTTTTGGCCGGTAGCGGCGAAAATCGCGATTTTTGCCCGCCAGCTGCGAAAATCGCGCTATTTTTGGCCAGTAGCGGCGAAAATCGCGCGGTTTTTGGCCAGTAGCGGCGAAAATCGCGCGGTTTTTGGCCGGTAGCGGCGGAAATCGCGCTATTTTTGGCCAGTAGCGCCGAAAATCGCGCGGTTTTTGGCCGGAAGCGGCGAAAATCGTGCGGTTTTTGGCCGGTAGCGGCGAAAATCGCGATTTTTGCCCGCCAGCTGCGAAAATCGCATGGTTTTTGGCGGTATGCGGCGAAAATCGCGCGGTTTTTGGCGGTATGCGGCGAAAATCGCGCGGTTTTTGGCCGGTAGCGGCGAAAATCGCGCGGTTTTTGGCCGGTAGCGGCGAAAATCGCGCTATTTTTGGCCATTAGCGCCGAAAATCGCGCGGTTTTTGGCCGGTAGCGGCGAAAATCGCGCTATTTTTGGCCAGTAGCGGCGAAAATCGCGCGGTTTTTCGCCGGTAGCGGCGAAAATCGCGCTATTTTTGGCCGGTAGCGGCGAAAATCGCGATTTTTGCCCGCCAGCTGCGAAAATCGTGTATTTTTGGCCAGTAGCGCCGAAAATCGCGCGGTTTTTTGCCGGTAGCGGCGAAAATTGCGCTATTTTTGGCCAGTAGCGGCGAAAATCGCGCGGTTTTTGGCAGGTAGCGGCGAAAATCGCGCTATTTTTGGCCGGTAGCGGCGAAAATCGCGATTTTTGCCCGCCAGCTGCGAAAATCGCATGGTTTTTGGCGGCTAGCGGCGAAAATCGCCCGGTTTTTAGCCGGTAGTGGCGAAAATCGCGCGGTTTTTGGCCGGTAGCGGCGAAAATCGCGCTATTTTTCGCTGGCAGCGGCGAAAATCGCGATTTTTGCCCGCCAGCTCCGGAAATCGCGCTATTTTTGGCCGGTAGCGGCGAAAATCGCGCGGTTTTTGGCCGGTACCGGCGAAAATCGCGATTTTTGCCCGCCAGCTGCGAAAATTGCATGGTTTTTGGCGGCCAGCGGCGAAAATCGCGCGGTTTTTGGCCGGTAGCGGCGAAAATCGCGCGGTTTTTGGCCGGTAGCGGCGAAAATTGCGCTATTTTTGGCCAGTAGCGCCGAAAATCGCGCGTTTTTTTGCCGGTAGCGGCGAAAATCGCGCTATTTTTGGCCGGTAGCGGTGAAAATTGCGATTTTTGCCCGCCAGCTGCGAAAATCGCATGGTTTTTGGCCGCTAGCGGCGAAAATCGTGCGGTTTTTGGCCGGTAGCGGCGAAAATCGCGATTTTTGCCCGCCAGCTGCGAAAATCGCATGGTTTTTGGCAGTATGCGGCGAAAATCGCGCGGTTTTTGGCCAGTAGCGGCGAAAATTGCGCTATTTTTGGCCAGTAGCGGCGAAAATCGCGCGGTTTTTGGCCGGTAGCGGCGAAAATCGCGCTTTTTTTTGGCCAGTAGCGGCGAAAATCGCGATTTTTGCCCGCCAGCTGCGAAAATCGCATGGTTTTTGGCGGCTAGCGGCGAAAATCGCCCGGTTTTTAGCCGGTAGTGGCGAAAATCGCGCGGTTTTTGGCCGGTAGCGGCGAAAATCGCGCTATTTTTGGCCAGTAGCGGCGAAAATCGCGCGGTTTTTGGCCGGTAGCGGCGAAAATCGCGCGGTTTTTGGCCGGTAGCGGCGAAAATCGCGCTATTTTTGGCCATTAGCGCCGAAAATCGCGCGGTTTTTGGCCGGTAGCGGCGAAAATCGCGCTATTTTTGGCCAGTAGCGGCGAAAATCGCGCGGTTTTTCGCCGGTAGCGGCGAAAATCGCGCTTTTTTTGGCCGGTAGCGGCGAAAATCGCGATTTTTGCCCGCCAGCTGCGAAAATCGCGCTATTTTTGGCCAGTAGCGGCGAAAATCGCGCGGTTTTTCGCCGGTAGCGGCGAAAATCGCGCTATTTTTGGCCGGTAGCGGCGAAAATCGCGATTTTTGCCCGCCAGCTGCGAAAATCGCGCTATTTTTGGCCAGTAGCGGCGAAAATCGCGCGGTTTTTCGCCGGTAGCGGCGAAAATCGCGCTATTTTTGGCCGGTAGCGGCGAAAATCGCGATTTTTGCCCGCCAGCTGCGAAAATCGCGCTATTTTTGGCCAGTAGCGGCGAAAATCGCGCGGTTTTTGGCCGGTAGCGGCGAAAATCGCGCGGTTTTTGGCCGGTAGCGGCGAAAATCGCGCTATTTTTGGCCAGTAGCGCCGAAAATCGCGCGGTTTTTGGCCGGTAGCGGCGAAAATCGTGCGGTTTTTGGCCGGTAGCGGCGAAAATCGCGATTTTTGCCCGCCAGCTGCGAAAATCGCATGGTTTTTGGCGGTATGCGGCGAAAATCGCGCGGTTTTTGGCGGTATGCGGAGAAAATCGCGCGGTTTTTGGCCGGTAGCGGCGAAAATCGCGCGGTTTTTGGCCAGTAGCGGCGAATATTGCGCTATTTTTGGCCAGTAGCGGCGAAAATCGCGCTATTTTTGGCCGGTAGCGGCGAAAATCGCGATTTTTGCCCGCCAGCTGCGAAAATCGAATGGTTTTTAGCCGCTAGCGGCGAAAATCGCGCGGTTTTTGGCCTGTAGCGGCGAAAATCGCGCTATTTTTGGCCGGTAGCGGCGAAAATCGCGATTTTTGCGCGCCAGCTGCGAAAATCGCATGGTTTTTGGCCGCGAGCCGCGAAAATCGCGCGGTTTTTGGCCGGTAGTGGCGAAAATCGCGCTATTTTTGGCTGCCAGCGGCGAAAATCGCGATTTTTGCCCGCCAGCTGCGAAAATCCCATGGTTTTTGGCGGCTAGCGGCGAAAATCGCGCGGTTTTTGGCCGGTAGCGGCGAAAAATCGCGTGGTTTTTGGCCGGTAGCGGCGAAAATCGCGCTATTTTTGGCCGGTAGCGGCGAAAATCGCGATTTTTGCCCGCCAGCTGCGAAAATCGCATGGTTTTTGGCCGCTAGCGGTGAAAATCGTGCGGTTTTTGGCCGGTAGCGGCGAAAATCGCGATTTTTGCCCGCCAGCTGCGAAAATCGCATGGTTTTTGGCGGTATGCGGCGAAAATCGCGCGGTTTTTGGCCGGTAGCGGCGAAAATCGCGCGGTTTTTGGCCAGTAGCGGCGAAAATTGCACTATTTTTGGCCAGTAGCGGCGAAAATCGCGCGGTTTTTGGCCGGTAGCGGCGAAAATCGCGCTATCTTTGGCCGGTAGCGGCGAAAATCGCGATTTTTGCCCGCCAGCTGCGAAAATCGCATGGTTTTTGGCGGCTAGCGGCGAAAATCGCCTGGTTTTTAGCCGGTAGTGGCGAAAATCGCGCGGTTTTTGGCCGGTAGCGGCGAAAATCGCGCTATTTTTGGCCAGTAGCGGCGAAAATCGCGCGGTTTTTGGCCGGTAGCGGTGAAAATCGCGCTATTTTTGGCCGGTAGCGGCGAAAATCGCGATTTTTGCCCGCCAGCTGCGAAAATCGCGCTATTTTTGGCCAGTAGCAGCGAAAATCGCGCGGTTTTTGGCCGGTAGCGGCGAAAATCGCGCGGTTTTTGGCCGGTAGCGGCGAAAATCGCGCTATTTTTGGCCGGTAGCTTCGAAAATCGCGATTTTTGCCCGCCAACTGCGAAAATCGAATGGTTTTTGGCCGCTAGCATCAAAAATCGCGCGGTTTTTGGCCGGTAGCTGCGAAAATCGCGCCATTTTTGGCCGCTAGCGGCGAAAATCGCGATTTTTGCCCGCCAGCTGCGAAAATCACATGTTTTTTGGCCGCTAGCGGCGAAAATCGTGCGGTTTTTGGCCGGTAGCGGCGAAAATCGCGATTTTTGCCCGCCAGCTGCGAAAATCGCATGGTTTTTGGCGATATGCGGCGAAAATCGCGCGGTTTTTGGCCGGTAGCGGCGAAAATCGCGCGGTTTTTGGCCAGTAGCGGCGAAAATTGCGCTATTTTTGGCCAGTAGCGGCGAAAATCGCGCGGTTTTTGGCCGGTAGCGGCGAAAATCGGGCTATTTTTTGCCGGTAGCGGCGAAAATCGCGATTTTTGCCCGCCAGCTGCGAAAATCGAATGGTTTTTAGCCGCTAGCGGCGAAAATCGCGCGGTTTTTGGCCTGTAGCGGCGAAAATAGCGCTATTTTTGGCCGGTAGCGGCGAAAATCGCGATTTTTGCGCGCCAGCTGCGAAAATCGCATGGTTTTTGGCCGCGAGCGGTGAAAATCGCGCGGTTTTTGGCCGGTAGTGGCGAAAATCGCGCTATTTTTGGCTGCCAGCGGCGAAAATCGCGATTTTTGCCCGCCAGCTGCGGAAATCGCGCTATTTTTGGACGGTAGCGGCGAAAATCGCGCGGTTTTTGGCCGGTACCGGCGTAAATAGCGATTTTTGCCCGCTAGCTGCGAAAATTGCATGGTTTTTGGCGGCCAGCGGCGAAAATCGCGCGGTTTTTTGGCCGGTAGCGGCGAAAATCGCGCGGTTTTTGGCCGGTAGCGGCGAAAATTGCGCTATTTTTGGCCAGTAGCGCCGAAAATCGCGCGGTTTTTTGCCGGTAGCGGCGAAAATCGCGCTATTTTTGGCCGGTAGCGGCGAAAATCGCGATTTTTGCCAGCCAGCTGCGAAAATCGCATGGTTTTTGGCCGCTAGCGGCGAAAATCGTGCGGTTTTTGGCCGGTAGCGGCGAAAATCGCTCTATTTTTGGCCGGTAGCGGCGAAAATCGCGATTTTTGCCCGCCAGCTGCGAATATCGCATGGTTTTTGGCGGCTAGCGGCGAAAATCGCGCGGTTTTTGGCCGGTAGCGGCGAAAATCGCGTGGTTTTTGGCCGGTAGCGGCGAAAATCGCGCTATTTTTGGCCGGTAGCGGCGAAAATCGCGATTTTTGCCCGCCAGCTGCGAAAATCGCATGTTTTTGGGCCACTAGCGGCGAAAATCGCGCGGTTTTTGGCCGGTAGCGGCGAAAATCGCGTTATTTTTGGCCGGTAGCGGCGAAAATGGCGATTTTTGCCCGCCAGCTGCGAAAATCGCATGGTTTTTGGCCGCTAGCGGCGAGAATCGTGCTGTTTTTGGCCGGTAGCGGCGAAAATCGCGATTTTTGCCCGCCAGCTGCGAAAATCGCATGGTTTTTGGCGGTATGCGGCGAAAATCGCGCGGTTTTTGGCCGGTAGCGGCGAAAATCGCGCGGTTTTTGGCCAGTAGCGGCGAAAATTGCGCTATGTTTGGCCAGTAGCGGCGAAAATCGCGCGGTTTTTGGCCAGTAGCAGCGAATATTGCGCTATTTTTGGCCAGTAGCGGCGAAAATCGCGCTATTTTTGGCCGGTAGCGGCGAAAATCGCGATTTTTGCCCGCCAGCTGCGAAAATCGAATGGTTTTTAGCCGCTAGCGGCGAAAATCGCGCGATTTTTGGCCTGTAGCGGCGAAAATCGCGCTATTTTTAGCCGGTAGCGGCGAAAATCGCGACTTTTGCGCGCCAGCTGCGAAAATCGCATGGTTTTTGGCCGCGAGCCGCGAAAATCGCGCGGTTTTTGGCCGGTAGTGGCGAAAATCGCGCTATTTTTGGCTGCCAGCGGCGAAAATCGCGATTTTTGCCCGCCAGCTGCGAAAATTGCATGGTTTTTGGCGGCCACGGCGAAAATCGCGCGGTTTTTGGCCGGTAGCGGCGAAAATCGCGCGGTTTTTGGCCGGTAGCGGCGAAAATTGCGCTATTTTTGGCCAGTAGCGCCGAAAATCGCGCGGTTTTTTGCCGGTAGCGGCGAAAATTGCGCTATTTTTGGCCGGTAGCGGCAAAAATCGCGATTTTTGCCAGCCAGCTGCGAAAATCGCATGGTTTTTGGCCGCTAGCGGCGAAAATCGTGCGGTTTTTGGCCGGTAGCGGCGAAAATCGCGCTATTTTTGGCCGGTAGCGGCGAAAATCGCGATTTTTGCCCGCCAGCTGCGAAAATCCCATGGTTTTTGGCGGCTAGCGGCGAAAATCGCGCGGTTTTTGGCCGGTAGCGGCGAAAAATCGCGTGGTTTTTGGCCGGTAGCGGCGAAAATCGCGCTATTTTTGGCCGGTAGCGGCGAAAATCGCGATTTTTGCCCGCCAGCTGCGAAAATCGCATGGTTTTTGGCCGCTAGCGGCGAAAATCGTGCGGTTTTTGGCCGGTAGCGGCGAAAATCGCGATTTTTGCCCGCCAGCTGCGAAAATCGCATGGTTTTTGGCGGTATGCGGCGAAAATCGCGCGGTTTTTGGCCGGTAGCGGCGAAAATCGCGCGGTTTTTGGCCAGTAGCGGCGAAAATTGCACTATTTTTGGCCAGTAGCGGCGAAAATCGCGCGGTTTTTGGCCGGTAGCGGCGAAAATCGCGCTATCTTTGGCCGGTAGCGGCGAAAATCGCGATTTTTGCCCGCCAGCTGCGAAAATCGCATGGTTTTTGGCGGCTAGCGGCGAAAATCGCCTGGTTTTTAGCCGGTAGTGGCGAAAATCGCGCGGTTTTTGGCCGGTAGCGGCGAAAATCGCGCTATTTTTGGCCAGTAGCGGCGAAAATCGCGCGGTTTTTGGCCGGTAGCGGTGAAAATCGCGCTATTTTTGGCCGGTAGCGGCGAAAATCGCGATTTTTGCCCGCCAGCTGCGAAAATCGCGCTATTTTTGGCCAGTAGCAGCGAAAATCGCGCGGTTTTTGGCCGGTAGCGGCGAAAATCGCGCGGTTTTTGGCCGGTAGCGGCGAAAATCGCGCTATTTTTGGCCGGTAGCTTCGAAAATCGCGATTTTTGCCCGCCAACTGCGAAAATCGAATGGTTTTTGGCCGCTAGCATCAAAAATCGCGCGGTTTTTGGCCGGTAGCTGCGAAAATCGCGCCATTTTTGGCCGCTAGCGGCGAAAATCGCGATTTTTGCCCGCCAGCTGCGAAAATCACAGGTTTTTTGGCCGCTAGCGGCGAAAATCGTGCGGTTTTTGGCCGGTAGCGGCGAAAATCGCGATTTTTGCCCGCCAGCTGCGAAAATCGCATGGTTTTTGGCGATATGCGGCGAAAATCGCGCGGTTTTTGGCCGGTAGCGGCGAAAATCGCGCGGTTTTTGGCCAGTAGCGGCGAAAATTGCGCTATTTTTGGCCAGTAGCGGCGAAAATCGCGCGGTTTTTGGCCGGTAGCGGCGAAAATCGGGCTATTTTTTGCCGGTAGCGGCGAAAATCGCGATTTTTGCCCGCCAGCTGCGAAAATCGAATGGTTTTTAGCCGCTAGCGGCGAAAATCGCGCGGTTTTTGGCCTGTAGCGGCGAAAATAGCGCTATTTTTGGCCGGTAGCGGCGAAAATCGCGATTTTTGCGCGCCAGCTGCGAAAATCGCATGGTTTTTGGCCGCGAGCGGTGAAAATCGCGCGGTTTTTGGCCGGTAGTGGCGAAAATCGCGCTATTTTTGGCTGCCAGCGGCGAAAATCGCGATTTTTGCCCGCCAGCTGCGAAAATCGCGCTATTTTTGGCCGGTAGCGGCGAAAATCGCGCGGTTTTTGGCCGGTACCGGCGTAAATAGCGATTTTTGCCCGCTAGCTGCGAAAATTGCATGGTTTTTGGCGGCCAGCGGCGAAAATCGCGCGGTTTTTGGCCGGTAGCGGCGAAAATCGCGCGGTTTTTGGCCGGTAGCGGCGAAAATTGCGCTATTTTTGGCCAGTAGCGCCGAAAATCGCGCGGTTTTTTGCCGGTAGCGGCGAAAATCGCGCTATTTTTGGCCGGTAGCGGCGAAAATCGCGATTTTTGCCAGCCAGCTGCGAAAATCGCATGGTTTTTGGCCGCTAGCGGCGAAAATCGTGCGGTTTTTGGCCGGTAGCGGCGAAAATCGCTCTATTTTTGGCCGGTAGCGGCGAAAATCGCGATTTTTGCCCGCCAGCTGCGAATATCGCATGGTTTTTGGCGGCTAGCGGCGAAAATCGCGCGGTTTTTGGCCGGTAGCGGCGAAAATCGCGTGGTTTTTGGCCGGTAGCGGCGAAAATCGCGCTATTTTTGGCCGGTAGCGGCGAAAATCGCGATTTTTGCCCGCCAGCTGCGAAAATCGCATGTTTTTGGGCCACTAGCGGCGAAAATCGCGCGGTTTTTGGCCGGTAGCGGCGAAAATCGCGTTATTTTTGGCCGGTAGCGGCGAAAATGGCGATTTTTGCCCGCCAGCTGCGAAAATCGCATGGTTTTTGGCCGCTAGCGGCGAGAATCGTGCTGTTTTTGGCCGGTAGCGGCGAAAATCGCGATTTTTGCCCGCCAGCTGCGAAAATCGCATGGTTTTTGGCGGTATGCGGCGAAAATCGCGCGGTTTTTGGCCGGTAGCGGCGAAAATCGCGCGGTTTTTGGCCAGTAGCGGCGAAAATTGCGCTATTTTTGGCCAGTAGCGGCGAAAATCGCGCGGTTTTTGGCAGGTAGCGGCGAAAATCGCGCTATTTTTGGCCGGTAGCGGCGAAAATCGCGATTTTTGCCCGCCAGCTGCAAAAATCGCATGGTTTTTGGCGGCTAGCGGCGAAAATCGCCCGGTTTTTAGCCGGTAGTGGCGAAAATCGCGCGGTTTTTGGCCGGTAGCGGCGAAAATCGCGCTATTTTTGGCCAGTAGCGGCGAAAATCGCGCGGTTTTTGGCCGGTAGCGGCGAAAGTCGCGCTATTTTTCGCTGGCAGCGGCGAAAATCGCGATTTTTGCCCGCCAGCTCCGGAAATCGCGCTATTTTTGGCCGGTAGCGTCGAAAATCGCGCGGTTTTTGGCCGGTACCGGCGAAAATCGCGATTTTTGCCCGCCAGCTGCGAAAATTGCATGGTTTTTGGCGGCCAGCGGCGAAAATCGCGTGGTTTTTGGCCGGTAGTGGCGAAAATCGCGCGGTTTTTGGCCGGTAGCGGCGAAAATTGCGCTATTTTTGGCCAGTAGCGCCGAAAATCGCGCGTTTTTTTGCCGGTAGCGGCGAAAATCGCGCTATTTTTGGCCGGTAGCGGTGAAAATTGCGATTTTTGCCCGCCAGCTGCGAAAATCGCATGGTTTTTGGCCGCTAGCGGCGAAAATCGTGCGGTTTTTGGCCTGTAGCGGCGAAAATCGCGATTTTTGCCCGCCAGCTGCGAAAATCGCATGGTTTTTGGCAGTATGCGGCGAAAATCGCGCGGTTTTTGGCCAGTAGCGGCGAAAATTGCGCTATTTTTGGCCAGTAGCGGCGAAAATCGCGCGGTTTTTGGCCGGTAGCGGCGAAAATCGCGCTTTTTTTTGGCCAGTAGCGGCGAAAATCGCGATTTTTGCCCGCCAGCTGCGAAAATCGCATGGTTTTTGGCGGCTAGCGGCGAAAATCGCCCGGTTTTTAGCCGGTAGTGGCGAAAATCGCGCGGTTTTTGGCCGGTAGCGGCGAAAATCGCGCTATTTTTGGCCAGTAGCGGCGAAAATCGCGCGGTTTTTGGCCGGTAGCGGCGAAAATCGCGCTATTTTTGGCCGGTAGCGGCGAAAATCGCGATTTTTGCCCGCCAGCTGCGAAAATCGCGCTATTTTTGGCCAGTAGCGGCGAAAATCGCGCGGTTTTTGGCCGGTAGCTGCGAAAATCGCGCGGTTTTTGGCCGGTAGCGGCGAAAATCGCGCTATTTTTGGCCGGTAGCTTCGAGAATCGTGATTTTTGCCCGCCAACTGCGAAAATCGAATGGTTTTTGGCCGCTAGCAGCAAAAATCGCGCGGTTTTTGGCCGGTAGCTGCGAAAATCGCGTCATTTTTGGCCGGTAGCGGCGAAAATCGCGATTTTTGCCCGCCAGCTGCGAAAATCACATGTTTTTTGGCCGCTAGCGGCGAAAATTGCACGGTTTTTCGCCGGTAGCGGCAAAAATCGCGTTATTTTTGGCCGGTAGCGGCGAAAATCGCGATTTTTGCCCGCCAGCTGCGAAAATCGCATGGTTTTTGGCGGCCAGCGGCAAAAATCGCGCGGTTTTTGGCCGGTAGCGGCGAAAATCGCGCGGTTTTTGGCCGGTAGCGGCGAAAATCGCGCTATTTTTGGCCAGTAGCGCCGAAAATGGCGCGGTTTTTGGCCAGTAGCGGCGAAAATCGTGCGGTTTTTGGCCGGTAGCGGCGAAAATCGCGATTTTTGCCCGCCAGCTGCAAAAATCGCATGGTTTTTGGCGGTATGCGGCGAAAATCGCGCGGTTTTTGGCCGGTAGCGGCGAAAATCGCGCGGTTTTTGGCCAGTAGCGGCAAAAATTGCGCTATTTTTGGCCAGTAGCGGCGAAAATTGCGCGGTTTTTGGCCGGTAGTGGCGAAAATCGCGCTATTTTTGGCCGGTAGCGGCGAAAATCGTGATTTTTGCCCGCTAGCTGCGAAAATCGAATGGTTTTTAGCCGCTAGCGGCGAAAATCGCGCGGTTTTTGGCCTGTAGCGGCGAAAATCGCGCTATTTTTGGCCGGTAGCGGCGAAAATCGCGATTTTTGCGCGCCAGCTGCGAAAATCGCATGGTTTTTGGCCGCGAGCGGCGAAAATCGCGCGGTTTTTGGCCGGTAGTGGCGAAAATCGCGCTATTTTTGGCTGGCAGCGGCGAAAATCGCGATTTTTGCCCGCCAGCTGCGGAAATCGCATGGTTTTTGGCGATATGCGGCGAAAATCGCGCGGTTTTTGGCCGGTAGCGGCGAAAATCGCGCGGTTTTTGGCCAGTAGCGGCGAAAATTGCGCTATTTTTGGCCAGTAGCGGCGAAAATCGCGCGGTTTTTGGCCGGTAGCGGCGAAAATCGGGCTATTTTTTGCCGGTAGCGGCGAAAATCGCGATTTTTGCCCGCCAGCTGCGAAAATCGAATGGTTTTTAGCCGCTAGCGGCGAAAATCGCGCGGTTTTTGGCCTGTAGCGGCGAAAATAGCGCTATTTTTGGCCGGTAGCGGCGAAAATCGCGATTTTTGCGCGCCAGCTGCGAAAATCGCATGGTTTTTGGCCGCGAGCGGTGAAAATCGCGCGGTTTTTGGCCGGTAGTGGCGAAAATCGCGCTATTTTTGGCTGCCAGCGGCGAAAATCGCGATTTTTGCCCGCCAGCTGCGGAAATCGCGCTATTTTTGGCCGGTAGCGGCGAAAATCGCGCGGTTTTTGGCCGGTGCCGGCGTAAATAGCGATTTTTGCCCGCCAGCTGCGAAAATTGCATGGTTTTTGGCGGCCAGCGGCGAAAATCGCGCGGTTTTTGGCCGGTAGCGGCGAAAATCGCGCGGTTTTTGGCCGGTAGCGGCGAAAATTGCGCTATTTTTGGCCAGTAGCGCCGAAAATCGCGCGGTTTTTTGCCGGTAGCGGCGAAAATCGCGCTATTTTTGGCCGGTAGCGGCGAAAATCGCGATTTTTGCCAGCCAGCTGCGAAAATCGCATGGTTTTTGGCCGCTAGCGGCGAAAATCGTGCGGTTTTTGGCCGGTAGCGGCGAAAATCGCTCTATTTTTGGCCGGTAGCGGCGAAAATCGCGATTTTTGCCCGCCAGCTGCGAATATCGCATGGTTTTTGGCGGCTAGCGGCGAAAATCGCGCGGTTTTTGGCCGGTAGCGGCGAAAATGGCGTGGTTTTTGGCCGGTAGCGGCGAAAATCGCGCTATTTTTGGCCGGTAGCGGCGAAAATCGCGATTTTTGCCCGCCAGCTGCGAAAATCGCATGTTTTTGGGCCACTAGCGGCGAAAATCGCGCGGTTTTTGGCCGGTAGCGGCGAAAATCGCGTTATTTTTGGCCGGTAGCGGCGAAAATGGCGATTTTTGCCCGCCAGCTGCGAAAATCGCATGGTTTTTGGCCGCTAGCGGCGAGAATCGTGCTGTTTTTGGCCGGTAGCGGCGAAAATCGCGATTTTTGCCCGCCAGCTGCGAAAATCGCATGGTTTTTGGCGGTATGCGGCGAAAATCGCGCGGTTTTTGGCCGGTAGCGGCGAAAATCGCGCGGTTTTTGGCCAGTAGCGGCGAAAATTGCGCTATTTTTGGCCAGTAGCGGTGAAAATCGCGCGGTTTTTGGCAGGTAGCGGCGAAAATCGCGCGGTTTTTGGCCGGTAGCGGCGAAAATCGCGATTTTTGCCCGCCAGCTGCGAAAATCGCATGGTTTTTGGCGGCTAGCGGCGAAAATCGCCCGGTTTTTAGCCGGTAGTGGCGAAAATCGCGCGGTTTTTGGCCGGTAGCGGCAAAAATCGCGCTATTTTTGGCCAGTAGCGGCGAAAATCGCGCGGTTTTTGGCCGGTAGCGGCGAAAATCGCGCTATTTTTCGCTGGCAGCGGCGAAAATCGCGATTTTTGCCCGCCAGCTCCGGAAATCGCGCTATTTTTGGCCGGTAGCGGCGAAAATCGCGCGGTTTTTGGCCGGTACCGGCGAAAATCGCGATTTTTGCCCGCCAGCTGCGAAAATTGCATGGTTTTTGGCGGCCAGCGGCGAAAATCGCGCGGTTTTTGGCCGGTAGCGGCGAAAATCGCGCGGTTTTTGGCCGGTAGCGGCGAAAATTGCGCTATTTTTGGCCAGTAGCGCCGAAAATCGCGCGTTTTTTTTGCCGGTAGCGGCGAAAATCGCGCTATTTTTGGCCGGTAGCGGTGAAAATTGCGATTTTTGCCCGCCAGCTGCGAAAATCGCATGGTTTTTGGCCGCTAGCGGCGAAAATCGTGCGGTTTTTGGCCGGTAGCGGCGAAAATCGCGATTTTTGCCCGCCAGCTGCGAAAATCGCATGGTTTTTGGCGATATGCGGCGAAAATCGCGCGGTTTTTGGCCGGTAGCGGCGAAAATCGCGCGGTTTTTGGCCAGTAGCGGCGAAAATTGCGCTATTTTTGGCCAGTAGCGGCGAAAATCGCGCGGTTTTTGGCCGGTAGCGGCGAAAATCGGGCTATTTTTTGCCGGTAGCGGCGAAAATCGCGATTTTTGCCCGCCAGCTGCGAAAATCGAATGGTTTTTAGCCGCTAGCGGCGAAAATCGCGCGGTTTTTGGCCTGTAGCGGCGAAAATAGCGCTATTTTTGGCCGGTAGCGGCGAAAATCGCGATTTTTGCGCGCCAGCTGCGAAAATCGCATGGTTTTTGGCCGCGAGCGGTGAAAATCGCGCGGTTTTTGGCCGGTAGTGGCGAAAATCGCGCTATTTTTGGCTGCCAGCGGCGAAAATCGCGATTTTTGCCCGCCAGCTGCGAAAATCGCGCTATTTTTGGCCGGTAGCGGCGAAAATCGCGCGGTTTTTGGCCGGTACCGGCGTAAATAGCGATTTTTGCCCGCTAGCTGCGAAAATTGCATGGTTTTTGGCGGCCAGCGGCGAAAATCGCGCGGTTTTTGGCCGGTAGCGGCGAAAATCGCGCGGTTTTTGGCCGGTAGCGGCGAAAATTGCGCTATTTTTGGCCAGTAGCGCCGAAAATCGCGCGGTTTTTTGCCGGTAGCGGCGAAAATCGCGCTATTTTTGGCCGGTAGCGGCGAAAATCGCGATTTTTGCCAGCCAGCTGCGAAAATCGCATGGTTTTTGGCCGCTAGCGGCGAAAATCGTGCGGTTTTTGGCCGGTAGCGGCGAAAATCGCTCTATTTTTGGCCGGTAGCGGCGAAAATCGCGATTTTTGCCCGCCAGCTGCGAATATCGCATGGTTTTTGGCGGCTAGCGGCGAAAATCGCGCGGTTTTTGGCCGGTAGCGGCGAAAATCGCGTGGTTTTTGGCCGGTAGCGGCGAAAATCGCGCTATTTTTGGCCGGTAGCGGCGAAAATCGCGATTTTTGCCCGCCAGCTGCGAAAATCGCATGTTTTTGGGCCACTAGCGGCGAAAATCGCGCGGTTTTTGGCCGGTAGCGGCGAAAATCGCGTTATTTTTGGCCGGTAGCGGCGAAAATGGCGATTTTTGCCCGCCAGCTGCGAAAATCGCATGGTTTTTGGCCGCTAGCGGCGAGAATCGTGCTGTTTTTGGCCGGTAGCGGCGAAAATCGCGATTTTTGCCCGCCAGCTGCGAAAATCGCATGGTTTTTGGCGGTATGCGGCGAAAATCGCGCGGTTTTTGGCCGGTAGCGGCGAAAATCGCGCGGTTTTTGGCCAGTAGCGGCGAAAATTGCGCTATTTTTGGCCAGTAGCGGCGAAAATCGCGCGGTTTTTGGCAGGTAGCGGCGAAAATCGCGCTATTTTTGGCCGGTAGCCGCGAAAATCGCGATTTTTGCCCGCCAGCTGCGAAAATCGCATGGTTTTTGGCGGCTAGCGGCGAAAATCGCCCGGTTTTTAGCCGGTAGTGGCGAAAATCGCGCGGTTTTTGGCCGGTAGCGGCGAAAATCGCGCTATTTTTGGCCAGTAGCGGCGAAAATCGCGCGGTTTTTGGCCGGTAGCGGCGAAAGTCGCGCTATTTTTCGCTGGCAGCGGCGAAAATCGCGATTTTTGCCCGCCAGCTCCGGAAATCGCGCTATTTTTGGCCGGTAGCGGCGAAAATCGCGCGGTTTTTGGCCGGTACCGGCGAAAATCGCGATTTTTGCCCGCCAGCTGCGAAAATTGCATGGTTTTTGGCGGCCAGCGGCGAAAATCGCGTGGTTTTTGGCCGGTAGCGGCGAAAATCGCGCGGTTTTTGGCCGGTAGCGGCGAAAATTGCGCTATTTTTGGCCAGTAGCGCCGAAAATCGCGCGTTTTTTTGCCGGTAGCGGCGAAAATCGCGCTATTTTTGGCCGGTAGCGGTGAAAATTGCGATTTTTGCCCGCCAGCTGCGAAAATCGCATGGTTTTTGGCCGCTAGCGGCGAAAATCGTGCGGTTTTTGGCCTGTAGCGGCGAAAATCGCGATTTTTGCCCGCCAGCTGCGAAAATCGCATGGTTTTTGGCAGTATGCGGCGAAAATCGCGCGGTTTTTGGCCAGTAGCGGCGAAAATTGCGCTATTTTTGGCCAGTAGCGGCGAAAATCGCGCGGTTTTTGGCCGGTAGCGGCGAAAATCGCGCTTTTTTTTGGCCAGTAGCGGCGAAAATCGCGATTTTTGCCCGCCAGCTGCGAAAATCGCATGGTTTTTGGCGGCTAGCGGCGAAAATCGCCCGGTTTTTAGCCGGTAGTGGCGAAAATCGCGCGGTTTTTGGCCGGTAGCGGCGAAAATCGCGCTATTTTTGGCCAGTAGCGGCGAAAATCGCGCGGTTTTTGGCCGGTAGCGGCGAAAATCGCGCTATTTTTGGCCGGTAGCGGCGAAAATCGCGATTTTTGCCCGCCAGCTGCGAAAATCGCGCTATTTTTGGCCAGTAGCGGCGAAAATCGCGCGGTTTTTGGCCGGTAGCTGCGAAAATCGCGCGGTTTTTGGCCGGTAGCGGCGAAAATCGCGCTATTTTTGGCCGGTAGCTTCGAGAATCGTGATTTTTGCCCGCCAACTGCGAAAATCGAATGGTTTTTGGCCGCTAGCAGCAAAAATCGCGCGGTTTTTGGCCGGTAGCTGCGAAAATCGCGTCATTTTTGGCCGGTAGCGGCGAAAATCGCGATTTTTGCCCGCCAGCTGCGAAAATCACATGTTTTTTGGCCGCTAGCGGCGAAAATTGCACGGTTTTTTCGCCGGTAGCGGCAAAAATCGCGTTATTTTTGGCCGGTAGCGGCGAAAATCGCGATTTTTGCCCGCCAGCTGCGAAAATCGCATGGTTTTTGGCGGCCAGCGGCAAAAATCGCGCGGTTTTTGGCCGGTAGCGGCGAAAATCGCGCGGTTTTTGGCCGGTAGCGGCGAAAATCGCGCTATTTTTGGCCAGTAGCGCCGAAAATGGCGCGGTTTTTGGCCAGTAGCGGCGAAAATCGTGCGGTTTTTGGCCGGTAGCGGCGAAAATCGCGATTTTTGCCCGCCAGCTGCGAAAATCGCATGGTTTTTGGCGGTATGCGGCGAAAATCGCGCGGTTTTTGGCCGGTAGCGGCGAAAATCGCGCGGTTTTTGGCCAGTAGCGGCAAAAATTGCGCTATTTTTGGCCAGTAGCGGCGAAAATTGCGCGGTTTTTGGCCGGTAGTGGCGAAAATCGCGCTATTTTTGGCCGGTAGCGGCGAAAATCGTGATTTTTGCCCGCTAGCTGCGAAAATCGAATGGTTTTTAGCCGCTAGCGGCGAAAATCGCGCGGTTTTTGGCCTGTAGCGGCGAAAATCGCGCTATTTTTGGCCGGTAGCGGCGAAAATCGCGATTTTTGCGCGCCAGCTGCGAAAATCGCATGGTTTTTGGCCGCGAGCGGCGAAAATCGCGCGGTTTTTGGCCGGTAGTGGCGAAAATCGCGCTATTTTTGGCTGGCAGCGGCGAAAATCGCGATTTTTGCCCGCCAGCTGCGGAAATCGCATGGTTTTTGGCGATATGCGGCGAAAATCGCGCGGTTTTTGGCCGGTAGCGGCGAAAATCGCGCGGTTTTTGGCCAGTAGCGGCGAAAATTGCGCTATTTTTGGCCAGTAGCGGCGAAAATCGCGCGGTTTTTGGCCGGTAGCGGCGAAAATCGGGCTATTTTTTGCCGGTAGCGGCGAAAATCGCGATTTTTGCCCGCCAGCTGCGAAAATCGAATGGTTTTTAGCCGCTAGCGGCGAAAATCGCGCGGTTTTTGGCCTGTAGCGGCGAAAATAGCGCTATTTTTGGCCGGTAGCGGCGAAAATCGCGATTTTTGCGCGCCAGCTGCGAAAATCGCATGGTTTTTGGCCGCGAGCGGTGAAAATCGCGCGGTTTTTGGCCGGTAGTGGCGAAAATCGCGCTATTTTTGGCTGCCAGCGGCGAAAATCGCGATTTTTGCCCGCCAGCTGCGGAAATCGCGCTATTTTTGGCCGGTAGCGGCGAAAATCGCGCGGTTTTTGGCCGGTGCCGGCGTAAATAGCGATTTCTGCCCGCCAGCTGCGAAAATTGCATGGTTTTTGGCGGCCAGCGGCGAAAATCGCTCTATTTTTGGCCGGTAGCGGCGAAAATCGCGATTTTTGCCCGCCAGCTGCGAATATCGCATGGTTTTTGGCGGCTAGCGGCGAAAATCGCGCGGTTTTTGGCCGGTAGCGGCGAAAATCGCGTGGTTTTTGGCCGGTAGCGGCGAAAATCGCGCTATTTTTGGCCGGTAGCGGCGAAAATCGCGATTTTTGCCCGCCAGCTGCGAAAATCGCATGTTTTTGGGCCACTAGCGGCGAAAATCGCGCGGTTTTTGGCCGGTAGCGGCGAAAATCGCGTTATTTTTGGCCGGTAGCGGCGAAAATGGCGATTTTTGCCCGCCAGCTGCGAAAATCGCATGGTTTTTGGCCGCTAGCGGCGAGAATCGTGCTGTTTTTGGCCGGTAGCGGCGAAAATCGCGATTTTTGCCCGCCAGCTGCGAAAATCGCATGGTTTTTGGCGGTATGCGGCGAAAATCGCGCGGTTTTTGGCCGGTAGCGGCGAAAATCGCGCGGTTTTTGGCCAGTAGCGGCGAAAATTGCGCTATTTTTGGCCAGTAGCGGCGAAAATCGCGCGGTTTTTGGCAGGTAGCGGCGAAAATCGCCCGGTTTTTAGCCGGTAGTGGCGAAAATCGCGCGGTTTTTGGCCGGTAGCGGCAAAAATCGCGCTATTTTTGGCCAGTAGCGGCGAAAATCGCGCGGTTTTTGGCCGGTAGCGGCGAAAATCGCGCTATTTTTCGCTGGCAGCGGCGAAAATCGCGATTTTTGCCCGCCAGCTCCGGAAATCGCGCTATTTTTGGCCGGTAGCGGCGAAAATCGCGCGGTTTTTGGCCGGTACCGGCGAAAATCGCGATTTTTGCCCGCCAGCTGCGAAAATTGCATGGTTTTTGGCGGCCAGCGGCGAAAATCGCGCGGTTTTTGGCCGGTAGCGGCGAAAATCGCGCGGTTTTTGGCCGGTAGCGGCGAAAATTGCGCTATTTTTGGCCAGTAGCGCCGAAAATCGCGCGTTTTTTTGCCGGTAGCGGCGAAAATCGCGCTATTTTTGGCCGGTAGCGGTGAAAATTGCGATTTTTGCCCGCCAGCTGCGAAAATCGCATGGTTTTTGGCCGCTAGCGGCGAAAATCGTGCGGTTTTTGGCCGGTAGCGGCGAAAATCGCGATTTTTGCCCGCCAGCTGCGAAAATCGCATGGTTTTTGGCGATATGCGGCGAAAATCGCGCGGTTTTTGGCCGGTAGCGGCGAAAATCGCGCGGTTTTTGGCCAGTAGCGGCGAAAATTGCGCTATTTTTGGCCAGTAGCGGCGAAAATCGCGCGGTTTTTGGCCGGTAGCGGCGAAAATCGGGCTATTTTTGGCCGGTAGCGGCGAAAATCGCGATTTTTGCCCGCCAGCTGCGAAAATCGAATGGTTTTTAGCCGCTAGCGGCGAAAATCGCGCGGTTTTTGGCCTGTAGCGGCGAAAATAGCGCTATTTTTGGCCGGTAGCGGCGAAAATCGCGATTTTTGCGCGCCAGCTGCGAAAATCGCATGGTTTTTGGCCGCGAGCGGTGAAAATCGCGCGGTTTTTGGCCGGTAGTGGCGAAAATCGCGCTATTTTTGGCTGCCAGCGGCGAAAATCGCGATTTTTGCCCGCCAGCTGCGAAAATCGCGCTATTTTTGGCCGGTAGCGGCGAAAATCGCGCGGTTTTTGGCCGGTACCGGCGTAAATAGCGATTTTTGCCCGCTAGCTGCGAAAATTGCATGGTTTTTGGCGGCCAGCGGCGAAAATCGCGCGGTTTTTGGCCGGTAGCGGCGAAAATCGCGCGGTTTTTGGCCGGTAGCGGCGAAAATTGCGCTATTTTTGGCCAGTAGCGCCGAAAATCGCGCGGTTTTTTGCCGGTAGCGGCGAAAATCGCGCTATTTTTGGCCGGTAGCGGCGAAAATCGCGATTTTTGCCAGCCAGCTGCGAAAATCGCATGGTTTTTGGCCGCTAGCGGCGAAAATCGTGCGGTTTTTGGCCGGTAGCGGCGAAAATCGCTCTATTTTTGGCCGGTAGCGGCGAAAATCGCGATTTTTGCCCGCCAGCTGCGAATATCGCATGGTTTTTGGCGGCTAGCGGCGAAAATCGCGCGGTTTTTGGCCGGTAGCGGCGAAAATCGCGTGGTTTTTGGCCGGTAGCGGCGAAAATCGCGCTATTTTTGGCCGGTAGCGGCGAAAATCGCGATTTTTGCCCGCCAGCTGCGAAAATCGCATGTTTTTGGGCCACTAGCGGCGAAAATCGCGCGGTTTTTGGCCGGTAGCGGCGAAAATCGCGTTATTTTTGGCCGGTAGCGGCGAAAATGGCGATTTTTGCCCGCCAGCTGCGAAAATCGCATGGTTTTTGGCCGCTAGCGGCGAGAATCGTGCTGTTTTTGGCCGGTAGCGGCGAAAATCGCGATTTTTGCCCGCCAGCTGCGAAAATCGCATGGTTTTTGGCGGTATGCGGCGAAAATCGCGCGGTTTTTGGCCGGTAGCGGCGAAAATCGCGCGGTTTTTGGCCAGTAGCGGCGAAAATTGCGCTATTTTTGGCCAGTAGCGGCGAAAATCGCGCGGTTTTTGGCAGGTAGCGGCGAAAATCGCGCTATTTTTGGCCGGTAGCGGCGAAAATCGCGATTTTTGCCCGCCAGCTGCGAAAATCGCATGGTTTTTGGCGGCTAGCGGCGAAAATCGCCCGGTTTTTAGCCGGTAGTGGCGAAAATCGCGCGGTTTTTGGCCGGTAGCGGCGAAAATCGCGCTATTTTTGGCCAGTAGCGGCGAAAATCGCGCGGTTTTTGGCCGGTAGCGGCGAAAGTCGCGCTATTTTTCGCTGGCAGCGGCGAAAATCGCGATTTTTGCCCGCCAGCTCCGGAAATCGCGCTATTTTTGGCCGGTAGCGGCGAAAATCGCGCGGTTTTTGGCCGGTACCGGCGAAAATCGCGATTTTTGCCCGCCAGCTGCGAAAATTGCATGGTTTTTGGCGGCCAGCGGCGAAAATCGCGTGGTTTTTGGCCGGTAGCGGCGAAAATCGCGCGGTTTTTGGCCGGTAGCGGCGAAAATTGCGCTATTTTTGGCCAGTAGCGCCGAAAATCGCGCGTTTTTTTGCCGGTAGCGGCGAAAATCGCGCTATTTTTGGCCGGTAGCGGTGAAAATTGCGATTTTTGCCCGCCAGCTGCGAAAATCGCATGGTTTTTGGCCGCTAGCGGCGAAAATCGTGCGGTTTTTGGCCTGTAGCGGCGAAAATCGCGATTTTTGCCCGCCAGCTGCGAAAATCGCATGGTTTTTGGCAGTATGCGGCGAAAATCGCGCGGTTTTTGGCCAGTAGCGGCGAAAATTGCGCTATTTTTGGCCAGTAGCGGCGAAAATCGCGCGGTTTTTGGCCGGTAGCGGCGAAAATCGCGCTTTTTTTGGCCAGTAGCGGCGAAAATCGCGATTTTTGCCCGCCAGCTGCGAAAATCGCATGGTTTTTGGCGGCTAGCGGCGAAAATCGCCCGGTTTTTAGCCGGTAGTGGCGAAAATCGCGCGGTTTTTGGCCGGTAGCGGCGAAAATCGCGCTATTTTTGGCCAGTAGCGGCGAAAATCGCGCGGTTTTTGGCCGGTAGCGGCGAAAATCGCGCTATTTTTGGCCGGTAGCGGCGAAAATCGCGATTTTTGCCCGCCAGCTGCGAAAATCGCGCTATTTTTGGCCAGTAGCGGCGAAAATCGCGCGGTTTTTGGCCGGTAGCTGCGAAAATCGCGCGGTTTTTGGCCGGTAGCGGCGAAAATCGCGCTATTTTTGGCCGGTAGCTTCGAGAATCGTGATTTTTGCCCGCCAACTGCGAAAATCGAATGGTTTTTGGCCGCTAGCAGCAAAAATCGCGCGGTTTTTGGCCGGTAGCTGCGAAAATCGCGTCATTTTTGGCCGGTAGCGGCGAAAATCGCGATTTTTGCCCGCCAGCTGCGAAAATCACATGTTTTTTGGCCGCTAGCGGCGAAAATTGCACGGTTTTTTCGCCGGTAGCGGCAAAAATCGCGTTATTTTTGGCCGGTAGCGGCGAAAATCGCGATTTTTGCCCGCCAGCTGCGAAAATCGCATGGTTTTTGGCGGCCAGCGGCAAAAATCGCGCGGTTTTTGGCCGGTAGCGGCGAAAATCGCGCGGTTTTTGGCCGGTAGCGGCGAAAATCGCGCTATTTTTGGCCAGTAGCGCCGAAAATGGCGCGGTTTTTGGCCAGTAGCGGCGAAAATCGTGCGGTTTTTGGCCGGTAGCGGCGAAAATCGCGATTTTTGCCCGCCAGCTGCGAAAATCGCATGGTTTTTGGCGGTATGCGGCGAAAATCGCGCGGTTTTTGGCCGGTAGCGGCGAAAATCGCGCGGTTTTTGGCCAGTAGCGGCAAAAATTGCGCTATTTTTGGCCAGTAGCGGCGAAAATTGCGCGGTTTTTGGCCGGTAGTGGCGAAAATCGCGCTATTTTTGGCCGGTAGCGGCGAAAATCGTGATTTTTGCCCGCTAGCTGCGAAAATCGAATGGTTTTTAGCCGCTAGCGGCGAAAATCGCGCGGTTTTTGGCCTGTAGCGGCGAAAATCGCGCTATTTTTGGCCGGTAGCGGCGAAAAACGCGATTTTTGCGCGCCAGCTGCGAAAATCGCATGGTTTTTGGCCGCGAGCGGCGAAAATCGCGCGGTTTTTGGCCGGTAGTGGCGAAAATCGCGCTATTTTTGGCTGGCAGCGGCGAAAATCGCGATTTTTGCCCGCCAGCTGCGGAAATCGCATGGTTTTTGGCGATATGCGGCGAAAATCGCGCGGTTTTTGGCCGGTAGCGGCGAAAATCGCGCGGTTTTTGGCCAGTAGCGGCGAAAATTGCGCTATTTTTGGCCAGTAGCGGCGAAAATCGCGCGGTTTTTGGCCGGTAGCGGCGAAAATCGGGCTATTTTTTGCCGGTAGCGGCGAAAATCGCGATTTTTGCCCGCCAGCTGCGAAAATCGAATGGTTTTTAGCCGCTAGCGGCGAAAATCGCGCGGTTTTTGGCCTGTAGCGGCGAAAATAGCGCTATTTTTGGCCGGTAGCGGCGAAAATCGCGATTTTTGCGCGCCAGCTGCGAAAATCGCATGGTTTTTGGCCGCGAGCGGTGAAAATCGCGCGGTTTTTGGCCGGTAGTGGCGAAAATCGCGCTATTTTTGGCTGCCAGCGGCGAAAATCGCGATTTTTGCCCGCCAGCTGCGGAAATCGCGCTATTTTTGGCCGGTAGCGGCGAAAATCGCGCGGTTTTTGGCCGGTGCCGGCGTAAATAGCGATTTCTGCCCGCCAGCTGCGAAAATTGCATGGTTTTTGGCGGCCAGCGGCGAAAATCGCTCTATTTTTGGCCGGTAGCGGCGAAAATCGCGATTTTTGCCCGCCAGCTGCGAATATCGCATGGTTTTTGGCGGCTAGCGGCGAAAATCGCGCGGTTTTTGGCCGGTAGCGGCGAAAATCGCGTGGTTTTTGGCCGGTAGCGGCGAAAATCGCGCTATTTTTGGCCGGTAGCGGCGAAAATCGCGATTTTTGCCCGCCAGCTGCGAAAATCGCATGTTTTTGGGCCACTAGCGGCGAAAATCGCGCGGTTTTTGGCCGGTAGCGGCGAAAATCGCGTTATTTTTGGCCGGTAGCGGCGAAAATGGCGATTTTTGCCCGCCAGCTGCGAAAATCGCATGGTTTTTGGCCGCTAGCGGCGAGAATCGTGCTGTTTTTGGCCGGTAGCGGCGAAAATCGCGATTTTTGCCCGCCAGCTGCGAAAATCGCATGGTTTTTGGCGGTATGCGGCGAAAATCGCGCGGTTTTTGGCCGGTAGCGGCGAAAATCGCGCGGTTTTTGGCCAGTAGCGGCGAAAATTGCGCTATTTTTGGCCAGTAGCGGCGAAAATCGCGCGGTTTTTGGCAGGTAGCGGCGAAAATCGCGCTATTTTTGGCCGGTAGCGGCGAAAATCGCGATTTTTGCCCGCCAGCTGCGAAAATCGCATGGTTTTTGGCGGCTAGCGGCAAAAATCGCCCGGTTTTTAGCCGGTAGTGGCGAAAATCGCGCGGTTTTTGGCCGGTAGCGGCGAAAATCGCGCTATTTTTCGCTGGCAGCGGCGAAAATCGCGATTTTTGCCCGCCAGCTCCGGAAATCGCGCTATTTTTGGCCGGTAGCGGCGAAAATCGCGCGGTTTTTGGCCGGTACCGGCGAAAATCGCGATTTTTGCCCGCCAGCTGCGAAAATTGCATGGTTTTTGGCGGCCAGCGGCGAAAATCGCGCGGTTTTTGGCCGGTAGCGGCGAAAATCGCGCGGTTTTTGGCCGGTAGCGGCGAAAATTGCGCTATTTTTGGCCAGTAGCGCCGAAAATCGCGCGTTTTTTTGCCGGTAGCGGCGAAAATCGCGCTATTTTTGGCCGGTAGCGGTGAAAATTGCGATTTTTGCCCGCCAGCTGCGAAAATCGCATGGTTTTTGGCCGCTAGCGGCGAAAATCGTGCGGTTTTTGGCCTGTAGCGGCGAAAATCGCGATTTTTGCCCGCCAGCTGCGAAAATCGCATGGTTTTTGGCAGTATGCGGCGAAAATCGCGCGGTTTTTGGCCAGTAGCGGCGAAAATTGCGCTATTTTTGGCCAGTAGCGGCGAAAATCGCGCGGTTTTTGGCCGGTAGCGGCGAAAATCGCGCTTTTTTTGGCCAGTAGCGGCGAAAATCGCGATTTTTGCCCGCCAGCTGCGAAAATCGCATGGTTTTTGGCGGCTAGCGGCGAAAATCGCCCGGTTTTTAGCCGGTAGTGGCGAAAATCGCGCGGTTTTTGGCCGGTAGCGGCGAAAATCGCGCTATTTTTGGCCAGTAGCGGCGAAAATCGCGCGGTTTTTGGCCGGTAGCGGCGAAAATCGCGCTATTTTTGGCCGGTAGCGGCGAAAATCGCGATTTTTGCCCGCCAGCTGCGAAAATCGCGCTATTTTTGGCCAGTAGCGGCGAAAATCGCGCGGTTTTTGGCCGGTAGCTGCGAAAATCGCGCGGTTTTTGGCCGGTAGCGGCGAAAATCGCGCTATTTTTGGCCGGTAGCTTCGAGAATCGTGATTTTTGCCCGCCAACTGCGAAAATCGAATGGTTTTTGGCCGCTAGCAGCAAAAATCGCGCGGTTTTTGGCCGGTAGCTGCGAAAATCGCGTCATTTTTGGCCGGTAGCGGCGAAAATCGCGATTTTTGCCCGCCAGCTGCGAAAATCACATGTTTTTTGGCCGCTAGCGGCGAAAATTGCACGGTTTTTCGCCGGTAGCGGCAAAAATCGCGTTATTTTTGGCCGGTAGCGGCGAAAATCGCGATTTTTGCCCGCCAGCTGCGAAAATCGCATGGTTTTTGGCGGCCAGCGGCAAAAATCGCGCGGTTTTTGGCCGGTAGCGGCGAAAATCGCGCGGTTTTTGGCCGGTAGCGGCGAAAATCGCGCTATTTTTGGCCAGTAGCGCCGAAAATGGCGCGGTTTTTGGCCAGTAGCGGCGAAAATCGTGCGGTTTTTGGCCGGTAGCGGCGAAAATCGCGATTTTTGCCCGCCAGCTGCGAAAATCGCATGGTTTTTGGCGGTATGCGGCGAAAATCGCGCGGTTTTTGGCCGGTAGCGGCGAAAATCGCGCGGTTTTTGGCCAGTAGCGGCAAAAATTGCGCTATTTTTGGCCAGTAGCGGCGAAAATTGCGCGGTTTTTGGCCGGTAGTGGCGAAAATCGCGCTATTTTTGGCCGGTAGCGGCGAAAATCGTGATTTTTGCCCGCTAGCTGCGAAAATCGAATGGTTTTTAGCCGCTAGCGGCGAAAATCGCGCGGTTTTTGGCCTGTAGCGGCGAAAATCGCGCTATTTTTGGCCGGTAGCGGCGAAAATCGCGATTTTTGCGCGCCAGCTGCGAAAATCGCATGGTTTTTGGCCGCGAGCGGCGAAAATCGCGCGGTTTTTGGCCGGTAGTGGCGAAAATCGCGCTATTTTTGGCTGGCAGCGGCGAAAATCACGATTTTTGCCCGCCAGCTGCGGAAATCGCATGGTTTTTGGCGATATGCGGCGAAAATCGCGCGGTTTTTGGCCGGTAGCGGCGAAAATCGCGCGGTTTTTGGCCAGTAGCGGCGAAAATTGCGCTATTTTTGGCCAGTAGCGGCGAAAATCGCGCGGTTTTTGGCCGGTAGCGGCGAAAATCGGGCTATTTTTTGCCGGTAGCGGCGAAAATCGCGATTTTTGCCCGCCAGCTGCGAAAATCGAATGGTTTTTAGCCGCTAGCGGCGAAAATCGCGCGGTTTTTGGCCTGTAGCGGCGAAAATAGCGCTATTTTTGGCCGGTAGCGGCGAAAATCGCGATTTTTGCGCGCCAGCTGCGAAAATCGCATGGTTTTTGGCCGCGAGCGGTGAAAATCGCGCGGTTTTTGGCCGGTAGTGGCGAAAATCGCGCTATTTTTGGCTGCCAGCGGCGAAAATCGCGATTTTTGCCCGCCAGCTGCGGAAATCGCGCTATTTTTGGCCGGTAGCGGCGAAAATCGCGCGGTTTTTGGCCGGTGCCGGCGTAAATAGCGATTTTTGCCCGCCAGCTGCGAAAATTGCATGGTTTTTGGCGGCCAGCGGCGAAAATCGCGCGGTTTTTGGCCGGTAGCGGCGAAAATCGCGCGGTTTTTGGCCGGTAGCGGCGAAAATTGCGCTATTTTTGGCCAGTAGCGCCGAAAATCGCGCGGTTTTTTGCCGGTAGCGGCGAAAATCGCGCTATTTTTGGCCGGTAGCGGCGAAAATCGCGATTTTTGCCAGCCAGCTGCGAAAATCGCATGGTTTTTGGCCGCTAGCGGCGAAAATCGTGCGGTTTTTGGCCGGTAGCGGCGAAAATCGCTCTATTTTTGGCCGGTAGCGGCGAAAATCGCGATTTTTGCCCGCCAGCTGCGAATATCGCATGGTTTTTGGCGGCTAGCGGCGAAAATCGCGCGGTTTTTGGCCGGTAGCGGCGAAAATGGCGTGGTTTTTGGCCGGTAGCGGCGAAAATCGCGCTATTTTTGGCCGGTAGCGGCGAAAATCGCGATTTTTGCCCGCCAGCTGCGAAAATCGCATGTTTTTGGGCCACTAGCGGCGAAAATCGCGCGGTTTTTGGCCGGTAGCGGCGAAAATCGCGTTATTTTTGGCCGGTAGCGGCGAAAATGGCGATTTTTGCCCGCCAGCTGCGAAAATCGCATGGTTTTTGGCCGCTAGCGGCGAGAATCGTGCTGTTTTTGGCCGGTAGCGGCGAAAATCGCGATTTTTGCCCGCCAGCTGCGAAAATCGCATGGTTTTTGGCGGTATGCGGCGAAAATCGCGCGGTTTTTGGCCGGTAGCGGCGAAAATCGCGCGGTTTTTGGCCAGTAGCGGCGAAAATTGCGCTATTTTTGGCCAGTAGCGGTGAAAATCGCGCGGTTTTTGGCAGGTAGCGGCGAAAATCGCGCGGTTTTTGGCCGGTAGCGGCGAAAATCGCGATTTTTGCCCGCCAGCTGCGAAAATCGCATGGTTTTTGGCGGCTAGCGGCGAAAATCGCCCGGTTTTTAGCCGGTAGTGGCGAAAATCGCGCGGTTTTTGGCCGGTAGCGGCGAAAATCGCGCTATTTTTGGCCAGTAGCGGCGAAAATCGCGCGGTTTTTGGCCGGTAGCGGCGAAAATCGCGCTATTTTTCGCTGGCAGCGGCGAAAATCGCGATTTTTGCCCGCCAGCTCCGGAAATCGCGCTATTTTTGGCCGGTAGCGGCGAAAATCGCGCGGTTTTTGGCCGGTACCGGCGAAAATCGCGATTTTTGCCCGCCAGCTGCGAAAATTGCATGGTTTTTGGCGGCCAGCGGCGAAAATCGCGCGGTTTTTGGCCGGTAGCGGCGAAAATCGCGCGGTTTTTGGCCGGTAGCGGCGAAAATTGCGCTATTTTTGGCCAGTAGCGCCGAAAATCGCGCGTTTTTTTGCCGGTAGCGGCGAAAATCGCGCTATTTTTGGCCGGTAGCGGTGAAAATTGCGATTTTTGCCCGCCAGCTGCGAAAATCGCATGGTTTTTGGCCGCTAGCGGCGAAAATCGTGCGGTTTTTGGCCGGTAGCGGCGAAAATCGCGATTTTTGCCCGCCAGCTGCGAAAATCGCATGGTTTTTGGCAGTATGCGGCGAAAATCGCGCGGTTTTTGGCCAGTAGCGGCGAAAATTGCGCTATTTTTGGCCAGTAGCGGCGAAAATCGCGCGGTTTTTGGCCGGTAGCGGCGAAAATCGCGCTTTTTTTGGCCAGTAGCGGCGAAAATCGCGATTTTTGCCCGCCAGCTGCGAAAATCGCATGGTTTTTGGCGGCTAGCGGCGAAAATCGCCCGGTTTTTAGCCGGTAGTGGCGAAAATCGCGCGGTTTTTGGCCGGTAGCGGCGAAAATCGCGCTATTTTTGGCCAGTAGCGGCGAAAATCGCGCGGTTTTCGGCCGGTAGCGGCGAAAATCGCGCTATTTTTGGCCGGTAGCGGCGAAAATCGCGATTTTTGCCCGCCAGCTGCGAAAATCGCGCTATTTTTGGCCAGTAGCGGCGAAAATCGCGCGGTTTTTGGCCGGTAGCTGCGAAAATCGCGCGGTTTTTGGCCGGTAGCGGCGAAAATCGCGCTATTTTTGGCCGGTAGCTTCGAGAATCGTGATTTTTGCCCGCCAACTGCGAAAATCGAATGGTTTTTGGCCGCTAGCAGCAAAAATCGCGCGGTTTTTGGCCGGTAGCTGCGAAAATCGCGTCATTTTTGGCCGGTAGCGGCGAAAATCGCGATTTTTGCCCGCCAGCTGCGAAAATCACATGTTTTTTGGCCGCTAGCGGCGAAAATTGCACGGTTTTTCGCCGGTAGCGGCAAAAATCGCGTTATTTTTGGCCGGTAGCGGCGAAAATCGCGATTTTTGCCCGCCAGCTGCGAAAATCGCATGGTTTTTGGCGGCCAGCGGCAAAAATCGCGCGGTTTTTGGCCGGTAGCGGCGAAAATCGCGCGGTTTTTGGCCGGTAGCGGCGAAAATCGCGCTATTTTTGGCCAGCAGCGCCGAAAATGGCGCGGTTTTTGGCCAGTAGCGGCGAAAATCGTGCGGTTTTTGGCCGGTAGCGGCGAAAATCGCGATTTTTGCCCGCCAGCTGCGAAAATCGCATGGTTTTTGGCGGTATGCGGCGAAAATCGCGCGGTTTTTGGCCGGTAGCGGCGAAAATCGCGCGGTTTTTGGCCAGTAGCGGCAAAAATTGCGCTATTTTTGGCCAGTAGCGGCGAAAATTGCGCGGTTTTTGGCCGGTAGTGGCGAAAATCGCGCTATTTTTGGCCGGTAGCGGCGAAAATCGTGATTTTTGCCCGCTAGCTGCGAAAATCGAATGGTTTTTAGCCGCTAGCGGCGAAAATCGCGCGGTTTTTGGCCTGTAGCGGCGAAAATCGCGCTATTTTTGGCCGGTAGCGGCAAAATCGCGATTTTTGCGCGCCAGCTGCGAAAATCGCATGGTTTTTGGCCGCGAGCGGCGAAAATCGCGCGGTTTTTGGCCGGTAGTGGCGAAAATCGCGCTATTTTTGGCTGGCAGCGGCGAAAATTGCGATTTTTGCCCGCCAGCTGCGGAAATCGCATGGTTTTTGGCGATATGCGGCGAAAATCGCGCGGTTTTTGGCCGGTAGCGGCGAAAATCGCGCGGTTTTTGGCCAGTAGCGGCGAAAATTGCGCTATTTTTGGCCAGTAGCGGCGAAAATCGCGCGGTTTTTGGCCGGTAGCGGCGAAAATCGGGCTATTTTTTGCCGGTAGCGGCGAAAATCGCGATTTTTGCCCGCCAGCTGCGAAAATCGAATGGTTTTTAGCCGCTAGCGGCGAAAATCGCGCGGTTTTTGGCCTGTAGCGGCGAAAATAGCGCTATTTTTGGCCGGTAGCGGCGAAAATCGCGATTTTTGCGCGCCAGCTGCGAAAATCGCATGGTTTTTGGCCGCGAGCGGTGAAAATCGCGCGGTTTTTGGCCGGTAGTGGCGAAAATCGCGCTATTTTTGGCTGCCAGCGGCGAAAATCGCGATTTTTGCCCGCCAGCTGCGGAAATCGCGCTATTTTTGGCCGGTAGCGGCGAAAATCGCGCGGTTTTTGGCCGGTGCCGGCGTAAATAGCGATTTTTGCCCGCCAGCTGCGAAAATTGCATGGTTTTTGGCGGCCAGCGGCGAAAATCGCGCGGTTTTTGGCCGGTAGCGGCGAAAATCGCGCGGTTTTTGGCCGGTAGCGGCGAAAATTGCGCTATTTTTGGCCAGTAGCGCCGAAAATCGCGCGGTTTTTTGCCGGTAGCGGCGAAAATCGCGCTATTTTTGGCCGGTAGCGGCGAAAATCGCGATTTTTGCCAGCCAGCTGCGAAAATCGCATGGTTTTTGGCCGCTAGCGGCGAAAATCGTGCGGTTTTTGGCCGGTAGCGGCGAAAATCGCTCTATTTTTGGCCGGTAGCGGCGAAAATCGCGATTTTTGCCCGCCAGCTGCGAATATCGCATGGTTTTTGGCGGCTAGCGGCGAAAATCGCGCGGTTTTTGGCCGGTAGCGGCGAAAATGGCGTGGTTTTTGGCCGGTAGCGGCGAAAATCGCGCTATTTTTGGCCGGTAGCGGCGAAAATCGCGATTTTTGCCCGCCAGCTGCGAAAATCGCATGTTTTTGGGCCACTAGCGGCGAAAATCGCGCGGTTTTTGGCCGGTAGCGGCGAAAATCGCGTTATTTTTGGCCGGTAGCGGCGAAAATGGCGATTTTTGCCCGCCAGCTGCGAAAATCGCATGGTTTTTGGCCGCTAGCGGCGAGAATCGTGCTGTTTTTGGCCGGTAGCGGCGAAAATCGCGATTTTTGCCCGCCAGCTGCGAAAATCGCATGGTTTTTGGCGGTATGCGGCGAAAATCGCGCGGTTTTTGGCCGGTAGCGGCGAAAATCGCGCGGTTTTTGGCCAGTAGCGGCGAAAATTGCGCTATTTTTGGCCAGTAGCGGCGAAAATCGCGCGGTTTTTGGCAGGTAGCGGCGAAAATCGCGCTATTTTTGGCCGGTAGCGGCGAAAATCGCGATTTTTGCCCGCCAGCTGCGAAAATCGCATGGTTTTTGGCGGCTAGCGGCGAAAATCGCCCGGTTTTTAGCCGGTAGTGGCGAAAATCGCGAGGTTTTTGGCCGGTAGCGGCGAAAATCGCGCTATTTTTGGCCAGTAGCGGCGAAAATCGCGCGGTTTTTGGCCGGTAGCGGCGAAAATCGCGCTATTTTTCGCTGGCAGCGGCGAAAATCGCGATTTTTGCCCGCCAGCTCCGGAAATCGCGCTATTTTTGGCCGGTAGCGGCGAAAATCGCGCGGTTTTTGGCCGGTACCGGCGAAAATTGCGCTATTTTTGGCCAGTAGCGGCGAAAATCGCGCGGTTTTTGGCAGGTAGCGGCGAAAATCGCGCTATTTTTGGCCGGTAGCGGCGAAAATCGCGATTTTTGCCCGCCAGCTGCGAAAATCGCATGGTTTTTGGCGGCTAGCGGCGAAAATCGCCCGGTTTTTAGCCGGTAGTGGCGAAAATCGCGCTGTTTTTGGCCGGTAGCGGCGAAAATCGCGCTATTTTTCGCTGGCAGCGGCGAAAATCGCGATTTTTGCCCGCCAGCTCCGGAAATCGCGCTATTTTTGGCCGGTAGCGGCGAAAATCGCGCGGTTTTTGGCCGGTACCGGCGAAAATCGCGATTTTTGCCCGCCAGCTGCGAAAATTGCATGGTTTTTGGCGGCCAGCGGCGAAAATCGCGCGGTTTTTGGCCGGTAGCGGCGAAAATCGCGCGGTTTTTGGCCGGTAGCGGCGAAAATTGCGCTATTTTTGGCCAGTAGCGCCGAAAATCGCGCGTTTTTTTGCCGGTAGCGGCGAAAATCGCGCTATTTTTGGCCGGTAGCGGTGAAAATTGCGATTTTTGCCCGCCAGCTGCGAAAATCGCATGGTTTTTGGCCGCTAGCGGCGAAAATCGTGCGTTTTTTGGCCGGTAGCGGCGAAAATCGCGATTTTTGCCCGCCAGCTGCGAAAATCGCATGGTTTTTGGCAGTATGCGGCGAAAATCGCGCGGTTTTTGGCCAGTAGCGGCGAAAATTGCGCTATTTTTGGCCAGTAGCGGCGAAAATCGCGCGGTTTTTGGCCGGTAGCGGCGAAAATCGCGCTTTTTTTGGCCAGTAGCGGCGAAAATCGCGATTTTTGCCCGCCAGCTGCGAAAATCGCATGGTTTTTGGCGGCTAGCGGCGAAAATCGCCCGGTTTTTAGCCGGAAGTGGCGAAAATCGCGCGGTTTTTGGCCGGTAGCGGCGAAAATCGCGCTATTTTTGGCCAGTAGCGGCGAAAATCGCGCGGTTTTTGGCCGGTAGCGGCGAAAATCGCGCTATTTTTGGCCGGTAGCGGCGAAAATCGCGATTTTTGCCCGCCAGCTGCGAAAATCGCGCTATTTTTGGCCAGTAGCGGCGAAAATCGCGCGGTTTTTGGCCGGTAGCTGCGAAAATCGCGCGGTTTTTGGCCGGTAGCGGCGAAAATCGCGCTATTTTTGGCCGGTAGCTTCGAGAATCGTGATTTTTGCCCGCCAACTGCGAAAATCTAATGGTTTTTGGCCGCTAGCAGCAAAAATCGCGCGGTTTTTGGCCGGTAGCTGCGAAAATCGCGTCATTTTTGGCCGGTAGCGGCGAAAATCGCGATTTTTGCCCGCCAGCTGCGAAAATCACATGTTTTTTGGCCGCTAGCGGCGAAAATTGCACGGTTTTTCGCCGGTAGCGGCAAAAATCGCGTTATTTTTGGCCGGTAGCGGCGAAAATCGCGCGGTTTTTGGCCGGTAGCGGCGAAAATCGCGCTATTTTTGGCCAGTAGCGGCGAAAATCGCGCGGTTTTTGGCCGGTAGCGGCGAAAATCGCGCTATTTTTGGCCGGTAGCGGCGAAAATCGCGATTTTTGCCCGCCAGCTGCGAAAATCGCATGGTTTTTGGCGGCCAGCGGCAAAAATCGCGCGGTTTTTGGCCGGTAGCGGCAAAAATCGCGCGGTTTTTGGCCGGTAGCGGCGAAAATCGCGCTATTTTTGGCCAGTAGCGCCGAAAATGGCGCGGTTTTTGGCCGGTAGCGGCGAAAATCGTGCGGTTTTTGGCCGGTAGCGGCTAAAATCGCGATTTTTGCCCGCCAGCTGCGAAAATCGCATGGTTTTTGGCGGTATGCGGCGAAAATCGCGCGGTTTTTGGCCGGTAGCGGCGAAAATCGCGCGGTTTTTGGCCAGTAGCGGCGAAAATTGCGCGGTTTTTGGCCGGTAGTGGCGAAAATCGCGCTATTTTTGGCCGGTAGCGGCGAAAATCGTGATTTTTGCCCGCTAGCTGCGAAAATCGAATGGTTTTTAGCCGCTAGCGGCGAAAATCGCGCGGTTTTTGGCCTGTAGCGGCGAAAATCGCGCTATTTTTGGCCGGTAGCGGCGAAAATCGCGATTTTTGCGCGCCAGCTGCGAAAATCGCATGGTTTTTGGCCGCGAGCGGCGAAAATCGCGCGGTTTTTGGCCGGTAGTGGCGAAAATCGCGCTATTTTTGGCTGGCAGCGGCGAAAATCGCGATTTTTGCCCGCCAGCTGCGGAAATCGCGCTATTTTTGGCCGGTAGCGGCGAAAATCGCGCGGTTTTTGGCCGGTACCGGCGTAAATCGCGATTTTTGCCCGCCAGCTGCGAAAATCGCATGGTTTTTGGCGGCCAGCGGCGAAAATCGCGCGGTTTTTGGCCGGTAGCGGCGAAAATCGCGCGGTTTTTGGCCGGTAGCGGCGAAAATTGCGCTATTTTTGGGCAGTAGCGCCGAAAATCGCGCGGTTTTTGGCCGGTAGCGGCGAAAATCGCGCTATTTTTGGCCGGTAGTGGCGAAAATCGCGATTTTTGCCCGCCAGCTGCGAAAATCGCATGGTTTTTGGCGGCTAGCGGCGAAAATCGCGCGGTTTTTGGCCGGTAGGTGCGAAAATCGCGTGGTTTTTGGCCGGTAGCGGCGAAAATCGCGCTATTTTTGGCCGGTAGCGGCGAAAATCGCGATTTTTGCCCGCCAGCTGCGAAAATCGCATGTTTTTGGGCCACTAGCGGCGAAAATCGCGCGGTTTTTGGCCGGTAGCGGCGAAAATCGCGTTATTTTTGGCCGGTAGCGGCGAAAATTGCGAATTTTGCCCGCCAGCTGCGAAAATCGCATGGTTTTTGGCCGCTAGCGGCGAAAATCGCGCGGTTTTTGGGCCGGAAGAGGCGAAAATCGCGCTATTTTTGGCCAGTAGCGGCGAAAATCGCGCGTTTTATGGCCGGTAGCGGCGAAAATCGCGCGGTTTTTGCCCGGTAGCGGCGAAAATCGCGCTATTTTTGGCCAGTAGCGCCGAAAATCGCGTGGTTTTTGGCCGGTAGCGGCGAAAATCGCGCTTTTTTTGGCCGGTAGCGGCGAAAATCGCGACTTTTGCCTGCCAGCTGCGAAAATCGCATGGTTTTTGGCCGCTAGCGGCGAAAATCGTGCGGTTTTTGGCCGGTAGCGGCGAAAATCGCGATTTTTGCCCGCCTGCTGCGAAAATCGCATGGTTTTTGGCGGTATGCGGCGAAAATCGCGCGGTTTTTGGCCGGTAGCGGCGAAAATCGCGCTATTTTTGGCCGGTAGCTTCGAAAATCGTAATTTTTGCCCGCCAACTGCGAAAATCGAATGGTTTTTGGCCGCTAGCAGCAAAAATCGCGCGGTTTTTGGCCGGTAGCTGCGAAAATCGCGTCATTTTTGGCCGGTAGCGGCGAAAATCGCGATTTTTGCCCGCCAGCTGCGAAAATCACATGTTTTTTGGCCGCTAGCGGCGAAAATCGCACGGTTTTTCGCCGGTAGCGGCAAAAATCGCGTTATTTTTGGCCGGTAGCGGCGAAAATCGCGATTTTTGCCCGCCAGCTGCGAAAATCGCATGGTTTTTGGCGGCCAGCGGCAAAAATCGCGCGGTTTTTGGCCGGTAGCGGCGAAAATCGCGCGGTTTTTGGCCGGTAGCGGCGAAAATCGCGCTATTTTTGGCCAGTAGCGCCGAAAATGGCGCGGTTTTTGGCCGGTAGCGGCGAAAATCGTGCGGTTTTTGGCCGGTAGCGGCGAAAATCGCGATTTTTGCCCGCCAGCTGCGAAAATCGCATGGTTTTTGGCGGTATGCGGCGAAAATCGCGCGGTTTTTGGCCGGTAGCGGCGAAAATCGCGCGGTTTTTGGCCAGTAGCGGCGAAAATTGCGCTATTTTTGGCCAGTAGCGGCGAAAATTGCGCGGTTTTTGGCCGGTAGTGGCGAAAATCGCGCTATTTTTGGCCGGTAGCGGCGAAAATCGTGATTTTTGCCCGCTAGCTGCGAAAATCGAATGGTTTTTAGCCGCTAGCGGCGAAAATCGCGCGGTTTTTGGCCTGTAGCGGCGAAAATCGCGCTATTTTTGGCCGGTAGCGGCGAAAATCGCGATTTTTGCGCGCCAGCTGCGAAAATCGCATGGTTTTTGGCCGCGAGCGGCGAAAATCGCGCGGTTTTTGGCCGGTAGTGGCGAAAATCGCGCTATTTTTGGCTGGCAGCGGCGAAAATCGCGATTTTTGCCCCCCAGCTGCGGAAATCGCGCTATTTTTGGCGGCCAGCGGCGAAAATCGCCGCTGAAACTATGCGATTTTTGCAGCTGGCGGGCAAAAATAGCGCGATTTTCGCCGCTACCGGCCAAAAACCGCGCGATTTTCTCCTCTAGCGGCCAAGAACCATGCAATTTTCGCTGCTGGCTGGCAAAAATCGCGATTTTCGCCGCTAGCGGCGAAATTCGCACGATTTTTGGCCGCTAGCGGCGAAATTTGCACGATTTTTGCCCGCTAGCGGCGAAAATTGCCCGATTTTTGGCGCCTAGCGGCGAAAATAGCCCCTTTTTTGGCCGCTAGCGTCGAAAATCGGGCAATTTTCGCCGCTAGCGGCCAAAAATCGTGCAAATTTCGCCGCTAGCGGCCAAAAATCGTGCGAATTTCGCCGCTAGCGGCGAAAATCGCGATTTTTGCCAGCCAGCAGCGAAAATTGCATGGTTTTTGGCCGCTAGAGGAGAAAATCGCGCGGTTTTTGGCCGGTAGCGGCGAAAATCGCGCTATTTTTGCCCGCCAGCTGCAAAAATCGCATAGTTTCTGGCCGCTAGCGGCGAAAATCGCGCGATTTTTGGCCGCTAGCGGCGAAATTCGCACGATTTTTGGCCGCTAGCGGCGAAATTTGCACGATTTTTGGCCGCTAGAAACGAAAATCGCCACGTTTTTGGCCGCTAGCGGCCAAAATAGCCCCTTTTTGGCCGCTAGCGGCGAAAATCGGTCGATTTTTGGCAGGTAGCGGCGAAATTCGCGCGATTTCTGCCCGCCAGCTGCAAAAATCGCATGGTTTCTGACCGCTAGCGTCGAAAATAGCGCGGTTTTCGGCCGTTAACGGCAAAAACCGCCCGATTTTTGGCCGCCAGCTGCGAAAATCGCATGGTTTTTGGCCGCTAACGCCGAAAATCGCGCTATTTTTGCCCGCCAGCTGCGAAAATCGCATGGTTTTTGGCCGCTAGCGGCGAAAATCGCGCGGTTTTTGGCCGGTAGCGGCGAAAATCGCCCTATTTTTGCCCGCCAGCTGCAAAAATCGCATAGTTTCTGGCCGCTAGCGTCAAAAACCGCGCGACTTTTGGCCGCTAGCGGCGAAATTCGCACGATTTTTGGCCGCTAGCAGCGAAATTTGCACGATTTTTGGCCGCTAGCGGTGAATACTGCCCCGTTTTTGGCCGCTAGCGGCGAAAATAGCGCCTTTTTTGGCCGCTAGCGGCGAAAATCCGTCGATATTTTGCAGGTAGCGGCGAAATTCGCGCAATTTTTGCCCGCCAGCTTAAAAAATCGCATGGATTCTGGCCGCGAGCGTCGAAAATAGTGCGGTTTTCGGCCGTTAGCGGCAAAAATCGCCCGATTTTTGGCCGCTAGCGGCGAAAATCGCATGGTTTTTGGCCGCTAGCGGCGAAAATCGCGCGGTTTTTGGCCGGTAGCAGCGAAAATCGCGTGGTTTTTGGCCGGTAGCGGCGAAAATCGCGCGGTTTTTGGCCGGTAGCAGCGAAAATCGCGTGGTTTTTGGCCGGTAGCGGCGAAAATCGCGCGGTTTTTGGCCGGTAGCGGCGAAAATCGCGCTATTTTTGGCCGGTAGCGGCGAAAATTGCGATTTTTGCCTGCCAGCTGGGAAAATCGCATGGTTTTTGGCCGCTAGCGGCGAAAATCGCGCGGTTTTTGGCCGGTAGCGGCGAAAATCGCGCTATTTTTGGCCGGTAGAGGGGAAAATCGCGATTTTTGCCCGCCAGCTGCGAATATTGCATGGTTTTTGGCCGCTAGCGGCGAAAATCGCGCGATTTTTGGCCGGTAGCGGCGATAATCGCTGTATTTTTGGCCGGTAGCGGCGAAATCGCGCTTTTTGCCTGCTAGCTGCGAACATCGCATGGTATTTGGCCGGAAGCGGCGAAAATCGCACGATTTTTGGCCAGTAGCGGCGAAAATCGCGCGGTTTTTGGCCGGTATCGGCGAAAATCGCGCTATTTTTGGCCGGTAGAGGCGAAAATCGCTATTTTTGCCCGCCAGCTACGAAAATCGAGCGGTTTTTGGACGGTAGCGGCGAAAATCGCGCGGTTTTTGGCCGGTAGCGGCGAAAATCGCGCTATTTTTGGCCGGTAGCGGCGAAAATCGCGATTTTTGCCGGCCAGCTGCGGAAATCGCGCTATTTTTGGCCGGTAGCGGCGAAAATCGCGCGGTTTTTGGCCGGTAGCGGCGAAAATCGCGATTTTTGCCCGCCAGCTGCGAAAATCGCCTGGTTTTTGGCCGCTAGCGGCGAAAACCGCACGGTTTTTGGCCAGTAGCGGCAAAAATCGCGCTATTTTTGGCCAGTAGCGGCGAAAATCGCACGGTTTTTGGCCGGTAGCGGCGAAAATCGCGCTATTTTTGGCAGGTAGCGGCGAAAATCGCGATTTTTGCCCGCCAGCTGCGAAAATCGCATGGTTTTTGGCGGCTAGCGGCGAAAATCGCCCGGTTTTTAGCCGGTAGTGGCGAAAATCGCGCGGTTTTTGGCCGGTAGTGGCGAAAATCGCGCTATTTTTGGCCAGTAGCGGCGAAAATCGCGCGGTTTTTCGCCGGTAGCGGCGAAAATCGCGCTATTTTTGGCCAGTAGCGGCGAAAATCGCGCGGTTTTTGGCCGGTAGCGGCGAAAATCGCGCGGTTTTTGGCCGGTAGCGGCGAAAATCGCGCTATTTTTGGCCAGTAGCGCCGAAAATCGCGCGGTTTTTGGCCGGTAGCGGCGAAAATCGTGCGGTTTTTGGCCGGTAGCGGCGAAAATCGCGATTTTTGCCCGCCAGCTGCGAAAATCGCATGGTTTTTGGCGGTATGCGGCGAAAATCGCGCGGTTTTTGGCCGGTAGCGGCGAAAATCGCGCGGTTTTTGGCCAGTAGCGGCGAAAATTGCGCTATTTTTGGCCAGTAGCGGCGAAAATCGCGCTATTTTTGGCCGGTAGCGGCGAAAATCGCGATTTTTGCCCGCCAGCTGCGAAAATCGAATGGTTTTTAGCCGCTAGCGGCGAAAATCGCGCGGTTTTTGGCTGTTAGCGGCGAAAATCGCGATTTTTGCCCGCCAGCTGCGAAAATTGCATGGTTTTTGGCGGCCACGGCGAAAATCGCGCGGTTTTTGGCCGGTAGCGGCGAAAATCGCGCGGTTTTTGGCCGGTAGCGGCGAAAATTGCGCTATTTTTGGCCAGTAGCGCCGAAAATCGCGCGGTTTTTTGCCGGTAGCGGCGAAAATTGCGCTATTTTTGGCCGGTAGCGGCGAAAATCGCGATTTTTGCCAGCCAGCTGCGAAAATCGCATGGTTTTTGGCCGCTAGCGGCGAAAATCGTGCGGTTTTTGGCCGGTAGCGGCGAAAATCGCGCTATTTTTGGCCGGTAGCGGCGAAAATCGCGATTTTTGCCCGCCAGCTGCGAAAATCCCATGGTTTTTGGCGGCTAGCGGTGAAAATCGCGCGGTTTTTGGCCGGTAGCGGCGAAAATCGCGTGGTTTTTGGCCGGTAGCGGCGAAAATCGCGCTATTTTTGGCCGGTAGCGGCGAAAATCGCGATTTTTGCCCGCCAGCTGCGAAAATCGCATGGTTTTTGGCCGCTAGCGGCGAAAATCGTGCGATTTTTGGCCGGTAGCGGCGAAAATCGCGATTTTTTCCCGCCAGCTGCGAAAATCGCATGGTTTTTGGCGGTATGCGGCGAAAATCGCGCGGTTTTTGGCCGGTAGCGGCGAAAATCGCGCGGTTTTTGGCCAGTAGCGGCGAAAATTGCACTATTTTTGGCCAGTAGCGGCGAAAATCGCGCGGTTTTTGGCCGGTAGCGGCGAAAATCGCGCTATCTTTGGCCGGTAGCGGCGAAAATCGCGATTTTTGCCCGCCAGCTGCGAAAATCGCATGGTTTTTGGCGGCTAGCGGCGAAAATCGCCTGGTTTTTAGCCGGTAGTGGCGAAAATCGCGCGGTTTTTGGCCGGTAGCGGCGAAAATCGCGCTATTTTTGGCCAGTAGCGGCGAAAATCGCGCGGTTTTTGGCCGGTAGCGGTGAAAATCGCGCTATTTTTGGCCGGTAGCGGCGAAAATCGCGATTTTTGCCCGCCAGCTGCGAAAATCGCGCTATTTTTGGCCAGTAGCGGCGAAAATCGCGCGGTTTTTGGCCGGTAGCGGCGAAAATCGTGCGGTTTTTGGCCGGTAGCGGCGAAAATCGCGATTTTTGCCCGCCAGCTGCGAAAATCGCATGGTTTTTGGCGATATGCGGCGAAAATCGCGCGGTTTTTGGCCGGTAGCGGCGAAAATCGCGCGGTTTTTGGCCAGTAGCGGCGAAAATTGCGCTATTTTTGGCCAGTAGCGGCGAAAATCGCGCGGTTTTTGGCCGGTAGCGGCGAAAATCGGGCTATTTTTTGCCGGTAGCGGCGAAAATCGCGATTTTTGCCCGCCAGCTGCGAAAATCGAATGGTTTTTAGCCGCTAGCGGCGAAAATCGCGCGGTTTTTGGCCTGTAGCGGCGAAAATAGCGCTATTTTTGGCCGGTAGCGGCGAAAATCGCGATTTTTGCGCGCCAGCTGCGAAAATCGCATGGTTTTTGGCCGCGAGCGGTGAAATTCGCGCGGTTTTTGGCCGGTAGTGGCAAAAATCGCGCTATTTTTGGCTGCCAGCGGCGAAAATCGCGATTTTTGCCCGCCAGCTGCGGAAATCGCGCTATTTTTGGCCGGTAGCGGCGAAAATCGCGCGGTTTTTGGCCGGTACCGGCGTAAATAGCGATTTTTGCCCGCCAGCTGCGAAAATTGCATGGTTTTTGGCGGCCAGCGGCGAAAATCGCGCGGTTTTTGGCCGGTAGCGGCGAAAATCGCGCGGTTTTTGGCCGGTAGCGGCGAAAATTGCGCTATTTTTGGCCAGTAGCGCCGAAAATCGCGCGTTTTTTTGCCGGTAGCGGCGAAAATCGCGCTATTTTTGGCCGGTAGCGGCGAAAATCGCGATTTTTGCCAGCCAGCTGCGAAAATCGCATGGTTTTTGGCCGCTAGCGGCGAAAATCGTGCGGTTTTTGGCCGGTAGCGGCGAAAATCGCTCTATTTTTGGCCGGTAGCGGCGAAAATCGCGATTTTTGCCCGCCAGCTGCGAATATCGCATGGTTTTTGGCGGCTAGCGGCGAAAATCGCGCGGTTTTTGGCCGGTAGCGGCGAAAATCGCGTGGTTTTTGGCCGGTTGCGGCGAAAATCGCGCTATTTTTGGCCGGTAGCGGCGAAAATCGCGATTTTTGCCCGCCAGCTGCGAAAATTGCATGTTTTTGGGCCACTAGCGGCGAAAATCGCGCGGTTTTTGGCCGGTAGCGGCGAAAATCGCGTTATTTTTGGCCGGTAGCGGCGAAAATGGCGATTTTTGCCCGCCAGCTGCGAAAATCGCATGGTTTTTGGCCGCTAGCGGCGAAAATCGTGCTGTTTTTGGCCGGTAGCGGCGAAAATCGCGATTTTTGCCCGCCAGCTGCGAAAATCGCATGGTTTTTGGCGGTATGCGGCGAAAATCGCGCGGTTTTTGGCCGGTAGCGGCGAAAATCGCGCGGTTTTTGGCCAGTAGCGGCGAAAATTGCGCTATTTTTGGCCAGTAGCGGCGAAAATCGCGCGGTTTTTGGCCGGTAGCGTCGAAAATCGCGCTATTTTTGGCCGGTAGCGGCGAAAATCGCGATTTTTGCCCGCCAGCTGCGAAAATCGCATGGTTTTTGGCGGCTAGCGGCGAAAATCGCCCGGTTTTTAGCCGGTAGTGGCGAAAATCGCGCGGTTTTTGGCCGGTAGCGGCGAAAATCGCGCTATTTTTGGCCAGTAGCGGCGAAAATCGCGCGGTTTTTGGCCGGTAGCGGCGAAAATCGCGCTATTTTTCGCTGGCAGCGGCGAAAATCGCGATTTTTGCCCGCCAGCTCCGGAAATCGCGCTATTTTTGGCCGGTAGCGGCGAAAATCGCGCGGTTTTTGGCCGGTACCGGCGAAAATCGCGATTTTTGCCCGCCAGCTGCGAAAATTGCATGGTTTTTGGCGGCCAGCGGCGAAAATCGCGCGGTTTTTGGCCGGTAGCGGCGAAAATCGCGCGGTTTTTGGCCGGTAGCGGCGAAAATTGCGCTATTTTTGGCCAGTAGCGCCGAAAATCGCGCGTTTTTTTGCCGGTAGCGGCGAAAATCGCGCTATTTTTGGCCGGTAGCGGTGAAAATTGCGATTTTTGCCCGCCAGCTGCGAAAATCGCATGGTTTTTGGCCGCTAGCGGCGAAAATCGTGCGGTTTTTGGCCGGTAGCGGTGAAAATCGCGATTTTTGCCCGCCAGCTGCGAAAATCGCATGGTTTTTGGCAGTATGCGGCGAAAATCGCGCGGTTTTTGGCCGGTAGCGGCGAAAATCGCGCGGTTTTTGGCCAGTAGCGGCGAAAATTGCGCTATTTTTGGCCAGTAGCGGCGAAAATCGCGCGGTTTTTGGCCGGTAGCGGCGAAAATCGCGCTTTTTTTGGCCGGTAGCGGCGAAAATCGCGATTTTTGCCCGCCAGCTGCGAAAATCGCATGGTTTTTGGCGGCTAGCGGCGAAAATCGCCCGGTTTTTAGCCGGTAGTGGCGAAAATCGCGCGGTTTTTGGCCGGTAGCGGCGATAATCGCGCTATTTTTGGCCAGTAGCGGCGAAAATCGCGCGGTTTTTGGCCGGTAGCGGCGAAAATCGCGCTATTTTTGGCCGGTAGCGGCGAAAATCGCGATTTTTGCCCGCCAGCTGCGAAAATCGCGCTATTTTTGGCCAGTAGCGGCGAAAATCGCGCGGTTTTTGGCCGGTAGCGGCGAAAATCGCGCGGTTTTTGGCCGGTAGCGGCGAAAATCGCGCTATTTTTGGCCGGTAGCGGTGAAAATTGCGATTTTTGCACGCCAGCTGCGAAAATCGCATGGTTTTTGGCCGCTAGCGGCGAAAATCGTGCGGTTTTTGGCCGGTAGCGGTGAAAATCGCGATTTTTGCCCGCCAGCTGCGAAAATCGCATGGTTTTTGGCAGTATGCGGCGAAAATCGCGCGGTTTTTGGCCGGTAGCGGCGAAAATCGCGCGGTTTTTGGCCAGTAGCGGCGAAAATTGCGCTATTTTTGGCCAGTAGCGGCGAAAATCGCGCGGTTTTTGGCCGGTAGCGGCGAAAATCGCGCTTTTTTTGGCCGGTAGCGGCGAAAATCGCGATTTTTGCCCGCCAGCTGCGAAAATCGCATGGTTTTTGGCGGCTAGCGGCGAAAATCGCCCGGTTTTTAGCCGGTAGTGGCGAAAATCGCGCGGTTTTTGGCCGGTAGCGGCGATAATCGCGCTATTTTTGGCCAGTAGCGGCGAAAATCGCGCGGTTTTTGGCCGGTAGCGGCGAAAATCGCGCTATTTTTGGCCGGTAGCGGCGAAAATCGCGATTTTTGCCCGCCAGCTGCGAAAATCGCGCTATTTTTGGCCAGTAGCGGCGAAAATCGCGCGGTTTTTGGCCGGTAGCGGCGAAAATCGCGCGGTTTTTGGCCGGTAGCGGCGAAAATCGGGCTATTTTTTGCCGGTAGCGGCGAAAATCGCGATTTTTGCCCGCCAGCTGCGAAAATCGAATGGTTTTTAGCCGCTAGCGGCGAAAATCGCGCGGTTTTTGGCCTGTAGCGGCGAAAATAGCGCTATTTTTGGCCGGTAGCGGCGAAAATCGCGATTTTTGCGCGCCAGCTGCGAAAAACGCATGGTTTTTGGCCGCGAGCGGTGAAAATCGCACGGTTTTTCGCCGGTAGCGGCAAAAATCGCGTTATTTTTGGCCGGTAGCTGCGAAAATCGCGTCATTTTTGGCCGGTAGCGGCGAAAATCGCGATTTTTGCCCGCCAGCTGCGAAAATCGCATGGTTTTTGGCGGCCAGCGGCAAAAATCGCGCGGTTTTTGGCCGGTAGCGGCGAAAATCGCGCGGTTTTTGGCCGGTAGCGGCGAAAATCGCGCTATTTTTGGCCAGTAGCGCCGAAAATGGCGCGGTTTTTGGCCGGTAGCGGCGAAAATCGTGCGGTTTTTGGCCGGTAGCGGCGAAAATCGCGATTTTTGCCCGCCAGCTGCGAAAATCGCATGGTTTTTGGCGGTATGCGGCGAAAATCGCGCGGTTTTTGGCCGGTAGCGGCGAAAATCGCGCTATTTTTGGCCAGTAGCGGCGAAAATCGCACGGTTTTTGGCCGGTAGCGGCAAAAATCGCGCTATTTTTGGCTGGTAGCGGCGAAAATTGCGATTTTTGCCCGCCAGCTGCGAAAATCGCGCTATTTTTGGCCAGTAGCGGCGAAAATCGCGCGGTTTTTGGCCGGTAGTGGCGAAAATCGCGCTATTTTTGGCCAGTAGCGGCGAAAATCGCGCGGTTTTTCGCCGGTAGCGGCGAAAATCGCGCTATTTTTGGCCGGTAGCGGCGAAAATCGCGATTTTTGCCCGCCAGCTGCGAAAATCGCGCTATTTTTGGCCAGTAGCGGCGAAAATCGCGCGGTTTTTGGCCGGTAGCGGCGAAAATCGCGCGGTTTTTGGCCGGTAGCGGCGAAAATCGCGCTATTTTTGGCCAGTAGCGCCGAAAATCGCGCGGTTTTTGGCCTGTAGCGGCGAAAATCGCGCTATTTTTGGCCAGTAGCGGCGAAAATCGCGCGGTTTTTCGCCGGTAGCGGCGAAAATCGCGCTATTTTTGGCCGGTAGCGGCGAAAATCGCGATTTTTGCCCGCCAGCTGCGAAAATCGCGCTATTTTTGGCCAGTAGCGGCGAAAATCGCGCGGTTTTTGGCCGGTAGCGGCGAAAATCGCGCGGTTTTTGGCCGGTAGCGGCGAAAATCGCGCTATTTTTGGCCAGTAGCGCCGAAAATCGCGCGGTTTTTGGCCGGTAGCGGCGAAAATCGCGCTATTTTTGGCCAGTAGCGGCGAAAATCGCGCGGTTTTTCGCCGGTAGCGGCGAAAATCGCGCTATTTTTGGCCGGTAGCGGCGAAAATCGCGATTTTTGCCCGCCAGCTGCGAAAATCGCGCTATTTTTGGCCAGTAGCGGCGAAAATCGCGCGGTTTTTGGCCGGTAGCGGCGAAAATCGCGCGGTTTTTGGCCGGTAGCGGCGAAAATCGCGCTATTTTTGGCCAGTAGCGCCGAAAATCGCGCGGTTTTTGGCCGGTAGCGGCGAAAATCGTGCGGTTTTTGGCCGGTAGCGGCGAAAATTGCGATATTTTTGGCCAGTAGCGGCGAAAATCGCGCTATTTTTGGCCGGTAGCGGCGAAAATCGCGATTTTTGCCCGCCAGCTGCGAAAATCGAATGGTTTTTAGCCGCTAGCGGCGAAAATCGCGCGGTTTTTGGCCTGTAGCGGCGAAAATCGCGCTATTTTTGGCCGGTAGCGGCGAAAATCGCGATTTTTGCGCGCCAACTGCGAAAATCGCATGGTTTTTGGCCGCGAGCCGCGAAAATCGCGCGGTTTTTGGCCGGTAGTGGCGAAAATCGCGCTATTTTTGGCTGCCAGCGGCGAAAATCGCGATTTTTGCCCGCCAGCTGCGAAAATTGCATGGTTTTTGGCGGCCACGGCGAAAATCATGCGGTTTTTGGCCGGTAGCGGCGAAAATCGCGCGGTTTTTGGCCGGTAGCGGCGAAAATTTCGCTATTTTTGGCCAGTAGCGCCGAAAATCGCGCGGTTTTTTGCCGGTAGCGGCGAAAATTGCGCTATTTTTGGCCGGTAGCGGCGAAAATCGCGATTTTTGCCAGCCAGCTGCGAAAATCGCATGGTTTTTGGCCGCTAGCGGCGAAAATCGTGCGGTTTTTGGCCGGTAGCGGCGAAAATCGCGCTATTTTTGGCCGGTAGCGGCGAAAATCGCGATTTTTGCCCGCCAGCTGCGAAAATCCCATGGTTTTTGGCGGCTAGCGGCGAAAATCGCGCGGTTTTTGGCCGGTAGCGGCGAAAATCGCGTGGTTTTTGGCCGGTAGCGGCGAAAATCGCGATTTTTGCCCGCCAGCTGCGAAAATCCCATGGTTTTTGGCGGCTAGCGGCGAAAATCGCGCGGTTTTTGGCCGGTAGCGGCGAAAATCGCGCGGTTTTTGGCCGGTAGCGGCGAAAATTGCGCTATTTTTGGCCAGTAGCGCCGAAAATCGCGCGGTTTTTTGCCGGTAGCGGCGAAAATTGCGCTATTTTTGGCCGGTAGCGGCGAAAATCGCGATTTTTGCCAGCCAGCTGCGAAAATCGCATGGTTTTTGGCCGCTAGCGGCGAAAATCGTGCGGTTTTTGGCCGGTAGCGGCGAAAATCGCGCTATTTTTGGCCGGTAGCGGCGAAAATCGCGATTTTTGCCCGCCAGCTGCGAAAATCCCATGGTTTTTGGCGGCTAGCGGCGAAAATCGCGCGGTTTTTGGCCGGTAGCGGCGAAAATCGCGTGGTTTTTGGCCGGTAGCGGCGAAAATCGCGCTATTTTTGGCCGGTAGCGGCGAAAATCGCGATTTTTGCCCGCCAGCTGCGAAAATCGCATGGTTTTTGGCGGCTAGCGGCGAAAATCGCCTGGTTTTTAGCCGGTAGTGGCGAAAATCGCGCGGTTTTTGGCCGGTAGCGGCGAAAATCGCGCTATTTTTGGCCAGTAGCGGCGAAAATCGCGCGGTTTTTGGCCGGTAGCGGTGAAAATCGCGCTATTTTTGGCCGGTAGCGGCGAAAATCGCGATTTTTGCCCGCTAGCTGCGAAAATCGCGCTATTTTTGGCCAGTAGCGGCGAAAATCGCGCGGTTTTTGGCCGGTAGCGGCGAAAATCGCGCGGTTTTTGGCCGGTAGCGGCGAAAATCGCGCTATTTTTGGCCGGTAGCTTCGAAAATCGCGATTTTTGCCCGCCAACTGCGAAAATCGAATGGTTTTTGGCCGCTAGCATCAAAAATCGCGCGGTTTTTGGCCGGTAGCTGCGAAAATCGCGCCATTTTTGGCCGGTAGCGGCGAAAATCGCGATTTTTGCCCGCCAGCTGCGAAAATCACATGTTTTTTGGCCGCTAGCGGCGAAAATCGTGCGGTTTTTGGCCGGTAGCGGCGAAAATCGCGATTTTTGCCCGCCAGCTGCAAAAATCGCATGGTTTTTGGCGATATGCGGCGAAAATCGCGCGGTTTTTGGCCGGTAGCGGCGAAAATCGCGCGGTTTTTGGCCAGTAGCGGCGAAAATTGCGCTATTTTTGGCCAGTAGCGGCGAAAATCGCGCGGTTTTTGGCCGGTAGCGGCGAAAATCGGGCTATTTTTTGCCGGTAGCGGCGAAAATCGCGATTTTTGCCCGCCAGCTGCGAAAATCGAATGGTTTTTAGCCGCTAGCGGCGAAAATCGCGCGGTTTTTGGCCTGTAGCGGCGAAAATAGCGCTATTTTTTGCCAGTAGCGGCGAAAATCGCGATTTTTGCCCGCCAGCTGCGAAAATCGCATGGTTTTTGGCCGCGAGCGGTGAAAATCGCGCGGTTTTTGGCCGGTAGTGGCGAAAATCGCGCTATTTTTGGCTGCCAGCGGCGAAAATCGCGATTTTTGCCCGCCAGCTGCGGAAATCGCGCTATTTTTGGCCGGTAGCGGCGAAAATCGCGTGGTTTTTGGCCGGTAGCGGCGAAAATCGCGCTATTTTTGGCCGGTAGCGGCGAAAATCGCGATTTTTGCCCGCCAGCTCCGAAAATCGCATGTTTTTGGGCCACTAGCGGCGAAAATCGCGCGGTTTTTGGCCGGTAGCGGCGAAAATCGCGTTATTTTTGGCCGGTAGCGGCGAAAATCGCGATTTTTGCCCGCCAGCTGCGAAAATCGCATGGTTTTTGGCCGCTAGCGGCGAAAATCGTGCGGTTTTTGGCCGGTAGCGGCGAAAATCGCGATTTTTGCCCGCCAGCTGCGAAAATCGCATGGTTTTTGGCGGTATGCGGCGAAAATCGCGCGGTTTTTGGCCGGTAGCGGCGAAAATCGCGTGGTTTTTGGATAGTAGCGGCGAAAATTGCACTATTTTTGGCCAGTAGCGGCGAAAATCGCGCGGTTTTTGGCCGGTAGCGGCGAAAATCGGGCTATCTTTGGCCGGTAGCGGCGAAAATCGCGATTTTTGCCCGCCAGCTGCGAAAATCGCATGGTTTTTGGCGGCTAGCGGCGAAAATCGCCTGGTTTTTAGCCGGTAGTGGCGAAAATCGCGCGGTTTTTGGCCGGTAGCGGCGAAAATCGCGCTATTTTTGGCCAGTAGCGGCGAAAATCGCGCGGTTTTTGGCCGGTAGCGGCGAAAATCGCGCTATTTTTGGCCAGTAGCGGCGAAAATCGCGCGGTTTTTGGCCGGTAGCGGCGAAAATCGCGCGGTTTTTGGCCGGTAGCGGCGAAAATCGCGCTATTTTTGGCCGGTAGCTTCGAAAATCGCGATTTTTGCCCGCCAACTGCGAAAATCGAATGGTTTTTGGCCGCTAGCATCAAAAATCGCGCGGTTTTTGGCCGGTAGCTGCGAAAATCGCGCCATTTTTGGCCGGTAGCGGCGAAAATCGCGATTTTTGCCCGCCAGCTGCGAAAATCACATGTTTTTTGGCCGCTAGCGGCGAAAATCGTGCGGTTTTTGGCCGGTAGCGGCGAAAATCGCGATTTTTGCCCGCCAGCTGCGAAAATCGCATGGTTTTTGGCGATATGCGGCGAAAATCGCGCGGTTTTTGGCCGGTAGCAGCGAAAATCGCGCGGTTTTTGGCCAGTAGCGGCGAAAATTGCGCTATTTTTGGCCAGTAGCGGCGAAAATCGCGCGGTTTTTGGCCGGTAGCGGCGAAAATCGGGCTATTTTTTGCCGGTAGCGGCGAAAATCGCGATTTTTGCCCGCCAGCTGCGAAAATCGAATGGTTTTTAGCCGCTAGCGGCGAAAATCGCGCGGTTTTTGGCCTGTAGCGGCGAAAATAGCGCTATTTTTTGCCGGTAGCGGCGAAAATCGCGATTTTTGCCCGCCAGCTGCGAAAATCGCATGGTTTTTGGCCGCGAGCGGTGAAAATCGCGCGGTTTTTGGCCGGTAGTGGCGAAAATCGCGCTATTTTTGGCTGCCAGCGGCGAAAATCGCGATTTTTGCCCGCCAGCTGCGGAAATCGCGCTATTTTTGGCCGGTAGCGGCGAAAATCGCGTGGTTTTTGGCCGGTAGCGGCGAAAATCGCGCTATTTTTGGCCGGTAGCGGCGAAAATCGCGATTTTTGCCCGCCAGCTGCGAAAATCGCATGTTTTTGGGCCACTAGCGGCGAAAATCGCGCGGTTTTTGGCCGGTAGCGGCGAAAATCGCGTTATTTTTGGCCGGTAGCGGCGAAAATGGCGATTTTTGCCCGCCAGCTGCGAAAATCGCATGGTTTTTGGCGGTATGCGGCGAAAATCGCGCGGTTTTTGGCCGCTAGCGGCGAAAATCGTGCTGTTTTTGGCCGGTAGCGGCGAAAATCGCGATTTTTGCCCGCCAGCTGCGAAAATCGCATGGTTTTTGGCGGTATGCGGCGAAAATCGCGTGGTTTTTGGCCGGTAGCGGCGAAAATCGCGCTATTTTTGGCCGGTAGCGGCGAAAATCGCGATTTTTGCCCGCCAGCTGCGAAAATCGCATGGTTTTTGGCGGCTAGCGGCGAAAATCGCCTGGTTTTTAGCCGGTAGTGGCGAAAATCGCGCGGTTTTTGGCCGGTAGCGGCGAAAATCGCGCTATTTTTGGCCAGTAGCGGCGAAAATCGCGCGGTTTTTGGCCGGTAGCGGTGAAAATCGCGCTATTTTTGGCCGGTAGCGGCGAAAATCGCGATTTTTGCCCGCTAGCTGCGAAAATCGCGCTATTTTTGGCCAGTAGCGGCGAAAATCGCGCGGTTTTTGGCCGGTAGCGGCGAAAATCGCGCGGTTTTTGGCCGGTAGCGGCGAAAATCGCGCTATTTTTGGCCGGTAGCTTCGAAAATCGCGATTTTTGCCCGCCAACTGCGAAAATCGAATGGTTTTTGGCCGCTAGCATCAAAAATCGCGCGGTTTTTGGCCGGTAGCTGCGAAAATCGCGCCATTTTTGGCCGGTAGCGGCGAAAATCGCGATTTTTGCCCGCCAGCTGCAAAAATCACATGTTTTTTGGCCGCTAGCGGCGAAAATCGTGCGGTTTTTGGCCGGTAGCGGCGAAAATCGCGATTTTTGCCCGCCAGCTGCAAAAATCGCATGGTTTTTGGCGATATGCGGCGAAAATCGCGCGGTTTTTGGCCGGTAGCGGCGAAAATCGCGCGGTTTTTGGCCAGTAGCGGCGAAAATTGCGCTATTTTTGGCCAGTAGCGGCGAAAATCGCGCGGTTTTTGGCCGGTAGCGGCGAAAATCGGGCTATTTTTTGCCGGTAGCGGCGAAAATCGCGATTTTTGCCCGCCAGCTGCGAAAATCGAATGGTTTTTAGCCGCTAGCGGCGAAAATCGCGCGGTTTTTGGCCTGTAGCGGCGAAAATAGCGCTATTTTTTGCCAGTAGCGGCGAAAATCGCGATTTTTGCCCGCCAGCTGCGAAAATCGCATGGTTTTTGGCCGCGAGCGGTGAAAATCGCGCGGTTTTTGGCCGGTAGTGGCGAAAATCGCGCTATTTTTGGCTGCCAGCGGCGAAAATCGCGATTTTTGCCCGCCAGCTGCGGAAATCGCGCTATTTTTGGCCGGTAGCGGCGAAAATCGCGTGGTTTTTGGCCGGTAGCGGCGAAAATCGCGCTATTTTTGGCCGGTAGCGGCGAAAATCGCGATTTTTGCCCGCCAGCTCCGAAAATCGCATGTTTTTGGGCCACTAGCGGCGAAAATCGCGCGGTTTTTGGCCGGTAGCGGCGAAAATCGCGTTATTTTTGGCCGGTAGCGGCGAAAATCGCGATTTTTGCCCGCCAGCTGCGAAAATCGCATGGTTTTTGGCCGCTAGCGGCGAAAATCGTGCGGTTTTTGGCCGGTAGCGGCGAAAATCGCGATTTTTGCCCGCCAGCTGCGAAAATCGCATGGTTTTTGGCGGTATGCGGCGAAAATCGCGCGGTTTTTGGCCGGTAGCGGCGAAAATCGCGTGGTTTTTGGATAGTAGCGGCGAAAATTGCACTATTTTTGGCCAGTAGCGGCGAAAATCGCGCGGTTTTTGGCCGGTAGCGGCGAAAATCGGGCTATCTTTGGCCGGTAGCGGCGAAAATCGCGATTTTTGCCCGCCAGCTGCGAAAATCGCATGGTTTTTGGCGGCTAGCGGCGAAAATCGCCTGGTTTTTAGCCGGTAGTGGCGAAAATCGCGCGGTTTTTGGCCGGTAGCGGCGAAAATCGCGCTATTTTTGGCCAGTAGCGGCGAAAATCGCGCGGTTTTTGGCCGGTAGCGGCGAAAATCGCGCTATTTTTGGCCAGTAGCGGCGAAAATCGCGCGGTTTTTGGCCGGTAGCGGCGAAAATCGCGCGGTTTTTGGCCGGTAGCGGCGAAAATCGCGCTATTTTTGGCCGGTAGCTTCGAAAATCGCGATTTTTGCCCGCCAACTGCGAAAATCGAATGGTTTTTGGCCGCTAGCATCAAAAATCGCGCGGTTTTTGGCCGGTAGCTGCGAAAATCGCGCCATTTTTGGCCGGTAGCGGCGAAAATCGCGATTTTTGCCCGCCAGCTGCGAAAATCACATGTTTTTTGGCCGCTAGCGGCGAAAATCGTGCGGTTTTTGGCCGGTAGCGGCGAAAATCGCGATTTTTGCCCGCCAGCTGCGAAAATCGCATGGTTTTTGGCGATATGCGGCGAAAATCGCGCGGTTTTTGGCCGGTAGCAGCGAAAATCGCGCGGTTTTTGGCCAGTAGCGGCGAAAATTGCGCTATTTTTGGCCAGTAGCGGCGAAAATCGCGCGGTTTTTGGCCGGTAGCGGCGAAAATCGGGCTATTTTTTGCCGGTAGCGGCGAAAATCGCGATTTTTGCCCGCCAGCTGCGAAAATCGAATGGTTTTTAGCCGCTAGCGGCGAAAATCGCGCGGTTTTTGGCCTGTAGCGGCGAAAATAGCGCTATTTTTTGCCGGTAGCGGCGAAAATCGCGATTTTTGCCCGCCAGCTGCGAAAATCGCATGGTTTTTGGCCGCGAGCGGTGAAAATCGCGCGGTTTTTGGCCGGTAGTGGCGAAAATCGCGCTATTTTTGGCTGCCAGCGGCGAAAATCGCGATTTTTGCCCGCCAGCTGCGGAAATCGCGCTATTTTTGGCCGGTAGCGGCGAAAATCGCGTGGTTTTTGGCCGGTAGCGGCGAAAATCGCGCTATTTTTGGCCGGTAGCGGCGAAAATCGCGATTTTTGCCCGCCAGCTGCGAAAATCGCATGTTTTTGGGCCACTAGCGGCGAAAATCGCGCGGTTTTTGGCCGGTAGCGGCGAAAATCGCGTTATTTTTGGCCGGTAGCGGCGAAAATGGCGATTTTTGCCCGCCAGCTGCGAAAATCGCATGGTTTTTGGCGGTATGCGGCGAAAATCGCGCGGTTTTTGGCCGCTAGCGGCGAAAATCGTGCTGTTTTTGGCCGGTAGCGGCGAAAATCGCGATTTTTGCCCGCCAGCTGCGAAAATCGCATGGTTTTTGGCGGTATGCGGCGAAAATCGCGCGGTTTTTGGCCGGTAGCGGCGAAAATCGCGCGGTTTTTGGCCAGTAGCGGCGAAAATTGCGCTATTTTTGGCCAGTAGCGGCGAAAATCGCGCGGTTTTTGGCCGGTAGCGGCGAAAATCGCGCTATTTTTGGCCGGTAGCGGCGAAAATCGCATGGTTTTTGGCCGGTAGCGGCGAAAATCGCGCTATTTTTCGCTGGCAGCGGCGAAAATCGCGATTTTTGCCCGCCAGCTCCGGAAATCGCGCTATTTTTGGCCGGTAGCGGCGAAAATCGCGCGGTTTTTGGCCGGTACCGGCGAAAATCGCGATTTTTGCCCGCCAGCTGCGAAAATTGCATGGTTTTTGGTGGCCAGCGGCGAAAATCGCGCGGTTTTTGGCCGGTAGCGGCGAAAATCGCGCGGTTTTTGGCGGGTAGCGGCGAAAATTGCGCTATTTTTGGCCAGTAGCGCCGAAAATCGCGCGTTTTTTTGCCGGTAGCGGCGAAAATCGCGCTATTTTTGGCCGGTAGCGGTGAAAATTGCGATTTTTGCCCGCCAGCTGCGAAAATCGCATGGTTTTTGGCCGCTAGCGGCGAAAATCGTGCGGTTTTTGGCCGGTAGCGGCGAAAATCGCGATTTTTGCCCGCCAGCTGCGAAAATCGCATGGTTTTTGGCAGTATGCGGCGAAAATCGCGCCGTTTTTGGCCGGTAGCGGCGAAAATCGCGCGGTTTTTGGCCAGTAGCGGCGAAAATTGCGCTATTTTTGGCCAGTAGCGGCGAAAATCGCGCGGTTTTTGGCCGGTAACGGCGAAAATCGCGCTTTTTTTGGCCGGTAGCGGCGAAAATCGCGATTTTTGCCCGCCAGCTGCGAAAATCGCATGGTTTTTGGCGGCTAGCGGCGAAAATCGCCCGGTTTTTAGCCGGTAGTGGCGAAAATCGCGCGGTTTTTGGCCGGTAGCGGCGAAAATCGCGCTATTTTTGGCCAGTAGCGGCGAAAATCGCGCGGTTTTTGGCCGGTAGCGGCGAAAATCGCGCTATTTTTGGCCGGTAGCGGCGAAAAGCGCGATTTTTGCCCGCCAGCTGCGAAAATCGCGCTATTTTTGGCCAATAGCGGCGAAAATCGCGCGGTTTTTGGCCGGTAGCGGCGAAAATCGCGCGGTTTTTGGCCGGTAGCGGCGAAAATCGCGCTATTTTTGGCCGGTAGCTTCGAAAATCGTGATTTTTGCCCGCCAACTGCGAAAATCGAATGGTTTTTGGCCGCTAGCAGCAAAAATCGCGCGGTTTTTGGCCGGTAGCTGCGAAAATCGCGTCATTTTTGGCCGGTAGCGGCGAAAATCGCGATTTTTGCCCGCCAGCTGCGAAAATCACATGTTTTTTGGCCGCTAGCGGCATAAATCGCACGGTTTTTCGCCGGTAGCGGCAAAAATCGCGTTATTTTTGGCCGGTAGCGGCGAAAATCGCGATTTTTGCCCGCCCGCTGCGAAAATCGCATGGTTTTTGGCGGCCAGCGGCAAAAATCGCGCGGTTTTTGGCCGGTAGCGGCGAAAATCGCGCGGTTTTTGGCCGGTAGCGGCGAAAATCGCGCTATTTTTGGCCAGTAGCGCCGAAAATGGCGCGGTTTTTGGCCGGTAGCGGCGAAAATCGTGCGGTTTTTGGCCGGTAGCGGCGAAAATCGCGATTTTTGCCCGCCAGCTGCGAAAATCGTATGGTTTTTGGCGGTATGCGGCGAAAATCGCGCGGTTTTTGGCCGGTAGCGGCGAAAATCGCGCGGTTTTTGGCCAGTAGCGGCGAAAATTGCGCTATTTTTGGCCAGTAGCGGCGAAAATTGCGCGGTTTTTGGCCGGTAGTGGCGAAAATCGCGCTATTTTTGGCCGGTAGCGGCGAAAATCGTGATTTTTGCCCGCTAGCTGCGAAAATCGAATGGTTTTTAGCCGCTAGCGGCGAAAATCGCGCGGTTTTTGGCCTGTAGCGGCGAAAATCGCGCTATTTTTGGCCGGTAGCGGCGAAAATCGCGATTTTTGCGCGCCAGCTGCGAAAATGGCATGGTTTTTGGCCGCGAGCGGCGAAAATCGCGCGGTTTTTGGCCGGTAGTGGCGAAAATCGCGCTATTTTTGGCTGGCAGCGGCGAAAATCGCGATTTTTGCCCGCCAGCTGCGGAAATCGCGCTATTTTTGGCCGGTAGCGGCGAAAATCGCGCGGTTTTTGGCCGGTACCGGCGTAAATCGCGATTTTTGCCCGCCAGCTGCGAAAATCGCATGGTTTTTGGCGGCCAGCGGCGAAAATCGCGCGGTTTTTGGCCGGTAGCGGCAAAAATCGCGCGGTTTTTGGCCGGTAGCGGCGAAAATTGCGCTATTTTTGGGCAGTAGCGCCGAAAATCGCGCGGTTTTTGGCCGGTAGCGGCGAAAATCGCGCTATTTTTGGCCGGTAGTGGCGAAAATCGCGATTTTTGCCCGCCAGGTGCGAAAATCGCATGGTTTTTGGCGGCTAGCGGCGAAAATCGCGCGGTTTTTGGCCGGTAGGAGCGAAAATCGCGTGGTTTTTGGCCGGTAGCGGCGAAAATCGCGCTATTTTTGGCCGGTAGCGGCGAAAATCGCGATTTTTGCCCGCCAGCTGCGAAAATCGCATGTTTTTGGGTCGCTAGCGGCGAAAATCGCGCGGTTTTTGGCCGGTAACGGCGAAAATCGCGTTATTTTTGGCCGGTAGCGGCGAAAATCGCGAATTTTGCCCGCCAGCTGCGAAAATCGCATGGTTTTTGGCCGCTAGCGGCGAAAATCGCGCGGTTTTTGGGCCGGAAGAGGCGAAAATCGCGCTATTTTTGGCCAGTAGTGGCGAAAATCGCGCGTTTTATGGCCGGTAGCGGCGAAAATCGCGCTATTTTTGGCCGGTAGCGGCGTAAATCGCGATTTTTGCCCGCCAACTGAGAAAATCGCATGGTTTTTGGCGACCAGCGGCAAAAATCGCGCGGTTTTTGGCCGGTAGCGGCGAAAATCGCGCGGTTTTTGCCCGGTAGCGGCGAAAATCGCGCTATTTTTGGCCAGTAGCGCCGAAAATCGCGCGGTTTTTGGCCGGTAGCGGCGAAAATCGCGCTATTTTTGGCCGGTAGCGGCGAAAATCGCGATTTTTGCCTGCCAGCTGCGAAAATCGCATGGTTTTTGGCCGCTAGCGGCAAAAATCGTGCGGTTTTTGGCCGGTAGCGGCGAAAATCGCGATTTTTGCCCGCCAGCTGCGAAAATCGCATGGTTTTTGGCGGTATGCGGCGAAAATCGCGTGGTTTTTGGCCGGTAGCGGCGAAAATCGCGCTATTTTTGGCCGGTAGCTTCGAAAATCGTGATTTTTGCCCGCCAACTGCGAAAATCGAATGGTTTTTGGCCGCTAGCAGCAAAAATCGCGCTGTTTTTGGCCGGTAGCGGCGAAAATCGTGATTTTTGCCCGCTAGCTGCGAAAATCGAATGGTTTTTAGCCGCTAGCGGCGAAAATCGCGCGGTTTTTGGCCTGTAGCGGCGAAAATCGCGCTATTTTTGGCCGGTAGCGGCGAAAATCGCGATTTTTGCGCGCCAGCTGCGAAAATGGCATGGTTTTTGGCCGCGAGCGGCGAAAATCGCGCGGTTTTTGGCCGGTAGTGGCGAAAATCGCGCTATTTTTGGCTGGCAGCGGCGAAAATCGCGATTTTTGCCCGCCAGCTGCGGAAATCGCGCTATTTTTGGCCGGTAGCGGCGAAAATCGCGCGGTTTTTGGCCGGTACCGGCGTAAATCGCGATTTTTGCCCGCCAGCTGCGAAAATCGCATGGTTTTTGGCGGCCAGCGGCGAAAATCGCGCGGTTTTAGGCCGGTAGCGGCAAAAATCGCGCGGTTTTTTGGCCGGTAGCGGCGAAAATTGCGCTATTTTTGGGCAGTAGCGCCGAAAATCGCGCGGTTTTTGGCCGGTAGCGGCGAAAATCGCGCTATTTTTGGCCGGTAGTGGCGAAAATCGCGATTTTTGCCCGCCAGCTGCGAAAATCGCATGGTTTTTGGCGGCTAGCGGCGAAAATCGCGCGGTTTTTGGCCGGTAGCAGCGAAAATCGCGTGGTTTTTGGCCGGTAGCGGCGAAAATCGCGCTATTTTTGGCCGGTAGCGGCGAAAATCGCGATTTTTGCCCGCCAGCTGCGAAAATCGCATGTTTTTGGGCCACTAGCGGCGCAAATCGCGCGGTTTTTGGCCGGTAGCGGCGAAAATCGCGTTATTTTTGGCCGGTAGCGGCAAAAATTGCGAATTTTGCCCGCCAGCTGCGAAAATCGCATGGTTTTTGGCCGCTAGCGGCGAAAATCGCGCGGTTTTTCGGCCGGAAGAGGCGAAAATCGCGCTATTTTTGGCCAGTAGCGGCGAAAATCGCGCGTTTTATGGCCGGTAGCGGCGAAAATCGCGCTATTTTTGGCCGGTAGCGGCGTAAATCGCGATTTTTGCCCGCCAGCTGAGAAAATCGCATGGTTTTTGGCGACCAGCGGCAAAAATCGCGCGGTTTTTGGCCGGTAGCGGCGAAAATCGCGCGGTTTTTGCCCGGTAGCGGCGAAAATCGCGCTATTTTTGGCCAGTAGCGCCGAAAATCGCGCGGATTTTGGCCGGTAGCGGCGAAAATCGCGCTATTTTTGGCCGGTAGCGGCGAAAATCGCGATTTTTGCCTGCCAGCTGCGAAAATCGCATGGTTTTTGGCCGCTAGCGGCGAAAATCGTGCGGTTTTTGGCCGGTAGCGGCGAAAATCGCGATTTTTGCCCGCCAGCTGCGAAAATCGCATGGTTTTTGGCGGTATGCGGCGAAAATCGCGCGGTTTTTGGCCGGTAGCGGCGAAAATCGCGCGATTTTTGGCCAGTAGCGGCGAAAATTGCGCTATTTTTGGCCAGTAGCGGCGCAAATCGCGCGGTTTTTGGCCGGTAGCGGCGAAAATCGCGCTATTTTTGGCCGGTAGCGGCGAAAATCGCGATTTTTGCCCGCCAGCTGCGAAAATCGAATGGTTTTTAGCCGCTAGCGGCGAAAATCGCGCGGTTTTTGGCCGGTAGCGGCGAAAATCGCGCTATTTTTGGCCGGTAGCGGCGAAAATTGCGCTATTTTTGGGCAGTAGCGCCGAAAATCGCGCGGTTTTTGGCCGGTAGCGGCGAAAATCGCGCTATTTTTGGCCGGTAGTGGCGAAAATCGCGATTTTTGCCCGCCAGCTGCGAAAATCGCATGGTTTTTGGCGGCTAGCGGCGAAAATCGCGCGGTTTTTGGCCGGTAGGAGCGAAAATCGCGTGGTTTTTGGCCGGTAGCGGCGAAAATCGCGCTATTTTTGGCCGGTAGCGGCGAAAATCGCGATTTTTGCCCGCCAGCTGCGAAAATCGCATGTTTTTGGGTCGCTAGCGGCGAAAATCGCGCGGTTTTTGGCCGGTAACGGCGAAAATCGCGTTATTTTTGGCCGGTAGCGGCGAAAATCGCGAATTTTGCCCGCCAGCTGCGAAAATCGCATGGTTTTTGGCCGCTAGCGGCGAAAATCGCGCGGTTTTTGGGCCGGAAGAGGCGAAAATCGCGCTATTTTTGGCCAGTAGTGGCGAAAATCGCGCGTTTTATGGCCGGTAGCGGCGAAAATCGCGCTATTTTTGGCCGGTAGCGGCGTAAATCGCGATTTTTGCCCGCCAACTGAGAAAATCGCATGGTTTTTGGCGACCAGCGGCAAAAATCGCGCGGTTTTTGGCCGGTAGCGGCGAAAATCGCGCGGTTTTTGCCCGGTAGCGGCGAAAATCGCGCTATTTTTGGCCAGTAGCGCCGAAAATCGCGCGGTTTTTGGCCGGTAGCGGCGAAAATCGCGCTATTTTTGGCCGGTAGCGGCGAAAATCGCGATTTTTGCCTGCCAGCTGCGAAAATCGCATGGTTTTTGGCCGCTAGCGGCAAAAATCGTGCGGTTTTTGGCCGGTAGCGGCGAAAATCGCGATTTTTGCCCGCCAGCTGCGAAAATCGCATGGTTTTTGGCGGTATGCGGCGAAAATCGCGTGGTTTTTGGCCGGTAGCGGCGAAAATCGCGCTATTTTTGGCCGGTAGCTTCGAAAATCGTGATTTTTGCCCGCCAACTGCGAAAATCGAATGGTTTTTGGCCGCTAGCAGCAAAAATCGCGCTGTTTTTGGCCGGTAGCGGCGAAAATCGTGATTTTTGCCCGCTAGCTGCGAAAATCGAATGGTTTTTAGCCGCTAGCGGCGAAAATCGCGCGGTTTTTGGCCTGTAGCGGCGAAAATCGCGCTATTTTTGGCCGGTAGCGGCGAAAATCGCGATTTTTGCGCGCCAGCTGCGAAAATGGCATGGTTTTTGGCCGCGAGCGGCGAAAATCGCGCGGTTTTTAGCCGGTAGTGGCGAAAATCGCGCTATTTTTGGCTGGCAGCGGCGAAAATCGCGATTTTTGCCCGCCAGCTGCGGAAATCGCGCTATTTTTGGCCGGTAGCGGCGAAAATCGCGCGGTTTTTGGCCGGTACCGGCGTAAATCGCGATTTTTGCCCGCCAGCTGCGAAAATCGCATGGTTTTTGGCGGCCAGCGGCGAAAATCGCGCGGTTTTAGGCCGGTAGCGGCAAAAATCGCGCGGTTTTTGGCCGGTAGCGGCGAAAATTGCGCTATTTTTGGGCAGTAGCGCCGAAAATCGCGCGGTTTTTGGCCGGTAGCGGCGAAAATCGCGCTATTTTTGGCCGGTAGTGGCGAAAATCGCGATTTTTGCCCGCCAGCTGCGAAAATCGCATGGTTTTTGGCGGCTAGCGGCGAAAATCGCGCGGTTTTTGGCCGGTAGCAGCGAAAATCGCGTGGTTTTTGGCCGGTAGCGGCGAAAATCGCGCTATTTTTGGCCGGTAGCGGCGAAAATCGCGATTTTTGCCCGCCAGCTGCGAAAATCGCATGTTTTTGGGCCACTAGCGGCGCAAATCGCGCGGTTTTTGGCCGGTAGCGGCGAAAATCGCGTTATTTTTGGCCGGTAGCGGCAAAAATTGCGAATTTTGCCCGCCAGCTGCGAAAATCGCATGGTTTTTTGGCCGCTAGCGGCGAAAATCGCGCGGTTTTTCGGCCGGAAGAGGCGAAAATCGCGCTATTTTTGGCCAGTAGCGGCGAAAATCGCGCGTTTTATGGCCGGTAGCGGCGAAAATCGCGCTATTTTTGGCCGGTAGCGGCGTAAATCGCGATTTTTGCCCGCCAGCTGAGAAAATCGCATGGTTTTTGGCGACCAGCGGCAAAAATCGCGCGGTTTTTGGCCGGTAGCGGCGAAAATCGCGCGGTTTTTGCCCGGTAGCGGCGAAAAATCGCGCTATTTTTGGCCAGTAGCGCCGAAAATCGCGCGGATTTTGGCCGGTAGCGGCGAAAATCGCGCTATTTTTGGCCGGTAGCGGCGAAAATCGCGATTTTTGCCTGCCAGCTGCGAAAATCGCATGGTTTTTGGCCGCTAGCGGCGAAAATCGTGCGGTTTTTGGCCGGTAGCGGCGAAAATCGCGATTTTTGCCCGCCAGCTGCGAAAATCGCATGGTTTTTGGCGGTATGCGGCGAAAATCGCGCGGTTTTTGGCCGGTAGCGGCGAAAATCGCGCGATTTTTGGCCAGTAGCGGCGAAAATTGCGCTATTTTTGGCCAGTAGCGGCGCAAATCGCGCGGTTTTTGGCCGGTAGCGGCGAAAATCGCGCTATTTTTGGCCGGTAGCGGCGAAAATCGCGATTTTTGCCCGCCAGCTGCGAAAATCGAATGGTTTTTAGCCGCTAGCGGCGAAAATCGCGCGGTTTTTGGCCGGTAGCGGCGAAAATCGCGCTATTTTTGGCCGGTAGCGGCGAAAATCGCGATTTTTGCGCGCCAGCTGCGGAAATCGCGCTATTTTTGGCCGGTAGCGGCGAAAATCGCGCGGTTTTTGGCCGGTACCGGCGAAAATCGCTATTTTTGCCCGCCAGCTGCGAAAATCGCATGGTTTTTGGCCGCGAGCGGCGAAAATCGCGCGGTTTTTGGCCGGTAGTGGCGAAAATCGCGCTATTTTTGGCTGGCAGCGGCGAAAATCGCGATTTTTGCCCGCCAGCTGCGAAAATCGCATGGTTTTTGGCCGCTAGCAGCAAAAATCGCGCGGTTTTTGGCCGGTAGCTGCGAAAATCGCGTCATTTTTGGCCGGTAGCGGCGAAAATCGCGATTTTTGCGCGCCAGCTGCGGAAATCGCGCTATTTTTGGCCGGTAGCGGCGAAAATCGCGCGGTTTTTGGCCGGTACCGGCGTAAATCGCGATTTTTGCCCGCCAGCTGCGAAAATCGCATGGTTTTTGGCGGCCAGCGGCGAAAATCGCGCGGTTTTTGGCCGGTAGCGGCAAAAATCGCGCGGTTTTTGGCCGGTAGCGGCGAAAATTGCGCTATTTTTGGGCAGTAGCGCCGAAAATCGCGCGGTTTTTGGCCGGTAGCGGCGAAAATCGCGCTATTTTTGGCCGGTAGTGGCGAAAATCGCGATTTTTGCCCGCCAGCTGCGAAAATCGCATGGTTTTTGGCGGCTAGCGGCGAAAATCGCGCGGTTTTTGGCCGGTAGGAGCGAAAATCGCGTGGTTTTTGGCCGGTAGCGGCGAAAATCGCGCTATTTTTGGCCGGTAGCGGCGAAAATCGCGATTTTTGCCCGCCAGCTGCGAAAATCGCATGTTTTTGGGCCACTAGCGGCGAAAATCGCGCGGTTTTCGGCCGGTAGCGGCGAAAATCGCGTTATTTTTGGCCGGTAGCGGCAAAAATTGCAAATTTTGCCCGCCAGCTGCGAAAATCGCATGGTTTTTGGCCGCTAGCGGCGAAAATCGCGCGGTTTTTGGGCCGGAAGAGGCGAAAATCGCGCTATTTTTGGCCAGTAGCGGCGAAAATCGCGCGTTTTATGGCCGGTAGCGGCGAAAATCGCGCTATTTTTGGCCGGTAGCGGCGTAAATCGCGATTTTTGCCCGCCAGCTGAGAAAATCGCATGGTTTTTGGCGACCAGCGGCAAAAATCGCGCAGGTTTTTGGCCGGTAGCGGCGAAAATCGCGCGGTTTTTGCCCGGTAGCGGCGAAAATCGCGCTATTTTTGGCCAGTAGCGCCGAAAAATCGCGCGGTTTTTGGCCGGTAGCGGCGAAAATCGCGCTATTTTTGGCCGGTAGCGGCGAAAATCGCGATTTTTGCCTGCCAGCTGCGAAAATCGCATGGTTTTTGGCCGCTAGCGGCGAAAATCGTGCGGTTTTTGGCCGGTAGCGGCGAAAATCGCGATTTTTGCCCGCCAGCTGCGAAAATCGCATGGTTTTTGGCGGTATGCGGCGAAAATCGCGCGGTTTTTGGCCGGTAGCGGCGAAAATCGCGCGATTTTTGGCCAGTAGCGGCGAAAATTGCGCTATTTTTGGCCAGTAGCGGCGCAAATCGCGCGGTTTTTGGCCGGTAGCGGCGAAAATCGCGCTATTTTTGGCCGGTAGCGGCGAAAATCGCGATTTTTGCCCGCCAGCTGCGAAAATCGAATAGTTTTTAGCCGCTAGCGGCGAAAATCGCGCGGTTTTTGGCCGGTAGCGGCGAAAATCGCGCTATTTTTGGCCGGTAGCGGCGAAAATCGCGATTTTTGCGCGCCAGCTGCGGAAATCGCGCTATTTTTGGCCGGTAGCGGCGAAAATCGCGCAGGTTTTTGGCCGGTACCGGCGAAAATCGCTATTTTTGCCCGCCAGCTGCGAAAATCGCATGGTTTTTGGCCGCGAGCGGCGAAAATCGCGCGGTTTTTGGCCGGTAGTGGCGAAAATCGCGCTATTTTTGACTGGCAGCGGCGAAAATCGCGATTTTTGCCCGCCAGCTGCGAAAATCGCATGGTTTTTGGCGGTATGCGGCGAAAATCGCGCGGTTTTTGGCCGGTAGCGGCGAAAATCGCGCGGTTTTTGGCCAGTAGCGGCGAAAATTGCGCTATTTTTGGCCAGTAGCGGCGAAAATTGCGCGGTTTTTGGCCGGTAGTGGCGAAAATCGCGCTATTTTTGGCCGGTAGCGGCGAAAATCGAATGGTTTTTAGCCGCTAGCGGCGAAAATCGCGCGGTTTTTGGCCTGTAGCGGCGAAAATCGCGCTATTTTTGGCCGGTAGCGGCGAAATCGCGATTTTTGCGCGCCAGCTGCGAAAATCGCGCGGTTTTTGGCCGGTACCGGCGAAAATCGCTATTTTTGCCCGCCAGCTGCGAAAATCGCATGGTTTTTGGCCGCGAGCGGCGAAAATCGCGCGGTTTTTGGCCGGTAGTGGCGAAAATCGCGCTATTTTTGGCTGGCAGCGGCGAAAATCGCGATTTTTGCCCGCCAGCTGCGGAAATCGCGCTATTTTTGGCCGGTAGCGGCGAAAATCGCGATTTTTGCCCGCCAGCTGCGAAAATCGCATGTTTTTGGGCCACTAGCGGCGAAAATCGCGCGGTTTTTGGCCGGTAGCGGCGAAAATCGCGTTATTTTTGGCCGGTAGCGGCGAAAATTGCGAATTTTGCCCGCCAGCTGCGAAAATCGCATGGTTTTTGGCCGCTAGCGGCGAAAATCGCGCGGTTTTTGGGCCGGAAGAGGCGAAAATCGCGCTATTTTTTGCCAGTAGCGGCGAAAATCGCGCGTTTTATGGCCGGTAGCGGCGAAAATCGCGATATTTTTGGCCGGTAGCGGCGTAAATCGCGATTTTTGCCCGCCAGCTGAGAAAATCGCATGGTTTTTGGCGACCAGCGGCAAAAATCGCGCGGTTTTTGGCCGGTAGCGGCGAAAATCGCGCGGTTTTTGCCCGGTAGCGGCGAAAATCGCGCTATTTTTGGCCAGTAGCGCCGAAAATCGCGCGGTTTTTGGCCGGTAGCGGCGAAAATCGCGCTATTTTTGGCCGGTAGCGGCGAAAATCGCGATTTTTGCCTGCCAGCTGCGAAAATCGCATGGTTTTTGGCCGCTAGCGGCGAAAATCGTGCGGTTTTCGGCCGGTAGCGGCGAAAATCGCGATTTTTGCCCGCCAGCTGCGAAAATCGCATGGTTTTTGGCGGTATGCGGCGAAAATCGCGCGGTTTTTGGCCGGTAGCGGCGAAAATCGCGCGATTTTTGGCCAGTAGCGGCGAAAATTGCGCTATTTTTGGCCAGTAGCGGCGCAAATCGCGCGGTTTTTGGCCGGTAGCGGCGAAAATCGCGCTATTTTTGGCCGGTAGCGGCGAAAATCGCGATTTTTGCGCGCCAGCTGCGAAAATCGAATGGTTTTTAGCCGCTAGCGGCGAAAATCGCGCGGTTTTTGGCCGGTAGCGGCGAAAATCGCGCTATTTTTGGCCGGTAGCGGCGAAAATCGCGCGGTTTTTGGCCGGTACCGGCGAAAATCGCTATTTTTGCCCGCCAGCTGCGAAAATCGCATGGTTTTTGGCCGCGAGCGGCAAAAATCGCGCGGTTTTTGGCCGGTAGTGGCGAAAATCGCGCTATTTTTGGCTGGCAGCGGCGAAAATCGCGATTTTTGCCCGCCAGCTGCGGAAATCGCGCTATTTTTGGCCGGTAGCGGCGAAAATCGCGCGGTTTTTGGCCGGTACCGGCGAAAATCGCTATTTTTGCCCGCCAGCTGCGAAAATCGCATGGTTTTTGGCCGCTAGCGGCGAAAACCGCACGGTTTTTGGCCGGTAGCGGCGAAAATCGCGCTATTTTTGGCCAGTAGCGGCGAAAATCGCACGGTTTTTGGCCGGTAGCGGCGAAAATCGCGCTATTTTTGGCCGGTAGCGGCGAAAATCGCGATTTTTGCCCGCCAGCTGCGAAAATCGCATGGTTTTTGGCGGCTAGCGGCGAAAATCGCCCGGTTTTTAGCCGGTAGCGGCGAAAATCGCGCTATTTTTGGCCGGTAGTGGCGAAAATCGCGATTTTTGCCCGCCAGCTGCGAAAATCGCATGGTTTTTGGCGGCTAGCGGCGAAAATCGCGCGGTTTTTGGCCGGTAGGAGCGAAAATCGCGTGGTTTTTGGCCGGTAGCGGCGAAAATCGCGCTATTTTTGGCCGGTAGCGGCGAAAATCGCGATTTTTGCCCGCCAGCTGCGAAAATCGCATGTTTTTGGGCCACTAGCTGCGAAAATCGCGCGGTTTTTGGCCGGTAGCGGCGAAAATCGCGTTATTTTTGGCCGGTAGCGGCAAAAATTGCGAATTTTGCCCGCCAGCTGCGAAAATCGCATGGTTTTTGGCCGCTAGCGGCGAAAATCGCGCGGTTTTTGGGCCGGAAGAGGCGAAAATCGCGCTATTTTTGGCCAGTAGCGGCGAAAATCGCGCGTTTTATGGCCGGTAGCGGCGAAAATCGCGCTATTTTTGGCCGGTAGCGGCGTAAATCGCGATTTTTGCCCGCCAGCTGAGAAAATCGCATGGTTTTTGGCGACCAGCGGCAAAAATCGCGCGGTTTTTGGCTGGTAGCGGCGAAAATCGCGCGGTTTTTGCCCGGAAGCGGCGAAAATCGCGCTATTTTTGGCCAGTAGCGCCGAAAATCGCGCGGATTTTGGCCGGTAGCGGCGAAAATCGCGCTATTTTTGGCCGGTAGCGGCGAAAATCGCGATTTTTGCCTGCCAGCTGCGAAAATCGCATGTTTTTTGGCCGCTAGCGGCGAAAATCGTGCGGTTTTTGGCCGGTAGCGGCGAAAATCGCGATTTTTGCCCGCCAGCTGCGAAAATCGCATGGTTTTTGGCGGTATGCGGCGAAAATCGCGCGGTTTTTGGCCGGTAGCGGCGAAAATCGCGCGATTTTTGGCCAGTAGAGGCGAAAATTGCGCTATTTTTGGCCAGTAGCGGCGCAAATCGCGCGGTTTTTGGCCGGTAGCGGCGAAAATCGCGCTATTTTTGGCCGGTAGCGGCGAAAATCGCGATTTTTGCGCGCCAGCTGCGAAAATCGAATGGTTTTTAGCCGCTAGCGGCGAAAATCGCGCGGTTTTTGGCCGGTAGCGGCGAAAATCGCGCTATTTTTGGCCGGTAGCGGCGAAAATCGCGCGGTTTTTGGCCGGTACCGGCGAAAATCGCTATTTTTGCCCGCCAGCTGCGAAAATCGCATGGTTTTTGGCCGCGAGCGGCGAAAATCGCGCGGTTTTTGGCCGGTAGTGGCGAAAATCGCGCTATTTTTGGCTGGCAGCGGCGAAAATCGCGATTTTTGCCCGCCAGCTGCGGAAATCGCGCTATTTTTGGCCGGTAGCGGCGAAAATCGCGCGGTTTTTGGCCGGTACCGGCGAAAATCGCTATTTTTGCCCGCCAGCTGCGAAAATCGCATGGTTTTTGGCCGCTAGCGGCGAAAACCGCACGGTTTTTGGCCGGTAGCGGCGAAAATCGCGCTATTTTTGGCCAGTAGCGGCGAAAATCGCACGGTTTTTGGCCGGTAGCGGCGAAAATCGCGCTATTTTTGGCCGGTAGCGGCGAAAATCGCGATTTTTGCCCGCCAGCTGCGAAAATCGCATGGTTTTTGGCGGCTAGCGGCGAAAATCGCCCGGTTTTTAGCCGGTAGCGGCGAAAATCGCGCTATTTTTGGCCGGTAGTGGCGAAAATCGCGATTTTTGCCCGCCAGCTGCGAAAATCGCATGGTTTTTGGCGGCTAGCGGCGAAAATCGCGCGGTTTTTGGCCGGTAGGAGCGAAAATCGCGTGGTTTTTGGCCGGTAGCGGCGAAAATCGCGCTATTTTTGGCCGGTAGCGGCGAAAATCGCGATTTTTGCCCGCCAGCTGCGAAAATCGCATGTTTTTGGGCCACTAGCGGCGAAAATCGCGCGGTTTTTGGCCGGTAGCGGCGAAAATCGCATTATTTTTGGCCGGTAGCGGCAAAAATTGCGAATTTTGCCCGCCAGCTGCGAAAATCGCATGGTTTTTGGCCGCTAGCGGCGAAAATCGCGCGGTTTTTGGGCCGGAAGAGGCGAAAATCGCGCTATTTTTGGCCAGTAGCGGCGAAAATCGCGCGTTTTATGGCCGGTAGCGGCGAAAATCGCGCTATTTTTGGCCGGTAGCGGCGTAAATCGCGATTTTTGCCCGCCAGCTGAGAAAATCGCATGGTTTTTGGCGACCAGCGGCAAAAATCGCGCGGTTTTTGGCCGGTAGCGGCGAAAATCGCGCGGTTTTTGCCCGGAAGCGGCGAAAATCGCGCTATTTTTGGCCAGTAGCGCCGAAAATCGCGCGGATTTTGGCCGGTAGCGGCGAAAATCGCGCTATTTTTGGCCGGTAGCGGCGAAAATCGCGATTTTTGCCTGCCAGCTGCGAAAATCGCATGGTTTTTGGCCGCTAGCGGCGTAAATCGTGCGGTTTTTGGCCGGTAGCGGCGAAAATCGCGATTTTTGCCCGCCAGCTGCGAAAATCGCATGGTTTTTGGCGGTATGCGGCGAAAATCGCGCGGTTTTTGGCCGGTAGCGGCGAAAATCGCGCGATTTTTGGCCAGTAGAGGCGAAAATTGCGCTATTTTTGGCCAGTAGCGGCGCAAATCGCGCGGTTTTTGGCCGGTAGCGGCGAAAATCGCGCTATTTTTGGCCGGTAGCGGCGAAAATCGCGATTTTTGCCCGCCAGCTGCGAAAATCGAATGGTTTTTAGCCGCTAGCGGCGAAAATCGCGCGGTTTTTGGCCGGTAGCGGCGAAAATCGCGCTATTTTTGGCCGGTAGCGGCGAAAATCGCGATTTTTGCACGCCAGCTGCGGAAATCGTGCTATTTTTGGCCGGTAGCGGCGAAAATCGCGCGGTTTTTGGCCGGTACCGGCCAAAATCGCTATTTTTGCCCGCCAGCTGCGAAAATCGCATGGTTTTTGGCCGCGAGCGGCGAAAATCGCGCGGTTTTTGGCCGGTAGTGGCGAAAATCGCGCTATTTTTGGCTGGCAGCGGCGAAAATCGCGATTTTTGCCCGCCAGCTGCGAAAATCGCATGGTTTTTGGCGGTATGCGGCGAAAATCGCGCGGTTTTTGCCCGGTAGCGGCGAAAATCGCGCTATTTTTGGCCAGTAGCGCCGAAAATCGCGCGGTTTTTGGCCGGTAGCGGCGAAAATCGCGCTATTTTTGGCCGGTAGCGGCGAAAATCGCGATTTTTGCCTGCCAGCTGCGAAAATCGCATGGTTTTTGGCCGGTAGCGGCGAAAATCGCGATTTTTGCCCGCCAGCTGCGAAAGTCGCATGGTTTTTGGCGGTATGCGGCGAAAATCGCGCGGTTTTTGGCTGGTAGCGGCGAAAATCGCGCGATTTTTGGCCAGTAGCGGCGAAAATTGCGCTATTTTTGGCCAGTAGCGGCGCAAATCGCGCGGTTTTTGGCCGGTAGCGGCGAAAATCGCGCTATTTTTGGCCGGTAGCGGCGAAAATCGCGATTTTTGCCCGCCAGCTGCGAAAATCGAATGGTTTTTAGCCGCTAGCGGCGAAAATCGCGCGGTTTTTGGCCGGTAGCGGCGAAAATCGCGCTATTTTTGGCCGGTAGCGGCGAAAATCGCGATTTTTGCGCGCCAGCTGCGGAAATCGCGCTATTTTTGGCCGGTAGCGGCGAAAATCGCGCGGTTTTTGGCCGGTACCGGCGAAAATCGCTATTTTTGCCCGCCAGCTGCGAAAATCGCATGGTTTTTGGCCGCGAGCGGCGAAAATCGCGCGGTTTTTGGCCGGTAGTGGCGAAAATCGCGCTATTTTTGGCTGGCAGCGGCGAAAATCGCGATTTTTGCCCGCCAGCTGCGGAAATCGCGCTATTTTTGGCCGGTAGCGGCGAAAATCGCGCGGTTTTTGGCCGGTACCGGCGAAAATCGCTATTTTTGCCCGCCAGCTGCGAAAATCGCATGGTTTTTGGCCGCTAGCGGCGAAAACCGCACGGTTTTTGGCCGGTAGCGGCGAAAATCGCGCTATTTTTGGCCAGTAGCGGCGAAAATCGCACAGTTTTTGGCCGGTAGCGGCGAAAATCGCGCTATTTTTGGCCGGTAGCGGCGAAAATCGCGATTTTTGCCCGCCAGCTGCGAAAATCGCATGGTTTTTGGCGGCTAGCGGCGAAAATCGCCCGGTTTTTAGCCGGTAGTGGCGAAAATCGCGCGGTTTTTGGCCGGTAGCGGCGAAAATCGCGCTATTTTTGGCCAGTAGCGGCGAAAATCGCGCGGTTTTTGGCCGGTAGCGGCGAAAATCGCGCTATTTTTGGCCGGTAGCGGCGAAAATCGCGATTTTTGCCCGCCAGCTGCGAAAATCGCGCTATTTTTGGCCAGTAGCGGCGAAAATCGCGCGGTTTTTGGCCGGTAGCGGCGAAAATCGCGCGGTTTTTGGCCGGTAGCGGCGAAAATCGCGCGATTTTTGGCCGGTAGCGGCGAAAATCGCGATTTTTGCCCGCCAACTGCGAAAATCGAATGGTTTTTGGCCGCTAGCAGCGAAAATCGCGCGGTTTTTGGCCGGTAGCTGCGAAAATCGCGCCATTTTTGGCCGGTAGCGGCGAAAATTGCGATTTTTGCCCGCCAGCTGCGAAAATCACATGTTTTTTGGTCGCTAGCGGCGAAAATCGCGCGGTTTTGGGCCGGTAGCGGCAAAAATCGCGTTATTTTTGGCCGGTAGCGGCGAAAATCGCGATTTTTGCCCGCCAGCTGCGAAAATCGCATTGTTTTTGGCCGCTAGTGGCAAAAATCGCGCGGTTTTTGCCGGAAGAGGCGAAAATCGCCCTATTTTTGGCCAATAGCGGCGAAAATCGCGCGGTTTATGGTTGGTAGCGGCGAAAATCGCGCTATTTTTGGCCGGTAGCGGCGAAAATCGCGATTTTTGCGCGCCAGCTGCGAAAATCGCATGGTTTTTGGCCGCGAGCGGCGAAAATCGCGCGGTTTTTGGCCGGTAGTGGCGAAAATCGCGCTATTTTTGGCTGGCAGCGGCGAAAATCGCAACTTTTGCCCGCCAGCCGCGAAAATCGCATGGTTTTTGGCCGCTAGCGGCGAAAATCGCGCGGTTTTTGGCCGGTAGCGGCGAAAATAGCCCCAGTTTTTGGCCGCTAGCGGCGAAAATAGCCCCTTTTTTGGCTGCTAGCGGCGAAAATCGGTCGATTTTTGGCAGGTAGCGGCGAAATTCGGGCGATTTTTGGCCGCTAGCGGTGAAAATCGCACAGTTTTTGGCCACTAGCGGCGAAAATCGCACTATTTTTGTCCGGTAGCGGCAAAAAATCGCGCTATTTTTGTCCGGTAGCGGCGAAAATCGCGATTTTTGCCCGCCCGCTGCGAAAATCGCATGGTTTTTGGCCACTAGCGGCGAAAATCGCGCGTTTTTTGGCCGCTAGCGGCTTATATCGCGCGATTTTTGGCCGGTAGCGGCTTAAATCGCGCGATTTTTGCCCGCCAGCTGTGAAAATCGCACGGTTTTTGGCCGCTTGCGGCGAAAATCACGCGGTTTTTGGCTGGTACCGGCAAAAATCACGAGATTTTTGCCCGCCACCTGCGAAACTCGCATGGCTTTTGGCCGCTAGCGGCGAAAATGGTATAGTAAGAGGTAATTGACGTTTTCAATCAAGCCCTGTTATATGGGAGAGCACGTGGTCCATGCTTCATGCACACACTTGCCTATTCATGTAAGTTACAGGTATAGAACTTTTCAGACACACAACACCCACCAGTGGACTTAAACACTGGCCAACAAGATGGCAGGTGCGCACTTATACCCACAAAACTGTACTCAGAGTGAGAATTCTTGGGGTATTTAACTCCCAGACAACCCATCCTCTACAGGCAATGGTATAGTAAGAAGCAATTGACGTTTTGTATCAAGCCCTGTTATATTAGAGAAGACGTGGTCCTTGCTTAATGCACACACTTGCCTAATCATGCAAGTTACAAGTATAGAACATTTAGACACACAACACCCACCTGGGGACTTGAACCCTGGCCTCCAAGATGGCAGGTACGCACTAATACAAACTGAACTATACTCAGAGCCCAAAAGAGGGGGCATTTTGGGGTATTTAATTCCCAGACAACCCATCCTCTCCAGGCAATGGTACAGAGAGAGGCAATTGACGTTTTCTATAAAGCCCTGTTATATGGGAGAACATATGGTCCATTCTTAATACTCACACTTGCTTAATCATGCAAGTTACAAGTATAGAACTTTTTAGACACACAACACCCACCTGGGGACTTGAACCCTGGCCACCAAGATAGCAGGTACGCACTTATACCCACAGAACTGTACTCTGAGTGAGAATTCTGAGGTATTTAACTCCCAGACAAGCCATCCTCTCCAGGCAATGGTATAGTAAGAAGCAATTGACGTTTTCTATCAAGCCCTGTTATATTAGAGAAGACGTGGTCCTTGCTTAATGCTCACACTTGCCTAATCATGCAAGTTACAGGTATAGAACATTTTAGACACACAACACTCACCAGGGGACTTAAACACTGGCCACCAAGATGGCAGGTACGCACTTATACCAACTGAACTGTATTCAGATCCCAAAAGACATGGGAATTTTGGGGTATTTAACTCCCAAACAACCCATCCTCTCCAGGAAATGGTACAGTGAGAGGCAATTGACGTTTTCCATCAAGCCCTGGAATATCGGAGGTATTGTATATATGAGGTATATGGGAGAACAAGTAGTCCATTCTTAATGCTCACACTTGCCTAATCATGCAAGTTACAAGTATAGAACTTTTTAGACACACAACACCCACCTGGGGACTTGAACCCTAGCCACCAAGATGGCAGGTACGCACTTATACCAAATGAACTATACTCAGAGCCCAAAAGACGTGGAAATTTTGGGTTATTTAACTCCCAAACAACCCATCCTCTCCAGGCAATGGTAAAGTGAGAGGCAATTGACGTTTTCCATCAAGCCCTGTTGTATGGGAGAACAAGTAGTCCATTCTTAATGCTCACACTTGCCTAATCATGCAAGTTACAAGTATAGAACATTTTAGACACACAACATCCACCTGGTGACTTGAACCCTGGCCACCAAGATGGCAGGTAAGCACTTATACCCACTAAACTATACTCAGAGCCCCAAAGAGTTTGGTATTCATGGATATTTGACTCACAAACCACCCATCCCCTCCAAGCAATGGTATAGTAAGAGGTAATTGACGTTTTCAATCAAGCCCAGTTGTATGGGAGAACAAGTAGTCCATTCTTAATGCTCCCACTTGCCTAATCATGCAAGTTACATGTATAGACCTTTTTAGACACACAACACCCACCAGGGGACTTGAACCCTGGCCACCAAAATCTCAGGTACGCACGTATACCCACTGAACTGTACTCAGAGCAACAAAGCGGTGGGAATTTTGGGATATTTAGCTCCCAGACAACCCGTCTTCTCCAGGCAATGGTATAGTGAGAGGCAATTGACGTTTTCCATCAAGCCCTGTTATATGAGAGAACATTTGGTCCATACTTTATGCACACACTTGCCTATTCACGTAAGTTACAGGTATACAACTTTTTAGACACACTACACCCACCAGGGGACTTAAACACTGGCCACCAAGATGGCAGGTATGCACTTATACCCACTGAACTATACTCAGAGCCCCAAAGAGGTGGGAATTCTGGGGTATTTAACTCCCAGACATCCCATTCTCTCCAGGCAATGGTATAATGAGAGGCAATTGACGTTTTCTATCAAGCCCTGTTGTATGGGAGAACAAGTAGTCCATTCTTAATGCTCACACTTGCCTAATCATGCAAGTTACAAGTTTAGAACTTTTTAGACACACAACATCCACCTGGGGACTTGAACCCTGGCCACCAAGCATTTATTCCTACTGAACTATACTCAGAGACCCAAAGAGGTGGGAATTCTGGGGTAAATAACTCCCAGACAACCCATCCTCTCCAGGCAATGGTATAGTAAGAGGCAATTGACGTTTTCTGTCAAGCCCTGTTATGTGGGAGAACAAGTAGTCCATTCTTAATGCTCACACTTGCCTAATCATGCAAGTTACAAGTTTAGAACTTTTTAGACACACAACACCCACCTGGGGACTTGAACCCTAGCCACCAAGATGGCAGGTACGCACTTATACTAAATGAACTATACTCAGGGCCCAAAAGACGTGGGAATTTTGGGTTATTTAACTCCCAAACAACCCATCCTCTCAAGGCAATGGTATAGTGAGAGACAATTGACGTTTTCCATCAAGCCTTGTTGTATGGGAGAACAAGTAGTCCATTCTTAATGCTCACACTTGCCTAATCATGCAAGTTACATGTATAGACCTTTTTAGACACACAACACCCACCATGGGACTTAAACACTGGCCACCAAGATAGCAGGTACGCACTTTTACCCATTGAACTATACTTAGAGCCCCAAATAGGTGTGAATTCTGGGGTATTTAACTTCCAGACAGCGCATCTTCTCCAGGCAATGGTATAATGAGAGGCAATTTACGTTTTCAATCAAGCCGTGTTGTATGGGAGAACAAGTAGTTTATTCTTAATGCTCACACTTGCCTAATCATGCAAGTTAGAAGTATAGAATTTTTAGACACAACATCCACCTGGGGACGTGAACCCTAGCCACCAAGATGGCAGGTAAGCACTTATACCCACTGAACTGTACTCAGAGCCCCAAAGAGTTTGGTATTCTGGGGTATTTGACTCACAAACAACCCATCCCCTCCAGGCAATGGTATAGTAAGGGGCAATTGACGTTTTCTATCAAGCCCTGTTATATTAGAGAAGACGTGGTCCTTGCTTAATGCACACACCTGCCTAATCATGCAAGTTACATATGTATAGACCTCTTTAGACACACAATATCAACAAGGGGACTTAAACCCTGGCCACCAAGATGGCAGGTACGCTCTTATACCCACTAAGCTGCACTCAGAGACCCAAAGAGGTGGGAATTCTTGGGTATTTAACTCCCAGACAACTCATCCTCTCCAGGCAATGGTACAGTAAGAGGCAATTGACGTTTTCCATCAAGCCCTGTTGTATGGGAGAACAAGTACTCCATTCTTAATGCTCACACTTGCCTAATCATGCAAGTTACAAGTATAGAACATTTAGGCACACAACACCCACCTGGGGGATTTGAACCCTGGCCACCAAGATGGCAGGTACGCACTTATACCCACTGAACTATACTCAGAGCCCCAAATAGGTGGTAATTCTGGGGTATTTAACTCCCAGACAACCCATCCTCTCCAGGCATCGGTATAGTGAGAGGCAATTGACGTTTTCTATCAAGCCCTGTTATATGGGAAAACATATGGTCCATGCTTAATGCTCACACTTGCCGATTTACGTAAGTTACAGGTATAGAACTTTTTAGACACACAACACCCACCAGGGGACTTGAACCCTGGCCACCAAGATGGCAGGTACGCACTTATACATACTGAACTATACTCAGAGCCCCAAAGTGGTGGGCATTTTGGGGTATTTAACTCCCAGACAACCCATCTACTCCAGGCAATGGTATAGTGAGAGGCAATTGAAGTTTTCTATCAAGCCCTGTTATATGGGAGAACAAGTGGTCCATTCTTAATGCACACACTTGCCTAATCACGCAAGTTACAAGTATAGAACTTTTTAGACACACAACATCCACCTGGGGACTTCATCCCTGGCCACCAAGATGGCAGGTAAGCACTTATACCCACTAAACTATAATCAGAGCCCCAAAGAGTTTTTTTCTGGGGTATTTGACTCACAAACAACTCATCCCCTCCAGACAATGGTATAGTAAGAGGCAATTGACGTTTTCAATCAAGCCCTGGAATATGGGAGGTCACGTAGTCCATGCTTCATGGACACACTTGCCTATTCACGCAAGTTACATGTATAAAACTTTTTAGACACACAACACCCACCAGGGGACTTGAACCCTGTCCACCAAGATGGCAGGTACGCACTTATTCCCACTAAGCTGTACTTATAGACCCAAAGAAGTGGGAATTCTGTGGTATTTAACTCCCAGACAACCCATCCTCTCCAGGCAATGGTATAGTAAGAGGCAATTGACGTTTTCTATCAAACCCTGTTATATAAGAGAACATATTGTCTATGCCTAATGCACACACTTGCCTATTCACGTAAGTTACAGGTATATAACTTTTTAGACACACAACACCCACCAGGGGACTTAAACACTGGCCACCTAGATGGCAGGTACGCACTTATACCCACTAAACTATATTCAGAGCCCCAAAGAGGTGGGAATTCTGGGGTATTTAACTCCCAGACAACCCATCCTCTGCAGGCAATGGTATAATGAGAGGCAATTGACGTTTTCCATCAAGCCGTGTTGTATGGGAGAACAAGTAGTCCATTCTTAATGCTCACACTTGCCTAATCATGCAAGTTAGAAGTATAGAACTTTTTAGACACACAACATCCACCTGGGGACGTGAACACTGGCCACCAAGATGGCAGGTAAGCACTTATACCCACTGAACTGTACTCAGAGCCCCAAAAAGTTTGGTATTCTGGGGTATTTGACTCACAAACAACCCATCCCCTCCAGGCAATGGTATAGTAAGAGGCAATTGACGTTTTCAATCAAGCCCTGGAATATGGGAGGTCACGTAGTCCATGCTTCATGCACACACTTGCCTATTCACGCAAGTTACAAGTATAGAACTTTTCAGACACACAACACCCACCAGGGGACTTGAACCCTGTCCACCAAGATGGCAGGTACGCACTTATACCCACTAAGCTGTACTCAGAGACCCAAACAAGTGGGAATTCTGTGGTACTTAACTCCCAGACAACCCATCCTCTCCAGGCAATGGTATAGTAAGAGGCAATTGACGTTTTCCATCAAGCCCTGTTATATAAGAGAACATATGGTCCATGCCTAATGCACACACTTGCCTATTCACGTAAGTTTCAGGTATAGAACTTTTTAGACACACAACACCCATTAGGGAACTTGAACCCTGTCCACCAAGATGGCAGGTACGCACTTATACCTACTAAGCTGAACTCAGAGACCCAAAGAAGTGGGAATTCTGTGGTATTTAACTCTCAAACAACCCATCCTCTCCAGGCAATGGTATAGTAAGAGGCAATTGACGTTTTCTATCAAGCCCTGTTATATTAGAGAAGACGTGGTCCTTGCTTAATGCACAGACTTGCCTAATCATGCAAGTTACATGTATAGACCTCTTATGACACACAATATCAACCAGGGGACTTAAACCCTGGCCACCAAGATGGCAGGTACGCTCTTATACCCACTAAGCTGCACTCAGAGACCCAAAGAGGTGGGAATTTTTGGGTATTTAACTCCCAGACAACTCATCCTCTCCAGGCAATGGTACAGTAAGAGGCAATTGACGTTTTCCATCAAGCCCTGTTGTATGGGAGAACAAGTACTCCATTCTTAATGCTCACACTTGCCTAATCATGCAAGTTACAAGTATAGAACATTTAGGCACACAACATCCACCTGGTGACTTGAACTCTGGCCACCAAGATGGCAGGTAAGCACTTATACCCACTAAACTATACTCAGAGCCCCAAAGAGTTTGGTATTCATGGATATTTGACTCACAAACAACCCATCCCCTCCAAGCAATGGTATAGTAAGAGGCAATTGACGTTTTCCATCAAGCCCAGTTGTATGGGAGAACAAGTAGTCCATTCTTAATGCTCCAACTTGCCTAATCATGCAAGTTACATGTATAGACCTTTTTAGACACACAACACCCACCAGGGGACTTGAACCCTGGCCACCAAAATCGCAGGTACGCACTTATACCCACTAACCTGTACTCAGAGCAACAAAGCGGGGGGAATTTTGGGATATTTAGCTCCCAGACAACCCGTCTTCTCCAGGCAATGGTATAGTGAGAGGCAATTGACGTTTTCCATCAAGCCCTGTTATATGAGAGAACATTTGGTCCATACTTAATGCACAAACTTGCCTATTCACGTAAGTTACAAGTATACAACTTTTTAGACACACTACACCCACCAGGGGACTTAAACACTGGCCACCAAGATGGCAGGTACGCACTTATACCCACTGAACTATACTCAGAGCCCCAAAGAGGTGGGAATTCTGGGGTATTTAACTCCCAGACATCCCATTCTCTCCAGGCAATGGTATAATGAGAGGCAATTGACGTTTTCTATCAAGCCCTGTTGTATGGGAGAACAAGTAGTCCATTCTTAATGCTCACACTTGCCTAATCATGCAAGTTACAAGTTTAGAACTTTTTAGACACACAACATCCACCTGGGGACTTGAACCCTGGCCACCAAGCATTTATACCTACTGAACTATACTCAGAGACCCAAAGTGGTGGGAATTCTGGGGTATATAACTCCCAGACAACCCATCCTCTCCAGGCAATGGTATAGTAAGAGGCAATTGACGTTTTCCGTCAAGCCCTGTTATGTGGGAGAACAAGTAGTCCATTCTTAATGCTCACACTTGCCTAATCATGCAAGTTACAAGTTTAGAACTTTTTAGACACACAACACCCACCAGGGGACTTGAACCCTGTCCACCAAGTTGGCAGGTAGGCACTTGTACCCACTAAGCTGTACTTATAGACCCAAAGAAGTGGGAATTCTGTGGTATTTAACTCCCAGACAACCCAGTCTCTCCAGGCAATGGTATAGTAAGAGGCAATTCACGTTTTCCATCAAGCCCTGTTATATAAGAGAACATATGGTCCATGCCTAATACACACACTTGCCTATTGACGTAAGTTACAGGTATATAACTTTTTAGACACACAACACCCACCAGGGGACTTAAACACTGGCCACCTAGATGGCAGGTACGCACTTATACCCACTAAACTATATTCAGAGCCCCAAAGAGGTGGGAATTCTGGGGTATTTAACTCCCAGACAACCCATCCTCTGCAGGCAATGGTATAATGAGAGGCAATTGACGTTTTCTATCAAGCCGTGTTGTATGGGAGAACAAGTAGTCCATTCTTAATGCTCACACTTGCCTAATCATGCAAGTTAGAAGTATAATACTTTTTAGACACACAACATCCACCTGGGGACGTGAACCCTGGCCACCAAGATGGCAGGTAAGCACTTATACCCACTGAACTGTACTCAGAGCCCCAAAGAGTTTGGTATTCTAGGGTATTTGACTCACAAACAACCCATCCCCTCCAGGCAATGGTATAGTAAGAGGCAATTGACGTTTTCAATCAAGCCCTGGAATATGGGAGGTCACATAGTCCATGCTTCATTCACACACTTGCCTATTCACGCAAGTTACATGTATAGAACTTTTTAGACACACAACACCCACCAGGGGACTTGAACCCTGTCCACCAAGATTTCAGGTACGCACTTATACCCTCTAAGCTGTACTCAGAGACCCAAAGAAGTGGGAATTCTGTGGTATTTAACTCCCAGACAACCCATCCTCTCCAGGCAATGGTATAGTAAGAAGCAATTGAAGTTTTCTTTCAAGCCCTGTTATATTAGAGAAGACGTGGTCCTTGCTTATTGCACACACTTGCCTAATCATGCAAGTTACATGTATAGACCTTTTTAGACACACAATATCAACCAGGGGACTTAAACACTGGCCATCAAGATGGCAAGTACGCACTTATACCCGCTGAACTATAATCAGTGCCCCAAAGAGTTTGGTATTCTGGGATATTTGACTCACAAACAACCCATCCCCTCCAGGCAATGGTATAGTAAGAGGCAATTGACGTTTTCTATCAAGCCCTGTTATATAGGAGAATATATGGTCCATGCTTAATGCATACACTTGCCTATTCACGTAAGTTACAGGTATAGAACATTTTAGACACACAACACTCACCAGGGGACTTAAACACTGGCCACCAAGATGGCAGGTACGCACTTATACCCACTGAACTGTTCTCAGAGCCCCAAAGAGTTTGATATTCTGGGGTATTTGACTCACAAACAACCCATCCCCTCCAGACAATGGTATAGTAAGAGGCAATTGACGTTTTCAATCAAGCCCTGGAATACGGGAGGTCACGTAGTCCATGCTTCGATGCACACACTTGCCTATTCACGCAAGTTACATGTATAGAACTTTTTAGACACACAACACCCACCAGGGGACTTGAACCCTGTCCACCAAGTTGGCAGGTAGGCACTTATACCCACTAAGCTGTACTTATAGACCCAAAGAAGTGCGAATTCTGTGGTATTTAACTCCCAGACAACCCATCCTCTCCAGGCAATGGTATAGTAAGAAGCAATTGACGTTTTCTTTCAAGCCCTGTTACATTAGAGAAGACGTGGTCCTTGCTTAATGCACACACTTGCCTAATCATGCAAGTTACATGTATAGACCTTTTTAGACACACAATATCAACCAGGGGACTTAAACACTGGCCACCAAGATGGCAGGTACGCACTTATACCCACTGAACTATAATCAGAGCCCCAAAGAGTTTGGTATTCTGGGATATTTGACTCACAAACAACCCATCCCCTCCAGGCAATGGTATAGTAAGAGGCAATTGACGTTTTCTATCAAGCCCTGTTATATGGGAGAACATATGGTCCATGCTTAATGCATACACTTGCCTATTCACGTAAGTTACAGGTATAGAACGTTTTAGACACACAACACTCACCAGGGGACTTAAACACTGGCCACCAAGATGGCAGGTACGCACTTATACCGACTGAACTGTTCTCAGAGCCCCAAAGAGTTTGATATTCTGGGGTATTTGACTCACAAACAACCCATCCCTTCCAGACAATGGTATACTAAGAGGCAATTGACGTTTTCAATCAAGCCCTGGAATATGGGAGGTCACGTAGTCCATGCTTCGATGCACACACTTGCCTATTCACGCAAGTTACATGTATAGAACTTTTTAGACACACAACACCCACCAGGGGACTTGAACCCTGTCCACCAAGTTGGCAGGTAGGCACTTATACCCACTAAGCTGTACTTATAGACCCAAAGAAGTGGGAATTCTGTGGTATTTAACTCCCAGACAACCCATCCTCTCCAGGCAATGGTATAGTAAGAGGCAATTGACGTTTTCCATCAAGCCCTGTTATATAAGAGAACATATGGTCCATGCCTAATACACACACTTGCCTATTCACGTAAGTTACAGGTATATAACTTTTTAGACACACAACACCCACCAGGGGACTTAAACACTGGCCACCTAGATGGCAGGTACGCACTTATACCCACTAAACTATATTCAGAGCCCCAACGAGGTGGGAATTCTGGGGTATTTAACTCCCAGACGACCCATCCTCTGCAGGCAATGGTATAATGAGAGGCAATTGACGTTTTCTATCAAGCCGTGATGTATGGGAGAATAAGTAGTCCAGTCATAATGCTCACACTTGCCTAATCATGCAAGTTAGAAGTATAGAACTTTTTAGACACACAATATCCACATGGGGACGTGAACCCTGGCCACCAAGATGGCAGGTAAGCACTTATACCCACTGAACTGTACTCAGAACCCCAAAGAGTTTGGTATTCTAGAGTATTTGACTCACAAACAACCCATCCCCTCCAGGCAATGGTATAGTAAGAGGCAATTGACGTTTTCAATCAAGCCCTGGAATATGGGAGGTCACGTAGTCCATGCTTCATTCACACACTTGCCTATTCACGCAAGTTACATGTATAGAACTTTTTAGACACACAACACCCACCAGGGGACTTGAACCCTGTCCACCAAGATTTCAGGTACGCACTTATACCCACTAAGCTGAACTCAGAGACCCAAAGAAGTGGGAATTCTGTGGTATTTAACTCCCAGACAACCCATCCTCTCCAGGCAATGGTATAGTAAGAAGCAATTGACGTTTTCTTTCAAGCCCTGTTATATTAGAGAAGACGTGGTCCTTGCTTAATGCAAACACTTGCCTAATCATGCAAGTTACATGTATAGACCTTTTTAGACACACAATATCAACCAGGGGACTTAAACACTGGCCACCAAGATGGCAGGTACGCACTTATACCCACTGACCTATAATCAGAGCCCCAAAGAGTTTGGTATTCTGGGATATTTGACTCACAAACAACCCATCCCCTCCAGGCAATGGTATAGTAAGAGGCAATTGACGTTTTCTATCAAGCCGTGTTATATGGGAGAACATATGGTCCATGCTTAATGCATACACTTGCCTATTCACGTAAGTTACAGGTATAGAACATTTTAGACACACAACACTCACCAGGGGACTTAAACACTGGCCACCAAGGTGGCAGGTACGCACTTATACCCACTGAACTGTACTCAGAGCCCCAAAGAGTTTGGTATTCTAGGGTATTTGACTCACAAACAACCCATCCCCTCCAGGCAATGGTATAGTAAGAGGCAATTGACGTTTTCAATCAAGCCCTGGAATATGGGAGGTCACGTAGTCCATGCTTCATTGCCTATTCACGCAAGTTACATATATAGAACTTTTTAGACACACAACACCCACCAGGGGACTTGAACCCTGTCCACCAAGATTTCAGGAACGCACTTATACCCACTAAGATGTACTCAGAGACCCAAAGAAGTGGGAATTCTGTGGTATTTAACTCCCAGACAACCCATCCTCTCCAGGCAATGGTATAGTAAGAAGCAATTGACGTTTTCTTTCAAGCCCTGTTATATTAGAGAAGACGTGGTCCTTGCTTAGTGCACACACTTGCCTAATCATGCAAGTTACATTAATAGACCTTTTTAGACACACAATATCAACCAGGGGACTTAAACACTGGCCACCAAGATGGCAGGTACGCACTTATACCCACTGAACTATAATCAGAGCCCCAAAGAGTTTGGTATTCTGGGATATTTGACTCACAAACAACCCATCCCCTCCAGGCAATGGTATAGTAAGAGGCAATTGACGTTTTCTATCAAGCCCTGTTATATGGGAGAACATATGGTCCATGCTTAATGCATACACTTGCCTATTCACGTAAGTTACAGGTATAGAACATTTTAGACACACAACACTCACCAGGGGACTTAAACACTGGCCACCAAGATGGCAGGTACGCACTAATACCCACTGAACTGTTCTCAGAGCCCCAAAGAGTTTGGTATTCTGGGGTATTTGACTCACAAACAACCCATCCCCTCCAGACAATGGTATAGTAAGAGGCAATTGACGTTTTCAATCAAGCCCTGGAATATGGGAGGTCACGTAGTCCATGCTTCGATGCACACACTTGCCTATTCACGCAAGTTACATGTATAGAACTTTTTAGACACACAACACCCACCAGGGGACTTGAACCCTGTCCACCAAGTTGGCAGGTAGGCACTTATACCCACTAAGCTGTACTTATAGACCCAAAGAAGTGGGAATTCTGTGGTATTTAACTCCCAGACAACCCATCCTCTCCAGGCAATGGTATAGTAAGAGGCAATTGACGTTTTCCATCAAGCCCTGTTATATAAGAGAACATATGGTCCATGCCTAATACACACACTTGCCTATTCACGTAAGTTACAGGTATATAACTTTTTAGACACACAACACCCACCAGGGGACTTAAACACTGGCCACCTAGATGGCAGGTACGCACTTATACCCACTAAACTATATTCAGAGCCCCAAAGAGGTGGGAATTCTGGGGTATTTAACTCCCAGACAACCCATCCTCTGCAGGCAATGGTATAATGAGAGGCAATTGACGTTTTCTATCAAGCCGTGTTGTATGGGAGAACAAGTAGTCCATTCTTAATGCTCACACTTGCCTAATCATGCAAGTTAGAAGTATAATACTTTTTAGACACACAACATCCACCTGGGGACGTGAACCCTGGCCACCAAGATGGCAGGTAAGCACTTATACCCACTGAACTGTACTCAGAGCCCCAAAGAGTTTGGTATTCTAGGGTATTTGACTCACAAACAACCCATCCCCTCCAGGCAATGGTATAGTAAGAGGCAATTGACGTTTTCAATCAAGCCCTGGAATATGGGAGGTCACATAGTCCATGCTTCATTCACACACTTGCCTATTCACGCAAGTTACATGTATAGAACTTTTTAGACACACAACACCCACCAGGGGACTTGAACCCTGTCCACCAAGATTTCAGGTACGCACTTATACCCTCTAAGCTGTACTCAGAGACCCAAAGAAGTGGGAATTCTGTGGTATTTAACTCCCAGACAACCCATCCTCTCCAGGCAATGGTATAGTAAGAAGCAATTGAAGTTTTCTTTCAAGCCCTGTTATATTAGAGAAGACGTGGTCCTTGCTTATTGCACACACTTGCCTAATCATGCAAGTTACATGTATAGACCTTTTTAGACACACAATATCAACCAGGGGACTTAAACACTGGCCATCAAGATGGCAAGTACGCACTTATACCCACTGAACTATAATCAGTGCCCCAAAGAGTTTGGTATTCTGGGATAATTGACTCACAAACAACCCATCCCCTCCAGGCAATGGTATAGTAAGAGGCAATTGACGTTTTCTATCAGGCCCTGTTATATAGGAGAACATATGGTCCATGCTTAATGCATACACTTGCCTATTCACGTAAGTTACAGGTATAGAACATTTTAGACACACAACACTCACCAGGGGACTTAAACACTGGCCACCAAGATGGCAGGTACGCACTTATACCCACTGAACTGTTCTCAGAGCCCCAAAGAGTTTGATATTCTGGGGTATTTGACTCACAAACAACCCATCCCCTCCAGACAATGGTATAGTAAGAGGCAATTGACGTTTTCAATCAAGCCCTGGAATACGGGAGGTCACGTAGTCCATGCTTCGATGCACACACTTGCCTATTCACGCAAGTTACATGTATAGAACTTTTTAGACACACAACACCCACCAGGGGACTTGAACCCTGTCCACCAAGTTGGCAGGTAGGCACTTATACCCACTAAGCTGTACTTATAGACCCAAAGAAGTGCGAATTCTGTGGTATTTAACTCCCAGACAACCCATCCTCTCCAGGCAATGGTATAGTAAGAAGCAATTGACGTTTTCTTTCAAGCCCTGTTACATTAGAGAAGACGTGGTCCTTGCTTAATGCACACACTTGCCTAACCATGCAAGTTACATGTATAGACCTTTTTAGACACACAATATCAACCAGGGGACTTAAACACTGGCCACCAAGATGGCAGGTACGCACTTATACCCACTGAACTATAATCAGAGCCCCAAAGAGTTTGGTATTCTGGGATATTTGACTCACAAACAACCCATCCCCTCCAGGCAATGGTATAGTAAGAGGCAATTGACGTTTTCTATCAAGCCCTGTTATATGGGAGAACATATGGTCCATGCTTAATGCATACACTTGCCTATTCACGTAAGTTACAGGTATAGAACATTTTAGACACACAACACTCACCAGGGGACTTAAACACTGGCCACCAAGATGGCAGGTACGCACTTATACCCACTGAACTGTTCTCAGAGCCCCAAAGAGTTTGGTATTCTGGGGTATTTGACTCACAAACAACCCATCCCCTCCAGACAATGGTATAGTAAGAGGCAATTGACGTTTTCAATCAAGCCCTGGAATATCGGAGGTCACGTAGTCCATGCTTCGATGCACACACTTGCCTATTCACGCAAGTTACATGTATAGAACTTTTTAGACACACAACACCCACCAGGGGACTTGAACCCTGTCCACCAAGTTGGCAGGTAGGCACTTATACCCACTAAGCTGTACTTATAGACCCAAAGAAATGGGAATTCTGTGGTATTTAACTCCCAGACAACCCATCCTCTCCAGGCAATGGTATAGTAAGAGGCAATTGACGTTATCCATCAAGCCCTGTTATATAAGAGAACATATGGTCCATGCCTAATACACACACTTGCCTATTCACGTAAGTTACAGGTATATAACTTTTTAGACACACAACACCCACCAGGGGACTTAAACACTGGCCACCTAGATGGCAGGTACGCATTTACTCCCACTAAACTATATTCAGAGCCCCAAAGAGGTGGGAATTCTGGGGTATTTAACTCCCAGACAACCCATCCTCTGCAGGCAATGGTATAATGAGAGGCAATTGACGTTTTCTATCAAGCCGTGATAAATGGGAGAATAAGTAGTCCAGTCTTAATGCTCACACTTGCCTAATCATGCAAGTTAGAAGTATAGAACTTTTTAGACACACAACATCCACCTGGGGACGTGAACCCTGGCCACCAAGATGGCAGGTAAGCACTTATACCCACTGAACTGTACTCAGAGCCCCAAAGAGTTTGGTATTCTAGGGTATTTGACTCACAAACAACCCATCCCCTCCAGGCAATGGTATAGTTAGAGGCAATTGACGTTTTCAATCAAGCCCTGGAATATGGGAGGTCACGTAGTCCATGCTTCATTCACACACTTGCCTATTCACGCAAGTTACATGTATAGAACTTTTTAGACACACAACACCCACCAGGGGACTTGAACCCTGTCCACCAAGATTTCAGGTACGCACTTATACCCACTAAGCTGTACTTAAAGACCCAAAGAAGTGGGAATTCTGTGGTATTTAACTCCCAGACAACCCATCCTCTCCAGGCAATGGTATAGTAAGAAGCAATTGACGTTTTCTTTCAAGCCCTGTTATATTAGAGAAGACGTGGTCCTTGCTTAATGCACACACTTGCCTAATCATGCAAGTTACATGTATAGACCATTTTAGACACACAATATCAACCAGGGGACTTAAACACTGGCCACCAAGATGGCAGGTACGCACTTATACCCACTGAACTATAATCAGAGCCCCAAAGAGTTTGGTATTCTGGGATATTTGACTCACAAACAACCCATCCCCTCCAGGCAATGGTATAGTAAGAGGCAATTGACGTTTTCTATCAAGCCCTGTTATATGGGAGGACATATGGTCCATGCTTAATGCATACACTTGCCTATTCACGTAAGTTACAGGTATAGAACATTTTAGACACACAACACTCACCAGGGGACTTAAACACTGGCCACCAAGATGGCAGGTACGCACTTATACCCACTGAACTGTTCTCAGAGCCCCAAAGAGTTTGGTATTCTGGTGTATTTGACTCACAAACAACCCATCCCCTCCAGACAATGGTATAGTAAGAGGCAATTGACGTTTTCAATCAAGCCCTGGAATATGGGAGGTCACGTAGTCCATGCTTCGATGCACACACTTGCCTATTCACGCAAGTTACATGTATAAAACTTTTTAGACACACAACACCCACCAGGGGACTTGAACCCTGTCCACCAAGTTGGCAGGTAGGCACTTATACCCACTAAGCTGTACTTATAGACCCAAAGAAGTGGGAATTCTGTGGTATTTAACTCCCAGACAACCCATCCTCTCCAGGCAATGGTATAGTAAGAGGCAATTGACGTTTTCCATCAAGCCCTGTTATATAAGAGAACATATGGTCCATGCCTAATACACACACTTGCCTATTCACGTAAGTTACAGGTATATAACTTTTTAGACACACAACACCCACCAGGGGACTTAAACACTGGCCACCTAGATGGCAGGTACGCACTTATACCCACTAAACTATATTCAGAGCCCCAAAGAGGTGGGAATTCTGGGGTATTTAACTCCCAGACAACCCATCCTCTGCAGGCAATGGTATAATGAGAGGCAATTGACGTTTTCTATCAAGCCGTGATGTATGGGAGAATAAGTAGTCCAGTCTTAATGCTCACACTTGCCTAATCATGCAAGTTAGAAGTATAGAACTTTTTAGACACACAACATCCACCTGGGGACGTGAACCCTGGCCACCAAGATGGCAGGTAAGCACTTATACCCACTGAACTGTACTCAGAGCCCCAAAGAGTTTGGTATTCTAGGGTATTTAACTCACAAACAACCCATCCCCTCCAGGCAATGGTATAGTAAGAGGCAATTGACGTTTTCAATCAAGCCCTGGAATATGGGAGGTCACGTAGTCCATGCTTCATTCACACACTTGCCTATTCACGCAAGTTACATGTATAGAACTTTTTAGTCACACAACACCCACCAGGGGACTTGAACCCTGTCCACCAAGATTTCAGGTACGCACTTATACCCACTAAGCTGTACTCAGAGACCCAAAGAAGTGGGAATTCTGTGGTATTTAACTCCCAGACAACCCATCCTCTCCAGGCAATGGTATAGTAAGAAGCAATTGACGTTTTCTTTCAAGCCCTGTTATATTAGAGAAGACGTGGTCCTTGCTTAATGCACACACTTGCCTAATCATGCAAATTACATGTATAGACCTTTTTAGACACACAATATCAACCAGGGGACTTAAACACTGGCCATCAAGATGGCAGGTACGCACTTATACCCACTGAACTATAATCAGAGCCCCAAAGAGTTTGGTATTCTGGGATATTTGACTCACAAACAACCCATCCCCTCCAGGCAATGGTATAGTAAGAGGCAATTGACGTTTTCTATCAAGCCCTGTTATATGGGAGAACATATGGTCCATGCTTAATGCATACACTTGCCTATTCACGTAAGTTACAGGTATAGAACATTTTAGACACACAACACTCACCAGGGGACTTAAACACTGGCCACCAAGATGGCAGGTACGCACTTATACCCACTGAACTGTTCTCAGAGCCCCAAAGAGTTTGATATTCTGGGGTATTTGACTCACAAACAACCCATCCCCTCCAGACAATGGTATAGTAAGAGGCAATTGACGTTTTCAATCAAGCCCTGGAATATGGGAGGTCACGTAGTCCATGCTTCGATGCACACACTTGCCTATTCACGCAAGTTACATGTATAGAACTTTTTAGACACACAACACCCACCAGGGGACTTGAACCCTGTCCACCAAGTTGGCAGGTAGGCACTTATACCCACTAAGCTGTACTTATAGACCCAAAGAATGGGAATTCTGTGGTATTTATCTCCCAGACAACCCATCCTCTCCAGGCAATGGTATAGTAAGAGGCAATTGACGTTTTCCATCAAGCCCTGTTATATAAGAGAACATATGGTCCATGCCTAATACACACACTTGCCTATTCACGTAAGTTACAGGTATATAACTTTTTAGACACACAACACCCACCAGGGGACTTAAACACTGGCCACCTAGATGGCAGGTACGCACTTATACCCACTAAACTATATTCAGAGCCCCAAAGAGGTGGGAATTCTGGGGTATTTAACTCCCAGACAACCCATCCTCTGCAGGCAATGGTATAATGAGAGGCAATTGACGTTTTCTATCAAGCCGTGATGTATGGGAGAATAAGTAGTCCAGTCATAATGCTCACACTTGCCTAATCATGCAAGTTAGAAGTATAGAACTTTTTAGACACACAACATCCACATGGGGACGTGAACCCTGGCCACCAAGATGGCAGGTAAGCACTTATACCCACTGAACTGTACTCAGAACCCCAAAGAGTTTGGTATTCTAGAGTATTTGACTCACAAACAACCCATCCCCTCCAGGCAATGGTATAGTAAGAGGCAATTGACGTTTTCAATCAAGCCCTGGAATATGGGAGGTCACGTAGTCCATGCTTCATTCACACACTTGCCTATTCACGCAAGTTACATGTATAGAACTTTTTAGACACACAACACCCACCAGGGGACTTGAACCCTGTCCACCAAGATTTCAGGTACGCACTTATACCCACTAAGCTGAACTCAGAGACCCAAAGAAGTGGGAATTCTGTGGTATTTAACTCCCAGACAACCCATCCTCTCCAGGCAATGGTATAGTAAGAAGCAATTGACGTTTTCTTTCAAGCCCTGTTATATTAGAGAAGACGTGGTCCTTGCTTAATGCAAACACTTGCCTAATCATGCAAGTTACATGTATAGACCTTTTTAGACACACAATATCAACCAGGGGACTTAAACACTGGCCACCAAGATGGCAGGTACGCACTTATACCCACTGACCTATAATCAGAGCCCCAAAGAGTTTGGTATTCTGGGATATTTGACTCACAAACAACCCATCCCCTCCAGGCAATGGTATAGTAAGAGGCAATTGACGTTTTCTATCAAGCCGTGTTATATGGGAGAACATATGGTCCATGCTTAATGCATACACTTGCCTATTCACGTAAGTTACAGGTATAGAACATTTTAGACACACAACACTCACCAGGGGACTTAAACACTGGCCACCAAGGTGGCAGGTACGCACTTATACCCACTGAACTGTACTCAGAGCCCCAAAGAGTTTGGTATTCTAGGGTATTTGACTCACAAACAACCCATCCCCTCCAGGCAATGGTATAGTAAGAGGCAATTGACGTTTTCAATCAAGCCCTGGAATATGGGAGGTCACGTAGTCCATGCTTCATTGCCTATTCACGCAAGTTACATATATAGAACTTTTTAGACACACAACACCCACCAGGGGACTTGAACCCTGTCCACCAAGATTTCAGGAACGCACTTATACCCACTAAGCTGTACTCAGAGACCCAAAGGAGTGGGAATTCTGTGGTATTTAACTCCCAGACAACCCATCCTCTCCAGGCAATGGTATAGTAAGAAGCAATTGACGTTTTCTTTCAAGCCCTGTTATATTAGAGAAGACGTGGTCATTGCTTAATGCACACACTTGCCTAATCATGCAAGTTACATTAATAGACCTTTTTAGACACACAATATCAACCAGGGGACTTAAACACTGGCCACCAAGATGGCAGGTACGCACTTATACCCACTGAACTGTTCTCAGAGCCCCAAAGAGTTTGGTATTCTGGGGTATTTGACTCACAAACAACCCATCCCCTCCAGACAATGGTATAGTAAGAGGCAATTGACGTTTTCAATCAAGCCCTGGAATATGGGAGGTCACGTAGTCCATGCTTCGATGCACACACTTGCCTATTCACGCAAGTTACATGTATAGAACTTTTTAGACACACAACACCCACCAGGGGACTTGAACCCTGTCCACCAAGTTGGCAGGTAGGCACTTATACCCACTAAGCTGTACTTATAGACCCAAAGAAGTGGGAATTCTGTGGTATTTAACTCCCAGACAACCCATCCTCTCCAGGCAATGGTATAGTAAGAGGCAATTGACGTTTTCCATCAAGCCCTGTTATATAAGAGAACATATGGTCCATGCCTAATACACACACTTGCCTATTCACGTAAGTTACAGGTATATAACTTTTTAGACACACAACACCCACCAGGGGACTTAAACACTGGCCACCTAGATGGCAGGTACGCACTTATACCCACTAAACTATATTCAGAGCCCCAAAGAGGTGGGAATTCTGGGGTATTTAACTCCCAGACAACCCATCCTCTGCAGGCAATGGTATAATGAGAGGCAATTGACGTTTTCTATCAAGCCGTGATGTATGGGAGAATAAGTAGTCCAGTCTTAATGCTCACACTTGCCTAATCATGCAAGTTAGAAGTATAGAACTTTTTAGACACACAACATCCACCTGGGGACGTGAACCCTGGCCACCAAGATGGCAGGTAAGCACTTATACCCACTGAACTGTACTCAGAGCCCCAAAGAGTTTGGTATTCTAGGGTATTTAACTCACAAACAACCCATCCCCTCCAGGCAATGGTATAGTAAGAGGCAATTGACGTTTTCAATCAAGCCCTGGAATATGGGAGGTCACGTAGTCCATGCTTCATTCACACACTTGCCTATTCACGCAAGTTACATGTATAGAACTTTTTAGACACACAACACCCACCAGGGGACTTGAACCCTGTCCACCAAGATTTCAGGTACGCACTTATACCCACTAAGCTGTACTCAAAGACCCAAAGAAGTGGGAATTCTGTGGTATTTAACTCCCAGACAACCCATCCTCTCCAGGCAATGGTATAGTAAGAAGCAATTGACGTTTTCTTTCAAGCCCTGTTATATTAGAGAAGACGTGGTCCTTGCTTAATGCACACACTTGCCTAATCATGCAAGTTACATGTATAGACCTTTTTAGACACACAATATCAACCAGGGGACTTAAACACTGGCCACCAAGATGGCAGGTACGCACTTATACCCACTGAACTATAATCAGAACCCCAAAGAGTTTGGTATTCTGGGATATTTGACTCACAAACAACCCATCCCCTCCAGGCAATGGTATAGTAAGAGGCAATTGACGTTTTCTATCAAGCCCTGTTATATGGGAGAACATATGGTCCATGCTTAATGCATACACTTGCCTATTCACGTAAGTTACAGGTATAGAACATTTTAGACACACAACACTCACCAGGGGACTTAAACACTGGCCACCAAGATGGCAGGTACGCACTTATACCCACTGAACTGTTCTCAGAGCCCCAAAGAGTTTGGTATTCTGGGGTATTTGACTCACAAACAACCCATCCCCTCCAGACAATGGTATAGTAAGAGGCAATTGACGTTTTCAATCAAGCCCTGGAATATGGGAGGTCACGTAGTCCATGCTTCGATGCACACACTTGCCTATTCACGCAAGTTACATGTATAGAACTTTTTAGACACACAACACCCACCAGGGGACTTGAACCCTGTCCACCAAGTTGGCAGGTAGGCACTTATACCCACTAAGCTGTACTTATAGACCCAAAGAAGTGGGAATTCTGTGGTATTTAACTCCCAGACAACCCATCCTCTCCAGGCAATGGTATAGTAAGAGGCAATTGACGTTTTCCATCAAGCCCTGTTATATAAGAGAACATATGGTCCATGCCTAATACACACACTTGCCTATTCACGTAAGTTACAGGTATATAACTTTTTAGACACACAACACCCACCAGGGGACTTAAACACTGGCCACCTAGATGGCAGGTAAGCACTTATTCCCACTAAACTATATTCAGAGCCCCAAAGAGGTGGGAATTCTGGGGTATTTAACTCCCAGACAACCCATCCTCTGCAGGCAATGGTATAATGAGAGGCAATTGACGTTTTCTATCAAGCCGTGATGTATGGGAGAATAAGTAGTCCAGTCTTAATGCTCACACTTGCCTAATCATGCAAGTTAGAAGTATAGAACTTTTTAGACACACAACATCCACCTGGGGACGTGAACCCTGGCCACCAAGATGGCAGGTAAGCACTTATACCCACTGAACTGTACTCAGAGCCCCAAAGAGTTTGGTATTCTAGGGTATTTGACTCACAAACAACCCATCCCCTCCAGGCAATGGTATAGTTAGAGGCAATTGACGTTTTCAATCAAGCCCTGGAATATGGGAGGTCACGTAGTCCATGCTTCATTCACACACTTGCCTATTCACGCAAGTTACATGTATAGAACTTTTTAGACACACAACACCCACCAGGGGACTTGAACCCTGTCCACCAAGATTTCAGGTACGCACTTATACCCACTAAGCTGTACTCAAAGACCCAAAGAAGTGGGAATTCTGTGGTATTTAACTCCCAGACAACCCATCCTCTCCAGGCAATGGTATAGTAAGAAGCAATTGACGTTTTCTTTCAAGCCCTGTTATATTAGAGGAGACGTGGTCCTTGCTTAATGCACACACTTGCCTAATCATGCAAGTTACATGTATAGACCATTTTAGACACACAATATCAACCAGGGGACTTAAACACTGGCCACCAAGATGGCAGGTACGCACTTATACCCACTGAACTATAATCAGAGCCCCAAAGAGTTTGGTATTCTGGGATATTTGACTCACAAACAACCCATCCCCTCCAGGCAATGGTATAGTAAGAGGCAATTGACGTTTTCTATCAAGCCCTGTTATATGGGAGAACATATGGTCCATGCTTAATGCATACACTTGCCTATTCACGTAAGTTACAGGTATAGAACATTTTAGACACACAACACTCACCAGGGGACTTAAACACTGGCCACCAAGATGGCAGGTACGCACTTATACCCACTGAACTGTTCTCAGAGCCCCAAAGAGTTTGGTATTCTGGGGTATTTGACTCACAAACAACCCATCCCCTCCAGACAATGGTATAGTAAGAGGCAATTGACGTTTTCAATCAAGCCCTGGAATATGGGAGGTCACGTAGTCCATGCTTCGATGCACACACTTGCCTATTCACGCAAGTTACATGTATAGAACTTTTTAGACACACAACACCCACCAGGGGACTTGAACCCTGTCCACCAAGTTGGCAGGTAGGCACTTATACCCACTAAGCTGTACTTATAGACCCAAAGAAGTGGGAATTCTGTGGTATTTAACTCCCAGACAACCCATCCTCTCCAGGCAATGGTATAGTAAGAGGCAATTGACGTTTTCCATCAAGCCCTGTTATATAAGAGAACATATGGTCCATGCCTAATACACACACTTGCCTATTCACGTAAGTTACAGGTATATAACTTTTTAGACACACAACACCCACCAGGGGACTTAAACACTGGCCACCTAGATGGCAGGTACGCACTTATACCCACTAAACTATATTCAGAGCCCCAAAGAGGTGGGAATTCTGGGGTATTTAACTCCCAGACAACCCATCCTCTGCAGGCAATGGTATAATGAGAGGCAATTGACGTTTTCTATCAAGCCGTGATGTATGGGAGAATAAGTAGTCCAGTCTTAATGCTCACACTTGCCTAATCATGCAAGTTAGAAGTATAGAACTTTTTAAACACACAACATCCACCTGGGGACGTGAACCCTGGCCACCAAGATGGCAGGTAAGCACTTATACCCACTGAACTGTACTCAGAGCCCCAAAGAGTTTGGTATTCTAGGGTATTTGACTCACAAACAACCCATCCCCTCCAGGCAATGGTATAGTAAGAGGCAATTGACGTTTTCAATCAAGCCCTGGAATATGGGAGGTCACGTAGTCCATGCTTCATTCACACACTTGCCTATTCACGCAAGTTACATGTATAGAACTTTTTAGACACACAACACCCACCAGGGGACTTGAACCCTGTCCACCAAGATTTCAGGTACGCACTTATACCCACTAAGCTGAACTCAGAGACCCAAAGAAGTGGGAATTCTGTGGTATTTAACTCCCAGACAACCCATCCTCTCCAGGCAATGGTATAGTAAGAGGCAATTGACGTTTTCTATCAAGCCCTGTTATATAAGAGAACATATGGTCCATGCCTAATGCACACACTTGCCTATTCACGTAAGTTACAGGTATAGAACTTTTTAGACACACAACACCCACCAGGGGACTTGAACCCTGTCCACCAAGATGGCAGGTACGCACTTATACCCACTAAGCTGTACTCAGAGACCCAAAGAAGTGGTAATTCTGTGGTATTTAACTCCCAGACAACCCATCCTCTCCAGGCAATGGTATAGTAAGAAGCAATTGACGTTTTCTATTAAACCCTGTTATATTAGAGAAGACGTGGTCCTTGCTTAATGCACACACTTGTCTAATCATGCAAGTTACATGTATAGACCTTTTTAGACAGACAACATCAACCAGGGGACTTAAACACTGGCCAACAAGATTGCAGGTACGCACATATACCCACAGAACTGTACTCAGAGTGAGAATTCTTGGGGTATTTAACTCCCAGACAACCCATCCTCTCCAGGCAATGGTATATTAAGAAGCAATTGATGTTTTCTATCAAGCCCTGTTATATTAGAGAAGACGTGGTCCTTGCTTAATGCACACACTTGCCTAATCATGCAAGTTACATGTATAGACCTTTTTAGACACACAACATCAACCAGGGGACTTAAACCCTGGACACCAAGATGGCAGGTACGCTCTTATACCCACTAAGCTGCACTCAGAGACCCAAAGAGGTGGGAATTCTTGGGTATTTAACTCCCAGACAACTCATCCTCTCCAGGCAATGGTATAGTGAGAGGCAATTGACGTTTTCTATCAAGCCCTGTTATATGGGAGAACAAGTGGTCCATTCTTAATGCACACACTTGCCTATTCACGTAAGTTACAGGTATAGAACTTTTTAGACACACAACACCCACCAGGGGACTTAAACCCTGGCCACCAAAATTGCAGGTACACACACATACCCACTGAACTGTACTCAGAGCCCCAAAGCGGTGGGAATTTTGGGATATTTGGCTCCCAGACAACCCATCCACTCCAGGCAATGGTATAGTGAGAGGCAATTGATGTTTTCTATCAAGCCCTGTTATATTAGAGTAGACGTGGTCCTTGCTTAATGCACACACTTGCCTATTCAGGTAAGTTACAGGTATAGAACTTTTTAGACACACAACACCCACCAGGGGACTTGAACCCTGGCCAAAAAACAGACAGGTACGCACTTATACATACTGAACTATACTCAGAGCCCCAAAGTGGTGGGAATTTTTGGGTATTTAACTCCCAGACAACCCATCTACTCCAGGCAATGGTATAGTGAGAGGCAATTGACGTTTTCTAACAAGCCCTGTTATATGGGAGAACAAGTGGTCCATTCTTAATGCACACACTTGCCTAATCACGCAAGTTACAAGTATTGAACTTTTTAGACACACAACACCCACCTGAGGCTTGAACCCTGGAAACCAAGTTGGCAGGTGCGCACTTATACCAACTGAACTGTACTCAGAGCCCCAAAGCAGTGGGAATTTTGGGATATTTAGCTCCCAGACAACCCATCCTCTCCACGCAATGGTATAGTGAGAGGCAATTGACGTTTTCTATCAAGCCCTGTTATATGGGAGAACATATGGTCCATGCTTAATGCATACACTTGCCTATTCACGTAAGTTACAGGTATAGAACATTTTAGACACACAACACTCACCAGGGGACTTAAACACTGGCCACCAAGATGGCAGGTACGCACTTATACCCACTAAGCTGTACTCAGAGACCCAAAGAAGTGGGAATTCTGTGGTATTTAACTCCCAGACAACCCATCCTCTCCAGGCAATGGTATAGTAAGAGGCAATTGACGTTTTCCATCAAGCCCTGTTATATAAGAGAAAATATGGTCCATGCCTAATGCACACACTTGCCTATTCACGTAAGTTACAGGTATAGAACTTTTTAGACACACAACACCCACCAGGGGACTTGAACCCTGTCCACCAAGATGGCAGGTACACACTTATACCCACTAAGCTGTACTCAGAGACCCAATGAAGTGGGAATTCTGTGGTATTTAACTCCCAGACAACCCATCCTCTCCAGGCAATGGTGTAGTAAGAAGCAATTGACGTTTTCTTTCAAGCCCTGTTATATTAGAGAAGACGTGGTCCTTGCTTAATGCACACACTTGCCTAATCATTCAAGTTACATGTATAGACCTTTTTAGACACACAATATCAACCAGGGGACTTAAACCCTGGCCACTAAGATGGCAGGTACGCTCTTATACCCACTAAGCTGCACTCAGAGACCCAAAGAGGTGGGAATTCTTGGGTATTTAACTCCCAGACAACTCATCCTCTCCAGGCAATGGCACAGTAAGAGGCAATTGACGTTTTCCATCAAGCCCTGTTGTATGGGAGAACAAGTAGTCCATTCTTAATGTTTACAATTGCCTAATCATGCAAGTTACAAGTATAGAACATTTAAACACACAACACCCACCTGGGAGATTTGAACCGTGGCCACCAAGATGGCATGTATGCACTTATACCCACTGAACTATACTCAGAGCCCCAAAGTGGTGGGAATTTTGCGATATTTGGCTCCCAGACAACCCATCCACTCCAGGCAATGGTATAGTGTGAGGCAATTGACGTTTTTCATCAAGCCTTGTTATATGGGAGAACATATGGTTCATGCTTAATGCACACACTTGCCTATTCACGTAAATTACAGGTATAGAACTTTTTAGACACACAACACCCACCAGGGGACTTGAACCCTGGCCACCAAGATGGCAGGTACGCACTTATACATGCTGAACTATACTCAGAGCCCCCAAAGTAGTGGGAATTTTGGGGTATTTAACTCCCAGACAACCCATCCTCTCCAGGCAATGGTCTAGTGAGAGGCAATTGACGTTTTCCATCAAGCCCTGTTATATGGGAGAACAAGTAGTCCATTCTTAATGCTCACACTTGCCTAATCATGCAAGTTACAAGTATAGAACTTTTTAGACATGCAAAACCCACCTAAGGACTTGAACCCTGGCCTCCAAGATGGCAGGTACGCACTTATACCAACTGAACTATACTCAAGCCCTAAAGAGGGGGCATTTTGGGGTATTTAATTCCCAGACAACCCATCCTCTCCAGGCAATGGTACAGAGAGAGGCAATTGACGTTTTCGATCAAGCCCTGTTATATGGGAGAACAAGTAGTCCATTCTTAATGCTCACACTTGCCTAATCATGCAAGTTACAAGTATAGAACTTTTTAGACACTCAACACCCACCTGGGGACTTGAACCCTGGCCACCAAGATGGCAGGTACGCACTTATACCCACAGAACTGTACTCAGAGTGAGAATTCTTGGAGTATTTAACTCCCAGACAAGCCATCTACTCCAAGGCAATGGTATAGTGAGAGGCAATTGACGTTTTCCATCAAGCCCTGGAATATGGGAGAACACGTAGTCCATGCTTCATGCACACACTTGCCTATTCACGCGAGTTACATGTATAGAACTTTTTAGACACACAACACCCACCAGGGGACTTGAACCCTGGCCACCAAGATGGCAGGTACGCACTTATACCCACTAAGCTGTACTCAGAGACCCAAAGAAGTGGGAATTCTGTGGTATTTAACTCCCAGACAACCCATCCTCTCCAGGCAATGGTATAGTAAGAAGCAATTGACAGTTTCTATCAAGCCCTGTTATATTAAAGAAGACGTGGTCCATGCTTAATGCACACACTTGCCTATTCACGTAAGTTACAGGTATAGACCTTTTCAGACACACAACACCCACCAGGGGACTTGAACCCTGGCCACCAAGATGGCAGGTACGCACTTATACCAACTGAACTATACTTAGAGCCACAAAGAGGAGGGAATTTTTGGGTCAGATGTTATGTCAAATGCCTCGTCAGCTTGGTCGACGTCATACCTATATACTTAGATTGAAGGTTACATCCTTCGTGGGGGCAAGTGCACATGTATACAACGCTTGACTGCTGTAGATTTTTCTCCGTCGGCTTTGGGCTGTTTTTGATAAGGAGTTCGGAAGTCTTCTTGGTTTTGTAGAATATTATCAGGTTTATGTTTTGGTTAGGAGTAATGCTTTTTACTCCTTTACGGATTATTTCTTTCATTATTCTTTCCTCTTTTATATGTTCACTGTGCATTGTTGATTTGTAATATAATTTTATTGGAGGTATTGTGGTTTCTGTTCTGGGTTCAGGATTATACCAACGGTCCAAGTGTCTTCTTATAGCAGCGTTTATTTCCACGTTGCTATATCCGTTGTTCACCAATACCTGAGTTACTCTTTCAAACTCTTTACTCACGTTGCTCCATTCAGAGCCGTGGGTAAGCACTCGACGAATATAAGCATTGAGAACACTGGCTTTGCATCTTTGGGGGCACTCACTTCTACCGTTCATGCATAATCCTATGTTGGTGGGCTTAGTATATACGTTGGTGCTTAAAGAGGTTCCTGTTTTTGCTATTAGTACATCCAAGAATGGCAGACTGTTATTTTCACTATTTTCATGTGTAAATCGGAGTACTGACTCACTCTCTAGATGGCTTTTTAGATCAATTAGTTCATCTGAGTCTTTTACTATTACGAATATGTCATCTACATAACTGTATATTGCCGTTATGTAGATGTATGTTATGTAAGCTGAGGAATGACTGTAAGGGTTAGTAAGCTGAGAAGTGAATGTTAGGGGTAATAAGCTGAGGAGTGAATGCTAGAGGTAGTAAACTGAGGATTGAATGCTAGACCAGTGAGCTGAGGAATGAATGCTATACCAGTGAGCTGAGAAATGAATGCTAGACCAGTGAGCTGAGGAATAAATTCTAGCGTTTATAGAGGAAATGGGTTTTATGTGTGGGTTGCTGCGGAGGATGGAGCAAATTAGCGACATGAAAGACTGTAAAGTTCAATAGTAACTTTCATTAGAAGGGAGATGGTGGCAGAGGGGAAAGAGATAAATTTGGAAGAAGCAGGCGGAGAAGAGGCAGTGGAGAAGAGTAAAGACCTGAAAGGTACTGAACGTTGTACTAAACTATATTATATAAGAAACCATGGAGTTGATTTACATTGTTCGGACTCGTCAATTTAGCCCTAAATGTGATTAGGATTTAGCTCATGGCTCACGCCTATCGATATTCAATCGAAATTTTAACTAATCTAACAAAACGTTGTATACCTCTTAGATTATAACACACAACTCATCCTTCTTCTTGACTCTGTTATGCTAGTTAATTAATAGGAAGGGTAAGGAGATGACTATTAACGTTAGATATGTTTCATTGTGCAAGATTAAACGTACACATTTATATTACTTTATCACAAAATGGCACTTAAATTAAAGAAAAGATTTTAATTAAAACTATCAATAAATTATTTGAAAAAGAAATGAAACAAATTTTAACTAACATTTACAAATCTTATTGTAGGCAATATAATTAATAATGTTTTATATGTAGGCTTAAAGCATAAGAATAGAGGAATCTGATCCTTTTTATATCCACCCAAATTACATGCCTCGGAAAGTTCACGTATTTCCTTTGGCTTTTCTCCTTAACTCCGAAGTAAAACTAAAATCACCACAGAAGAGGTTTAAAGAACAACAAACTCTCTTTACTAAGGTTTTCTTCAACTGAATCTTAGAACACGCTTCTGAAATTTTAAAAGACCAATTAGCTGGTTTGTTTCCATCTTCAGCTCTCCACCATTTTTTTTTACCTCTACTTACATAGATTCATAAATACATAGATATATGCAAAACAATATCGAGAAATACTAGGGAAGTATACAACGTAAGTTCAAGCTGTATAGCAAGAAACACAAAGAGCCACCACACGAAAAAATAACACAAATCAGGTGAAAAATAAGAACCCACAAAATAAGTTGGCTGTTACCCCAGACATCAGAGCCCAGCAAGCACATGCAATCGCAACGGAATGCTGTAAAACAAGAACATAACTCCAGCAGCTGAAAAATAAACGAAAAAACAAAACAGAACCAAAAACCAAGACCAGAGAGACAGTCTAACCACCTGAGACGCCGCTGTGCCCTCCCGAAACTTTCGGACCAATTTCACTGTCCGTGATCCATTCGGAAGTCCCTTCGGCTTATCTAAAGAGTGTCTTTTTATACAGACACTCTCCACCTTTCTGTAACATAACAGAACACTTAGAATAATGTCATCAGACATCTTAATCGACGCAACTTTTCCCGCAGTGCGCCCTACTCATATTCATAATCACACAGAGTTCCCTGCCACTTTCTTAGTTCACAATCTTATCCTCGTATTTGTTCACAAAGTCGTTGAAAGATGCAGCAGTTGCAAACCTCACCACAACCCGCTTGTTACGAAGCACTTGAAACCCCCAATCAGAGCGTCAAATTTCGATTTCAAAATATCGAACAGCGTAGCACTTCCTAATACATGCTGCAGGGGAAATGCAATCCAGGTGACTCAGACCGTCTTAACAGTGGCGTGAGTGTCCCCTTACCGACAATTCTCCCACCGTGTCAGCGGGGGGTACAACCATCGGGCAGGCAACAGCAGTTCACTCATGCAAACGCTAGGCAGAGAGTGTAACGAAGGAGGAACCAGACATACGCCCGTCTCTCTCCGATACGTCTGCGACTCTCACTATCCGCTAGTTAGTACAGGCCTCGAGTAGCTTCTACGTTATAGCTTAATTCGTGCCAAGTCTCCAAAGGCCTTCCCACAATATGCGAAGGGCCCACTTGGCCAACTGTGAGAACTGCCTTGTTACATACCTATACTGACAGTCGTAAATAATGGGCCCCTCCACGCCACCGACGAATGACGTCGCTTCCATACTAACCCATAAGCCTGCAACCTGCTGTCTGCTGATACACAACCACTTCTTATGCTATTTCATTCCATTTCTTCTCTATTGTGGTACTGAAACAGTTCCATCTTATGTCCCTCTTTCTTATTGAAGTATTTTAATTTTCATTTCTCACTCTTTGATCCTACCTCGCTTGCGTGCGTCTTGCGCGTTGTGTGGGCGTGTGTATGTGTTTGCACTTACAATGTGCTCTAAAATTAGTTGGGTTTTAGCTCTAGGACAGTTATCTCCAACACGTTAGTAACTCACCACACATCTTTTTATTATAACAAACTCAGACTACTGTCTCATAGCTCTCTCCACTTTCTTCACACTAAACTTTCTTTTCTTCACACCACCTTTCTTTCACGCTAAAATAATAGTTCCTTACATTTGTTTAACATATCCATCTGCAGCTCTCACTTATGGGCACTTGTGTTTCCATTTCTTCTTCTGAATATTTCGTCTCTGTTTATCACATCAATTTCATAAGAACAACCCATATATGTCGTAATTAAGTCCCTTCTGAATCTTCATTCCCGTAGTGTGGTGTTGTGAAGTTGGCTCGGTCATTTCTCATATTCCAGCCCTCTAATATCCAAGTCAAAACATGTAATATATCACCGTTTTCTCTCGTTTGTAAGAATTTCTTCAAGTCCATTCTCCTAAAATGAGGGTACTTATCGTACCAATATGAGTTGATGGCCAATCAGAAAGTTGACTTTTATATTACTGAATTTGGACAAACCGGAATTTGTTTTAATCATAACACATATATAAGACCTAACCTAACCTAACAATCTTAGCAGTCATAGGTCTAATAAATGTTATCTTAGGCCTAATATAATATTTATATTTTTTGTTTTAAACGTAGAAATATTTAAGTTTGGTTTTTAGTTTTTCTGAATATCTAATTAATAGTCCAAAAAGTTGTTTACTGTATATCCATCACTACATATTAGCACTTTAATCTTCATATGTTATTTCGACCAAATAGTTGCTATAAGTAGTATCATTTTTGGAGGATGGGCTAGTTCCTTCCGATGGGGGTCTCCATATAAGGATTTCATGAACGTGTTTTGAGTACAAGACTCTCAAGCTTTCCATTCCTTGGGTCCTGAATGCTACTCGGATGTTCGAGGCCATTGCATACGCCGCTGATGTTATTCTGCTGATGTGTGCCTCTAGTCTTAGGTCGTGTCTATTCAAAGACCTTTAGTAGAGCGATCTCTTCCTGTCGTTGAATATTAACGCTGTTGCCCGCGTCCTTGTGTGCTAAGAAAGCGCTTTATGCATTAATGAGACAAGATCAAATGAACTAACCAACCCATACATGTGAACGTCAATGAACGTGAAGATATTTTGGTCCCTCCAGACCCTTATCAGGTCGTGATAAGAGTACAGAACGAACCAAAACATCGTCATATCCTATTTCTTCCCGTGTGTGGGTTGGATATATCAACCCAAGGTATTGTGACATTCTCTTGCAGAGAATGCCACACTATATGACTTGAATCGTATAAAATTCATATAAGAGGCAATGAATCATATGAGCGCGTATGAGGCATAAGATGAATCATATCCACACGTGTGTGACAAAAGTTATCACAAATAAAAAGTTGCACATCCAAAATTTATGAATTACTTTTAAGGCATCAGCAGGAGGCGAGGAGATTAGCGTCATTAAAGAGCAATATATTGATCTGGTAATTAACGACGACACTGGCGTACTGTAACGAATGGTGATTAAGGTACTGCGGGTAAGGAGAAGGAGGGGACGTGAAGGAGAGAGGGAGAGTGTTAAAAGAAAAAAGAAAAAAGGGAGGGCATAGAAGATATAGGGAGATACTAATAGGGACGAAAGGGAAGACAGGGATATAATCACTAAGGAGATTGTGCTTATAGAAGAGAGTGTAAAGAGGCAAGGGATGAATGAACTGGGGAATGCGGGGAGGGAGGGATTGGTAGGTTAGGATTGGTAGTTAGTGGGATATGTTGGGAAGGATTCGTGATTAGTGATTAATTGGTGGTTAGTGGTTGACGTGGTCGGGATTGGGAGTTAGTGGATAGGGTTGGTGTTATTGGTGGTTAGAGGATGGTAATGTAAGTCCTGAAAGTAATAATAATGGAAAGGATGATCAGGAATATCAAATAATTTGCATGAAAACAGACAGACAGACAAACAGACAGACAGACAGACAGACAGACAGACAGACAGACAGACCCACCGACAGTCTCCATGAGTGTGCTATGCTTGCGTGTGTGCGTGTCTGTAAGAGACTATGATAAAAAGTGTTTATATTTAGCAAAACTCCACCTTCAATTTTGGCCTCATCGATTTCATAGAAACTCTTCGTTAAACAATATTGTTAGAACTTATTACCATTTAGTACATGTAAAAAGACAAATAATATACCTTTCAAAGCATTAAATCATATACATTTACTCCACATAGACAATGAATACTTAAATATATTCTAAGGTGTAAACTTTAAGTTCCTTCTCGTTTCGAAAAGTCAAATTCTTAATTCTAGAAAAATTCCGCAAGTGGCAACTGCGCGTGACCTGAGTTTCCAGATAGGAGAAAAGTCTTGGTTGGGACGTCAGTTGTAACCCGACCACTGCAGCGGGAGGGTGTTCCATATGCTCTCTTAGACGGTGCGTGTGGCGCTTGTCTTTTTCATGTCGGTCTGAGCGCGTATGTCCTCGCGTTCGTGTGCGTATTTCAGAGTACGAACAAAATACATGGGGATGGTCTCGCTGTGATTATAAGCTAATAAAATACACCAAATTGCCCTCCTTGGCTTTATCGTCTGAAGGAACTTTAAGTGTGTTTTATTTGCGTTTTAGAAAGTCTGTAAATATATGAACAAATATTTGATTAGATAATATACGAATCTTTACCATCTTTCCAGGTTACGAGGCGTCTGGATTCCCTTGAATATATTTTGGTGTAGAACATGGCAAGACGGTAACGAAGTACCTCTTTACGAAGTCGCTAAGAAAGGAAAACTCTTACAAGAGTTTAACTGAAGTTTTGAAATAACTGAGCTATGCTGAAAGATGAAAATTCGCAGTTTAATATATGCATATATGTAAACTGGAACCAAAATGCCCGGAACTAATTTAAAATGCCAAGTTTATTACAAGTTGTTTATAGTTTGTTTATTGAAACTGCAGTACGAAGAACTTTGATGCGTGTTTGTGTATATAATAACAACGAATACTCGTTTCTGGAGTCAAAGAAAACGAGATTTGATTATGAGCTTTGAATGAACTTTGAACTTCCTCAACTCTTTTTGGTTATAACCTTGGAATGAAGTTTTCTGAACAGTCGATGAACGTTGAGCTAGTTTATTAGTGACGATCTTAGCGTTTGACCTGATATTAAGAGACAGTGATGAAGACAGGTGTTCGTTTGAGATGACAGGAGCTATCCTAGGATGAGGAGAAGAAGCTGAGGGTGAAAAGCTAAATTTTTAAAACTGACACATCAAGAGTTGTAAAGAAAAAAACAACGATAATAATCCATTGAAAATCAAGGCCTATAATCTATTGAAGACCTAGACCAGTGATTTTTTTTGAGACCTAGACCTATGATCTTTTGAAAAGTCGAGGTCTATGATCTATTGAAGGCCAGAGACTAGAGACTGGGGCCCCAGTTAGCAAGAGGTAAGGAAACTGTTAAAAGCAATGTTTTAATTGTGTAATTTACATACAGGCAATGCATTTTGTCCTGTGATATAAATGATTGTCATTCAGTTTGGTTAATGGGTTCGTTCGCAAAAACAAAACTAAAAGCAAAAAACTGGTATTTAAATAATTGATAATTATTTTCGCTGAATTGAAGTATTTACGTTCGTTTCCTAATTAAAGGTTTTGATAATCGTGATTATAATTATATATGGATAACATTTTTAAATGTTTCGAGTTTATTTATTGTCGATATTTTGCATGCTGCTTTTTTTCGTTTTACTTCTGCGAGCTGATGTCAATAGTGTGTTTAGTATTTAATATCAATGTTCAGTAATAATTATTTGATTATCTATTGTTTCTCCTTCTCCTCTTAGTTATTTTTATAATTCTTTAAATCTCTCTTTCCCCATAACCCCTCCCACCTGCACTACTTCCCCCTCTACCACCTTCCCCATCTACCACCTTACCTTCTACTGCCTCCACCCCCTACCACCTTCCCCTCTCTACTAACTTCCCCCTCTCAACTACCTTTCTTTCTCTTCCACCTTCCCTTTCTACCACCTCCCACTTCTGTTACCTCCTTCCTCTTCCATCTACCCCCCTTCCCCACCTCTACTACTATGTCCTATCACATTTCCACTCAACAATCCCCTCTTCTAAAACCTTCTAAGCCTCCTCCTCCACCACCTTCTTCCCCTCCTTTCCCCTGCCCTCCACCCCCCCCCCTCCCCCACTTGCACCCTTAACCTTATCCAGGGAATAATGATCATTTACGATCCTGTCATTTGATAATGAGGTAGTAATAGTCAATATTTTCATCAATTTAATATCGTTATTCACTAGGTAAGAACCTTACAATATTGAACAAATCTATCTGAACAAACATATGGTAACAATATTACCGTAAACATTATAGAGGAACTATACAATGTAACAAATAAGTGTGTACACTACAAGTAAAACTTTAACTGAGATTTGTAAACAAAAATTTGAAATCCTTACCCAATATATATCCTAGCCGTGATGAAGCATATTTTGGTCTTCAAGAAATTCGAATAAACAGTCAGTGATTTCATAAGGATATTTACTTTTTACCAGAAGTATGGAGGATTGGCAATGCAGTCCCATTTTTATCCAGAACTTACCTGAGAGTTGCCAGCTTACTAGTGGCTTTAAGGAGGGCAGGAAGCCAGCGGCTTACCAGAGATCCACTCAATTTGTTCTCATTATTTTATTTAACTAGATTTTGAATTCCAGAAATGTTTTGGCATTTATAGCTGCGGTGGATAGGCAATTCCATGGTTTTAGAACCCGATTAGTGAAAGAGCATTCCTTGTTTTCTGTCATTCATTTTGTCATGGTGAGCTTAGAGCCGTTGCTCCTGGTTTGTGTTTCGTCTGACCTTTTAAAATAGTGGTCTGGATCAATGTCCTCTAAATTGTTAACTATTGTAAAAGCTTCGATGATACCAGTTCTGTTACGTCTGGTTTGCAATGGTGTTAGCTATGAGGCCCTCAACCGATCCTGGTATGAGAGTCGACTCAGTTCTGGGATAATTTTTGTCGCATTGTGAGGCCTGATGGCTGAGGGGACAGCGCTCGATATTCGTAGTCCTAAGGTTCCGGGTTCGGTCCCTGGCGGAGACGGAAACATATGGGCAGAGTTTCTTTTACCCTGATGCCCTAGTTCACCTAGCATTAAATAGGTATCTGGGAGCTAGACAGCTACAACGAGCTCCTTCTCCTTATATCCCTTCTGAGTACTATATAGTCAAATTGCCTTAAGGACTTTTTCCTCATAATTATCTTACCTAACGTTATCTTGAGGTTACCTTGCGATGATTTCGGGACTTAGCGTCCCCGCGGCCCGATCCTTGACCAGGCCTCCATTTTGTTACACCCCCCCAAGAAGCAGCCCGTAGCAGCTGTCTAACTCCCAGGTACCAATTTACTGCTAGGTGACAGTGTGAAAGAAACATTTTGCCCATTTGTCTCCGCTTCCACAGGGGATCGAATCCGGAACCTCAGGACTACGAATCTGAAGAGCTGTCCACTCAGCTGTCAGGCCTCCCTTAACGTTGTCTACATCTATTCAATTTCCTCTTAGCTTCAGGCAATATAAAGCAAAAAGGGTGATTATTGAGATTTAATAATCAAGATGAGAGCAAAATATTAACATCTTACCATATTGAGAGATAAATACGTTAGTTTCATTCCTGCCCGAAACGCTTTACGTAATAGTGACTTTAGGCATTGTATGTACTAGCTCTATCTATAAATCCATCAATGTTTTGTACCACACCTTGTATGTATGTACTTTACCTGAATATACATTCGAATTTGAATTTTGAATTTGATATGCTTGTAGATGCGAGTAGAGTGTCAGCAGGGCACGAAGCCTACTGCGCTTCACCTGCCCTCCAGACGGTGTGATGCTGTAACTTTCAGTATTTATATCTTCATCTTATTCTTTAATTTATCTCCTTATTTAATTTTTCTGCCCTTTCCCTTTTTGATTGCATTTTCAAAGTTATTTTAACATCTTTTTCTCCTCTCTTACTTGCTCCTTTCTGAGCGTTCGGTCCCATCTTCTTTTCTTATCGTTGTCATCTTCCTTCTAATTCTCCTATTTTCTCTCCTCTCTTTTCTTCCTCCTCCTCCTCCTCACATTCTTCACCAAGCCAAAGATAATTATCAGAAGTTTAATCGTGTTCTTATTTGATTTGCACTCACATTATTGCACTCACAGTTTTTATATTATCTCCTGCCGTTAATCTTTACTGCTTCCTTTTATTGCCTGACCTCCCTAGTGTGTTTACTAATGGTAAGTCTGGCTGTTAAACTGTTATTGCACTTTGGTCTCCCTACCACACCCTCCCACCCACCTTCTCTCTCTCTCTCTCTCTCTCTCTCTCTCTCTCTCTCTCTCTCTCTCTCTCTCTCTCTCTCTCTCTCTCTCTCTCTCTATCTATCTATCCCATTATCTTTGTAAACCACAGCTGCCTCGACTTCTCTGCTGGGAAATGCTTAGTTTTTTTTATCAAGCAATTGAGACATGAAATCAAATTCACATTGGCGTAAGAAGTTTGAACAACGCAACAGGTGGAACGCTAGTCGATTCTTGCTAGATCAAGCGTGATAACTTTTATCGAATATCCAGACTGTGTAATAACAATGTTGGATAGTGTGATAACAAACAGGGTAGTGGAGTAGAGTTAGACTGTGATATGCTGTTAGAATTATTTCTGGAGGGGAATAATTTGTTAAAGTTGCTTATGCATAATAGATATATATATATTACAAAGTGACATGTTATTGCGGAGTTTCAGTAATAATATAGTTCATAGGTTCAATGACCGTGTAGTTCAGTGATTGAGATTTAGTAATTTAGTGTTATTGTAGTTCATTTAATGTGTACAATTCAGGAATACAGCAGTAGTCCAGTGTTAATACATAAGTTCACTGATAATTCAGTAGTCCAATTTGGAGCAATCATGTTGATCTGAGAGTAATCATGTAGGAAGGCTTTACTTTTAATGAACACAATCAAGCAACTGTCAAAACTGCAAGAAAAATGACTGGTTGAATAAACAAGCGATGCTAGACCAGTGATGATACGTTTTAATACACTAGTGCTCTCTACGGTAGAATACTGTTATATAATAACAGCCCATTCAAAGCTGGAGTGATTGCTGACCTGGATCTTCTACTGCCTATATCCACTCAGTAAAACATCTGAACTATTGGGATCGCTAAACAAATTATAATCTGTTTTCTCTGTGGCCCAAGTCAATGAAATGTTACCCACGTTTATTGTGGGTAGGAAATTATATGGCTCGAAAATTATATGGTCTCAAGGTAACCTCAAGGTGTGAATCACCTAATTCCTCCATGCTCAAGTGTCACCCCAGTGGAGGTCTAAAGTCTCAGTTGGACATCAGTTGGGTGTCTCAGAGACCCCTCTATTGTGGGTGGTTAATAGCTTGGTTGATCGAGTTGCGGGATTTCGCTTTTGGGGTCCGTGCTTCTAGACTCCTATGACCGAAGTAAATGAAATGGTATTATCCACATTTATTTTTTTTGGGTAGTAATATACACACACACACACATATGTATATATATATATATATATATATATATATATATATATATATATATATATATATATATATATATATATATACATACATATGCATCATAAAACTATGCTGTGATGTTAACGAGAGGAACATATGCACTACGGTGCACCATTATCTCTCGCTATTCCCGGTGCGTTGAGCATCGCTGCAGTTGCGCTTCTGCTAAGGTTGCAATATCTTCTGATTTACAATGGCTAAAACAAGCCAGCATCCGTGGCGAATTTCCGCTCGAGTGGGAGGAAATGATGTTGCTCGTCCGCTAAGGCGAGCCGCGATAATGTTCAATTTTCGCTAAAGTTAGCAATCGATGATACACATTTTCAGCTAGAATGAACGATGCTGGTAATCATCAGGATTTGCTCTTGATGTAGCATGAGGTAACGAGAGAGAGAGAGAGAGAGAGAGAGAGAGAGAGAGAGAGAGAGAGAGAGAGAGAGAGAGAGAGAGAGAGAGAGAGAGAGAGAGAGAGAGAGAGAGCAAGTTAGGCGGACAGGCGCCCAGAGGAACATTATTACCTCTGCCGTGGTCTCAATGAGGGCTCTTTGAACGGAAGGAACCGGAAGAGTTCCGGGATAAGAGCTCTATATGACGGGAGATTTCAGAAGAGCCATACGAAATATTCATAGGAAAGGCCTTCCGAACGAGGAGGAGCTTGAGGAGCCCTCTTAAGACTGAGATTATTCCCTTCGGTAGAACATGGACAAAACTTGGGATTCAACCCTCACTGAAAATACTAGTCTTCTAGAGTTAAGTACAATAGCATCATGTGTGATGATATCCTTACTTTTTCTAGTGAAAAATGTTTTGTGAAGCGTAAACTCGTTCTGTTATGTCCCATTAACCATCCATTGGGCGGTAACAAAATTATTTGAGTCACATAATTGATTTAGGAAGTAAACCCTAGTTATATTTGTTTTGCAATTGACATTTGTGATGACCCATTTGCATGCAATTATCATTTGCTTATCATGCAGCATTCAGAGGGTGGAGGTGGAAAGGTTAATTACTGTTTTCAGGGATATTTCTGCACAGGGTCCGAAGCCTCTGGCTGGCCTAGAAAATGTTACTCATTTCTGCCTTACTGGGGCGGTGGATATGTTAATCACGCACATACAGATTACTACCATCACAAGGCAAACTTGGAATACTTGTACAAGATTTTGCATGGTAGATCATCTGCAAGTGAGACCTGGATCCAGGCAGGGATTGAAGATTTATATAGGGAGGTTATCTATCTTGAGATAGATAACCTATAGGGAGATAGATAGGGAGTATATAATAAGTGTAGAAATTAAATACAGTTAATGCAAGTGCAAGATCCATAGTTCTCCCGCGAGCAGAAGTAACGTTTGAGTTTGAAAAAATCATTGGAGCCATATATATATATATATATATATGTCGTACCTAATAGCCAGAACGCACTTCTCAGCCTACTATGCAAGGCCCGATTTGCCTAATAAGCCAAGTTTTCATGAATTAATTGTTTTTCGACTACCTAACCTACCTAACCTAACCTAACCTAACTTTTTCGGCTACCTAGCCTAACCTAACCTATAAAGATAGGTTAGGTTAGGTTAGGTAGGGTTGGTTAGGTTCGGTCATATATCTACGTTAATTTTAACTCCAATCAAAAAAATTGACCTCATACATAATGAAATGGGTAGCTTTATCATTTCGTAAGAAAAAAATTAGAGAAAATATATTAATTCAGGAAAACTTGGCTTATTAGGCAAATTGGGCCTTGCATAGTAGGCTGAAAAGTGCGTTCTGGCTACTAGGTACGACATATATATATATATATATATATATATATATATATATATATATATATATATATATATATATATATATATATATATATATATATATATATATATATATATAATTCACAACAATAAGCAAAGCCAGGACTTGCCTTATATTAATAAGAAAGCTGTTTTCAACAGATGTATACAATCAGCATTTTCTTCAGTGGAGTTATGATATTGTGACCACAACGTGATGTAAGGTAGCGTCACCATAGGGTCGCGCCACAACAGGGTAGCGTCACCATAGGGTCGCGTCACAACACGCGTCACCATAGGGTAGCGTCACTCTAAGCTAGTGTGCTCTATATGAATTAGTCCTACCCATACGTCAACATTATTTTCCCTCGTGCGCGTGCATGTTCCCCCACGGGTTTGTTGTCATTGTCTTCCCCTTGTGTTTGTGTGAGTGATGGCTGCAGTGTCCTGTTCTCTACGATAAGACCTCTTTCAGAAGGGGTCCCGGTTTGTTTTAGTGTGATTTATGACCTTGTCTGCTGGAGCAGATAAATGGTGTGATGGTGTGTGTGTATTTGTGCAGGGTGGGGCACTATGGGTTTAATTTTGGAAGACCGAGTTAGGTAATGGGGAACTTCTTTTCTTCTGGGAGATATGGCGCACGAGGGAGGGAGGTTTGGTGTTCAAAATTAATATGGGAGAGGTGGAGTAACAGGGAAAGACTTTCTCCTTGACTCCCTTTCTTATGGTGATTCATACACCCGTAACAATTTCTCCTTGCCACCGTTTTACCATCCCATTTTATTCCTACTTTCCAGCCCTCTCTCCCTTTTCTCTGTTTCCCTCCTTTCCTATTTTCATGTCCCTCCCCTAACCCTCTTCATCTTCCATCCCTCCTTCACTACTATCCTAAAATTCGTCCCGCACTTCGTCTGATATCATCCAATATCCCTTCCATCTCTTCCCTCCTGCTCCCTCTCTTCTTCTATCCCCTCTCTTTCTCTCCCTCGCTCTCTTCTCCCCTTTCTCCGGCAACCCCCCGTTTCACTTCGTGTTTGCTAGTTTATCGAATTACCAAAAGGTGCAGGAACTGCGCAGACAACGCCACCTGACTCAGCTCGCGCACGTGGGAAGTGGTGGTGTACCTGTGAAGGTGTGCACTGTCGCAGCGTCAGGAGGAGGGGGGGGGGGTGTACGTGGACGTACAGAGGCGTTATGGCGCTGATTCGTTGTCGACTAAATAATGCATTCGAGGGTCGGAGTCGGTAAAGCAAAGAGCCAATAACATGCACTTATGAACATACGTGTGTGCGTGTAGTCACGCGCACGCACGCGCCCACCTCACTGCATTCCTCGCACACTCACACACACACACACACACACACACACACACACACACAAAGATAACACGATACTAATGACGATACACAGACTCCATACTCGGATTATAGCGTGCTGGAGGCAAACTTCATTCACGGACTGTAGAGGATTGGAGGTATACTCTATACAATAATTCACAAATAAATATATCAGATTCTAGTGGGTTAGTGAATAACGCCTGAAATTGCGATGCGGGAAACAATGGCTAAAGCCCAACCCATGCAAGTTAAAAATAGTCGAATTCACACGCAAACATGCAAACTCCATAATGTACCCTTTAAACAATGTGTTACCTGTTTTCAGGGTACCTACTGACCGACTTGGCTGACTGATTGACGAGTCTATCGCATGGCATATTCCATCTGGACCCACGTACCTCTGTTTGCACTCTCTAAATTAATGTGCTAGCTTCTGAATCGTACTCTATTTGAATTCCTTTCCTGGATAGATTTAAGTACATTTTACATAGTTATACATGGAAATTGAAATAGAGAACACTAACATACACAGAGAAACAGATAGATGCAGACAGAGATTTAGAGACCAAGCAAATCCAAGAATGTTTTATTTAGAATTCGCAAAAAAAATTGTGTTGGTTTTTATGAATGTTGCAAATTATGTCTCGCATGTTGTTTCCCCTGTGAAGGGTTTAGAGTTGTTCTGCATTCGCAGGCTCGCTTTAAGACTGTCTTCCCTGGGTCAAACTCGGGCAACAAGGAACCACACACATAGCTATCCCAACACAGCGGATGTGGTAGCTCCAAAAAATGAGCCTGACCGCTTTGACCTTTGTCCTAACGATTTTCCTAATATTTTGCTGGTACGAGATTTCAGAATCATGAACTAATTAGGTATTGTTCTAAATGGGCTCTCGGCATGTCAGTTCTTCCTTTTCTATATTTTAATCTTCTTGATGTATCTCATACTTTGTTGACAACACCTCCCCTTTAAAAGTATTATATAAAATAGAAATACGAGGTACAGAGATTCTAGCCTGTAGTGAACCCAGACAATCAGTAAACCGGTCAGAATATACTATAGAACAGAGAGGGAGCAGATACCACGTAATTTGTACTCACTCGAAGAATATATCCGTAATTTTTACAATAAAATAGCTTATTGTTGAGAGAAATGTTAAGAAGACGATGAAAGACCCAATGAGAAGTATATGTACTATAGCATAACAATAGATTATTGCATGACTGTAAAGCTGCCGTATAGTTGGGTGGGTGTGGAGCAAGACTAGTAACTGTGTGACTAACCATAGATGTAAAGTGCCTTGTATAGTGACTGTTATGAGCCTCTTGTTGAATCACTTGTGATGTAAAAGATTATCGATATGTATATGTATTTATGTAAATGATTGTATATATATGTACATGTGTATGTAAACTTAATAATTATGTAATTAACTTCAAAAGTTTGTCCCTTGCCTAGCTAAACGAACTATGGGGTTTAATTCCTGAACCAATTATGTGCCTCAGTAACCCTTTCCACCACCGCCCACTGGATGGGTATGGGGTGTATAATAAAGAAAGGAATTGAAGATAAATTGAATTGCTTTATAAATGTCTGAAGAAGAAAGCTTTACCTTGCAAACGTAAGAAATCTTACCAGAAGAAAGACTGAAGGCATGACAAGGTAATTAAATAGCTTCTTGGAGGAAGAGGAGGACCGCTGCCAGCAACAGTCTTGATGATCAAGTACGGTAATAATTTTTAAACCTGGCTTCGGGCTTGGCTGCAGGGATATAAGAACCCATGAACCAGCCACAGACAGATCACAGGCAAATGATTTTCATTCTCCTCTCCTCCCCTGCTCTTCACCATACCCACACTTCTCTTTCCTCCTATTAACTTATTTCGCTCTTCCTCCTCTTCAGCTCTCTTCTCTCTTTCGTCTATCTCCTGTTTTCGTCGTCATTTTTGTTTTCCTTACCTGAATTCTGCCCTCACTAACAACCCAGCTCATTGTCTTTCTTATGGAATTCTCTTTGTATTTTTGTTTCTCATCCTTATTCTAGTCCTGTTGTGCCTCTTCATTCTCATCCTGCGTCTCGTGTTCCTCCTTCTCGAACATTTCCCGACCCCCTCCTACTACTCCTCCGAAATCCTCTTCCTAAATTCGTTTCTCTTCTCCTTTCGCCAGCACCCCTAAGAAAAAAATCTTTCTACTTTTTTCTCTCTCTCTCTCTCTTCAAGCTTTCACCTGCAGGAAAATAGCATCATTAATCTGGGGAAATAAGCACCTTTTACATGACAAGAATCTCGGAATGTTTATTTTTCCCCTCCTTTCCTCTCTGACGGAGAGTCAGGTAAAAAAAAAAAGTGTGACTTATGAAGCAAGTGAGTGAGTTCCGAAGCCAAGTCTCAGCGCAGGTCAATCCTTTCACGCAAACACCCGAGGATTGGATCCGAAATGCGTGAGGGCTTGGAATGGAGCTGTGAGACGAGGTTTGAATGTTTGTGGCTCGGCTACGTGGTTTTATTTTGTTATTTTTTTGGTTATTTAGTTTTGTTTGTGTGGTTAGTGTTTGCTGCCGCGAATGGAACACTTTTGGTTAGAGATGCAGTGGGTTTCTGTTGTATATGGATAACTTGTTTACTAAATCACTTGCTGAGTTACTTTGGTCACTCACGGACTTCCTCACTCATTCCTCATTATTGAACCCCAAATAATTCCTCCCATCTGAAAATTACATGATATTAAGAATGTCTTCGTGACATCAATACTATTTTCAAAAATAGGAAATCACTCCAATTATCAATTTTATTTTACATAATGGTAAAGTCTTTGCAATTTATTTTCTTGACCCTCGTCCTGTTCTGAGATTCGAAGAGCAACTTCCGGATAGAGACGCTTGCTCAAGCACGTTGCCGATACCGCACTAAAAATTCGGATAATGGCCGTTTGGTCGAAATTTAATGGTTGTATTAGGTGTGGTTTCTCCTCCTCCTTTTCTTCCCTTTCTCTTTCTCTCTATCTCTCTCTCTCTTTCTCTCTCTCTCTCTCTCTCTCTCTCTCTCTCTTCTCTCTCTCTCTCTCTCTCTCTCTCTCTCTCTCTCTCTCTCTCTCTCTCTCTCTCTCTCTCTCTCTCTCTCTCTCTCCCTCTCTTTCTCTCTCTCTCTCTCTCATACCAGAAGGTCAGGGAGCAGGAATAGCGGAAGACTATCATTATTATCGCGATCTCTTATGACTTTTGCCGTCTCAGACACTCATAACCTTCTTGTGATGCCCTGAAAAACGAGTGTGTGAGTGTGTGTTTATTTGTGTTTGTTTGAGTGAGTTTTATTTTAAGTCGGTACGTAGGTATCGTCTTGGTTTAAAGTATAGGCTTTGGTACCATTATCTCCTCCAAGTTCCTTAGATACGATGACCTCTACTAGCTCTCGCGGCTCTTTCTCCCAGAATCTTGGGGCCTTCTCACAGAATCTTGGGGCTTTCTCCCATAATCTTTGGAACTGAGTGCCTTCATCTCTAACGTTGGTCACGTATACTGGCTTGACAACTTCTCACAGCAACTGCTCGACTATTGTTAATCTACATCAGTGACAATAGTCTCGTCTCTGCCTTTATTTGGCCATTAAAAAAAAATCCTAATATAATTCAGGCATTCAATGAAGCAATCGATTTAGAATCATTCAATAAAAGTCGGTGAAGTTATGTTTGCAACGTTAATGTTTTGCAAGATAGATTAAAGACAGGATCAGAGAATTGGAGCTCAAACTTCACACACAAACGCAATCAAACACACTTACCGGCAGGACCAAAGAGCCGGAGTTCAACCCCCGCAAGAACAACTAGGTGAGTACACACACAGGGGTCTCGCGGCTGAGTGGATAGTGTTCGGGGGTCGAAGGCCCGGGTTCGATTCTCGGCGAAGACGGAAACAAATGTCCAGAGTTTCTTTTATCCTCATGCACTTGTCAACCTAGCAGTAAATACATACCTGGAAGTTAGACAGCTGCTACGGCTGCTTCCTGGGGGATGTGTGTGTGTGTGTTAGAGATAAATGTACGTGGTAGACATAATAGCGGAAAAATAGACCGGTTAGTTAATAGCTCGATTCTGTAGACAAATATAATCAATACAAATAGTAAATACACACACACACACACACACACACACACACACACACACACACACACACACACACACACACACACACACACACACACACACAATCCATGCACAATTATCATCGCATGCTTGCCCACTCGTGGAGCCAGACTAGCATTACATACATTGTAATTAGTTTTCTCAAAATAGGGCACACGCATAGACAAGCACGCACAGACACACGCACACACACACGCACATCTTTACACATTAATTACACCACAAGGTAACACACACTCATGCACCCGACAATACCCCCACCAGCAAGCACACTAATGGTGCAAAAGTAGGGCAAAAGCACGTGAAAATGCGTTATTAATGCATAACATAATTTCTGCATATTGCATTGTTGAAGCGGTTGATAGGGTATGATAATTACTAAAGACATGGTGATTATACGAGTAAAATCAACAGTGCATGTTTGGGTCCGGTTAAGGGATCAGGTTTATCCGGTCGTGTTGGTCGAGCGGTTAAGGGATCATGTACGCCCGCAGAGTGCTCCTGGCAGTATGGGTTCGAGTCACTTCTGGGGTGTGAGTTTTCTGTTGCATATAGTCCTGGGGACCATTCAGGCTTGTTCGCATTCGGAAAAACAGAATTAGATTGAAGAAGAGGACGTAGAAAGTTGCTTGATATAAGATTAAAAAAGTATTCAATTAGATATATACAAGTCTGTAAACGTTGCATTAAACACCTGGCACCCAGTATAGAAGCAGACCAGGAGCTGAAGCTCAACCCCAATATATAAATACACATATACACGGCAGTAAGCACCTACAGGGGGAGACATCAACCTTGGGCATGGTGGTAGGATGTGGCTCGCAGCAACCAGGGTCTGGGACCTGGGGAACACTTATGGAATGGCTGGTTGGCTGCCTAAGGGGATCCGGCCCCCCATTAATTAACCTCTTCAGGGAAACTATTGAACCTTGAACTTCTTCATTTGGACTGTCGTTATTCCTCTCATCCCCCTACTCTCATTCACCCTTAGTATCAGCCCTCAGCTAATTGGTAAGGGCTGGAAATTGGTGAATTTGTGAGCGTGTAGTATGTGTACTTACCTATCAGTACTTACATATCAGTGTCGCTGGGGGAGTGAGTGTTCTAGCTCTTTATGCCCCGCTTACTAGCTTTGTACCTGTTGCGTTTCAACTTAACTACTCTGACTTTTACATGTTTTGTTCAATTGGGCCTTAAAATGGTGAAGTGAAGTCTTCTACAACTTCTTTTTAAAGTATTTCACTTATTAACTACCCGTAAGGGGACAGAGTACTTTCTCACGTCCCTTCGACTCATCTACGTGTCCAGTTTCTGCCTGTGTCCTCTTGTTCTCGTGTTCTCTCAATCTGAAGAGGCTATCCTTGTCCACCTTATATATCTATCTTCGTATATATATTGAGGCTAACCTTGTAGACTATATATAATTTCCTTTCAGCGACTTATAAGTTGTGATCATATCCTCTCTGTTCCTTCTATCATCTAGGGTTGTTAGATATAGTTCCATTAGCCTATGTGCGTAGCTTAGCCCTCTTAGCTGTGTGTGTGTGTGTGTATGTGTGACTCCCAGGTACATATTTGCGGCTAGGTGAACATAGGAATCATGTGTAAGAAACTATTCCCATTTGTTTCTATCTGGCCCGGAAATCCAATCCTAGACCGTCTGGAAGGAATGATGCCCAATCACTTGGACGGTCGGGGATTGAATGTCGACTTGCGGGAAGCGAGATCGTCCCTCTACCGTCCAGCCCAAGTGAGTGAGATAGAGATCCCTTTATGTTAATTTTTACAAAAAAAAAAAAAAGCTCCCAGGTTTCTTGACTTTACCTGGAACTTGAAGATGGCTTCAAGGGGCCGTCTTAATTTTATTATTCTGAAGTTTAAGGTTAGCCTTCATCTTCACTTTTATGTAAGAGTTTTATATATATAAGTGCAGAGACGAACAGAAATGCTTGGGTATTTGGGTAAAAATAAATAGATAGATGTACTAACGGAAGAGGAGTCAGACAGACATAAATAGAACCAACTGCAGACAAACATAAGTAGAACCAACCACAGACAGTCATATTGACTACCTTTCATCACCAAATACACCTTACAGTCTTATACACGAGCTCGTCTCTGGTTGCTTTAAATAATGTCTGCCTTCTCAGCTCTAATTTCGACTTGGTAGTGGACGTGAGAGGGGGAATGTGAGGAAGTCCCTCACAAACTGGCAATATTGCATTGGGGGAATGTTCCTCGTCTCTCCTGGGCCCTTCCCCCACCTCCTTCACCAGCTTCCTGAGACGGCTATGAGTGTGGTGGAGAGTCTGTGGCGAGTTCAGACTATTGTGGTGAATTTCCCAGTGAATATATATTGCATGTGCAGGAGAGACTGATAGACGAAGGCAGAAGAAGATGCAGGAGTAGAGTAGAAAAAGAAGAAGAAGAAGAGAGAGAGAGAGAGAGAGAGAGAGAGAGAGAGAGAGAGAGAGAGAGAGAGAGAGAGAGAGAGAGAGAGAGAGAGAGAGAGAGAGAGAGAGAGAGAGAGAGTGCTCCTGATTTAGGATTTTTGTCCATCACTATCTCTTTTACGAACCAGATGACAAAAACAAAATTGTAGAACTTTTCAAATTTCTTCTTGAACCAAGTGAAAGTCATGAAGAAAATTGTCCTGAGAGATGCAAATATTTTGCAGCTATTTTCGCCTTTGATGTCATATATATATATATATATATATATATATATATATATATATATATATATATATATATATATATATATATATATATATATATATATATATATGTCGTACCTAGTAGCCAGAACTCACTTTTCAGCCTACTATGCAAGGCCCGATTTGCCTAATAAGCCAAGTTTTTATGAATTAATTGTTTTTCGTCTACCTAACCTACCTAACCTAACCTAACCTAACTTTTTCGGCTACCTAACCTAACCTAACCTATAAAGATAGGGTAGGTTAGGTTAGGTAGGGTTGGTTAGGTTCGGTCATATATCTACATTAATTTTAACTCCAATAAAAAAAAACTGACCTCATACATATTGAAATGGGTAGCTTTATCATTTCATAAGAAAAAAATTTGAGAAAATATATTATTTCAGGAAAACTTGGCTTATTAGGCAAATCGGGCCTTGCATAGTAGGCTGAAAAGTGAGTTCTGGCTACTAGGTACGACATATATATATATATATATATTTATATATATATATATATATATATATATATATATATATATATATATATATATATATATTTATATATATATATATATATATATATATATATATATATATATATATATATATATATATATATATATATATATATATATATATATATGGGGAGGATGCAGTACCTATACTTAACAGTGTGGATTATTTATATATATAAGTGTTTACCCTGTGTTTACTTTGTGATTATTATGGGGATTAATATTCCTGAGACCCGGTCTCTGACCAGGTCAGTTGGTTGGTGGTCCAGTGGAATTGGTGGTCTAGTCATCCAAACCACTAGGGGTAGGGAGAACACAACTCTCAGAGCATATTGAACAGAGGTCTGATGGAGGTCAATTTCAGCTCTAATTTTACAAGTTAAGTAATCTATACAATATTAGAATCCGGGAATAGATTAACAATTTCCTCAACGTCACAGGGGCGGTGAGAACACGTCATCAGTTTCATGAAAATTTACGGGGTGCTAAGAAAATGTCAACAATTTAATCAGCCATAGAGGTGTGGTAAAAAAAGAAAGATTTGCAATTTCGTCTGCAATAAGTGGAGGAAAGAAAAGGTCGCCAATCTTATCATCATTGAGTGTGTGGTGGGAAAAGGTCAGGAATCATTTCGGGCAATACGTGGGTGGTAGGAAAAGATCAGTAATTTCGTCAGTATGAACGTTGCAGTAGGGTCGGTAATCTGTCAACTTTCAGACAGTCAGAAAGTAATTAATCTCTTTTAAGAGATTAAAAGTTTTGAGTCTCTTTAAGAGTCAAAACTTGCTACATTACTTCAATAACTTTTAATTTCTTTTCTTTGGTTAATGGAATTATTTGATTGTCTTTTTGTTGAATATGATTAATATTTTCAAAACTTTCCTCGTTAAATATCATACAGTATTCTGTATGATGTATGTATCATTCTGAATGTATCATACAGTTCTGTATATCCCAGTGATAAATTTGTTTTATATTTTCGTGGATATAAAGATATGCTCAATAGACATGATTTGAATACAGATTCTTGTATATGTCAGATGTGAGAATAAGAAAAGACAGAGAAGCAAGCACTATACCATTGGGAATACAGCTTCGTTAAGGGAGAGTTTCGTGTTTTAACTGATTGAGTTGTGAAGCGAGCATCGTACTTTGGGGAACTGAGTTTTGCACCATTGAGGTTCAAGAATACGGATAAATTGAAGGCTTGTGTCACTGTTCCACTACTTATGAAATCATTTTTGGGTGATTTTGCGCTATGAACATGAATCAGAATCTTTTTGCAAAGTCTGCTTATATTATGCAAGTATTTCATTCATTTTACAAAGCTTCAGCAGTCATGATAATGAAGTTATCCTAAGGATTAGAGACGCGATCGTTATGCTCTAAAGTGATGATCAGGTGTTCAGCTGAAATGAAATGACTGTTTTCTGTCCCTAGGGGTGAGAACCATACACAGATCAACAGAGAACAGCATCTCCCAATACTGAGTTAATTTGAACATTCTAAGTCTTCCTGTAGCACGTCAAAATCTTTGCATGATTTTATTACCATAGCCCATCACTTTGTTTTACCCATCATCATCTCTCCATTTGATTTCGTAGTGTCTGATTCGACTGAGTGAAGCATTACTTGCCCTATCCAACTCCCCATTTAAGAGTTTCTAAAGGTCAGTAGAGCATAGCGTAATTAAGATAATGGTATCGTGGCTACCTAGTGTTTACTAGCGCCCTCTCGTGACGACACCAGCGGACATGAAGGTAAAATCTCAACACTTCACAGTGCCTTGACCTTTGCTGTTGCTGAAGATGTTGGTCTTGAAGAGGAGTCAATATTCCCGGTAGAGTGGCTTCTCTCCTGCGAGGATGGTAGGAAAGCAGTCTGGAGAAAGGACAGGAGAGTAAATAGAGACAAAAGAAAATGAAGAAATAAAGGGAGTAGGAAAGAATACAATTTTGTAGAACAAAATAGCGTATAATTTATAGTTTACTATGAAAAAGATTTAAAAAAATAACAGAAACAAAACATCTCTGAACCCATTGACACAATTTCCCATCGTAACCAAAAAAAAAAGTACAAATGACTCGAGCGTAATTACATTTGTTTGTTAATGGCACCAGAGGTCGGTTTCTTTAATGAATGAAGGAGCTAACGTGGTAGGAATAATGCTGTGACTTTTTTCACAGTTGGTTGTAATGACTTCATATGCTTCGGTACCTTTCCTGCCAGTGTGTGTGTTTTTTTTACGTGCCTTGAATGGTGTTTGATCCTATTAGTGGTCTGGTAATGTCGTTGGAAGGTATGTATGGGAGGGGAAGGTATGCGTTTGAAGTGTTTGATGTGTTTTTTTCTTTTTATAATTTTCTTTGTTTATGAAATATAATAACAATTCCTCGTCTTTATATCTTCGTTATTACCATACCATCTACGGCGGTAAACTACCCCTAAGGATGCTAATAGTCCCTCTACACGACCTCTCGCGTGTCTGACAACAGTGTCCCCCCCAATTTACTCCTCACAAGACGACTTCATCGCCAAAATAGGCGACAATGGGCCCAATTAGGCCGATTTACAAACGCATTTATATCGCTCCTGCGTCCTGCCTCTGCTGCCACCAGCGTATGAAGAAGATTTAGGGCATTGATAAATACTAATTAAAGGTGATATACGTAGAATAAATCACTGAATAAGGAAGGAGATCATGTGAGGAAAGTACTAAATACTTATACAGAAAATGTGTATAGGTAATGAGCACAGTATCGTGTGGAATGTCTATAACTCATTTATATTATGGGTGTGGAGCATTCAAAGAATTGTATAGCATAGTAGAGAATGAATAATGTGCATAGGTGATAGATACAATATGTAGAGGGGTGTAGTTGACGTGTATATAGATAAATTGTATCTAATAGGAGCCCAACCCACGGCTTGGTCTGTGACCAAGCCTCCTACTGGTTAGTGGTCTGATCAACCAGACTGTTTAACTCGGCTGCTCCCAGCTTAGCGTATAAATCACAGCCTAATTGATCAGGTAACCTTTGGAAGGGTTTATCAAGTTCTCTTTTGAGCATCTTGACTGATCGGCCAGTATGTCTATATCGAACAAAATGAATGTGTATAGAGTCTGTAATGAATATAGACTCTCTCCGTGTTTCTCTATCTCTCTCCCCTACTACTTTCTCTTTCCTCTCTCATTCCTACCCTCCCTCTAACACATTTTCCCTCTCCCCATTTTCTCTCCTTATCCTTTTCCGTTCACCTACCCGAAAACTCTCCTTCTACCCCTAAGACACCCCCAAACCTATAAATAATCTCCTACCATTAAACCATTTCCTACCCCCCTGACCACCCCTTACCCAAGCCTTCCACATTAGTTAACCGGTGATATAAGTGGCAGCTTAGGAAGTTTTGTTGAGAGGGAGGGAGTGCAGGGGGAACGGGTAGAGGAGGGAGGGAGAGAGAGAGAGAGAGAGAGAGAGAGAGAGAGAGAGAGAGAGAGAGAGAGAGAGAGAGAGAGAGAGAGAGAGAGAGAGAGAGAGAGAGAGAGAGAGAGAGGGAGGGAGAAGCGGGGGAGGATGTGGGAGGGAGGAGATGGGAGAGGAACTTCTATGTACAGCCTTTGTTTGTAAGATGAATACCAGAGAACGTGAATAAGACGACGTGTTTGTTTCCCACCACGGCCGTGTCTGGCTCTGTACGGCTCCATGTTGATCCACATTACTTCATGTTCCGCCATGTTGTCCCATGCTGTGCCATGCTGTGCCAGGCGTGGCCACACCGCTCCATGGGGCTGAGTGTGGATCAAGGGTGTCGTGTGTGTGTGTGTTTACAAGCTCAATATGATTCTCTGGGACTTTGTATGCTTTCGTGTTACCCCTTACGCTCCTATATATTTATTTGCTTACATCGCCACGATGTCATACGTCTCCGAACAAGTTGACTGTCTGCCTGCCTGTTACCGTCTTCCTCTGTTTAACTTTGCCTGTCTTACTTCCAGTTTTTTATAAAACATTGAACTCAAAGGACTACTGTGGACTTGCGTTCATCTCCGGGAAGGTATACTGAGTTTGTGTTTTGAAGTATTCTCAGAGACGATATTCCTCTCTTTGATTTGCAAAAATCCCCTGAATTAGGCAATAATATGAGAGCATTTAAACGCATGACGAGTGAATGAACTCTCTTGTGAATGGTATACAACCAAATAATAGTAAATATTCTTGCTATCGTAAATAACAATTTCGCTCGTTTTTAAACCGTTGCTTTCCGTTCTTTGATATGTATATATAAGGACATTAATGCAATCGTGATATCTTTACAGTAATTGTCGTCCAGATGTTTGCAATCACCACCGTTTTTTGTCACAAAACGTTACTGATTAAGGAGCATATATTTTATATATATATATATATATATATATATATATATATATATATATATATATATATATATATATATATATATACACTTGCCTAATCACGCAAGTTACAAGTATAGAACTTTTAGACACACAACACCCACCGGGAGACTTGAACCCTGGCCACCAAGATGGCAGGTACACACTTATACCCACTGCACTATACTCAGAGCCCTAAAGAGGTGGGAATTCTGGGGTATTTAACTCCCAGACAACCCATCTTCTCCAGGCAATGGTATAGTGAGAGGCAATTGACGTTTTCCATCAAGCCCTGTTATATGGGAGAACACGTGGTCCATGCTTAATGCTCACACTTGCCTAATCATGCAAGTTTCAAGTATAGAACTTTTTAGACACACAACACCCACAAGGGGACTTGAACCCTGGCCACCAAGATGGCCAGGGTCTAATCTCATTAAAGGCATTATAACATAAAAATGAAGGTAACTGAAGAAGTCCTATTAGTCTATATGAGGCACCTCGTATTTATATCAAGTGAGTAAGCCAAGGCTCACTCACTGACGTTGATTGTTCAACAAATATTCGGTGTGACATGTGTACTATAATCACATATTAAGCCACATGCAAATGACCTTCAGGTCAGGTAGAGAGATCGGGCCGGCTGCTACAGATAGTTAATGACCCTTGGAACTACCTGCTTGGCTACCTGGCCTGGCTGCACCATCTGCATATATCGGAAGCATTATGCAAAACCGGGTAAGATCCTGTATTTTGCTCAAGGGTGTTGCCTGTAAAGGTGGATTTGCGTGCTTGCTTGCAATCCTTGTGTGTGTGTGTGTGTGTGTGTGTGTGTGTGTGTGTGTGTGTGTGTGTGTGTGTGTGTGTGTGTGTGTGTGTGTGTGTGTACTAACCTATTTGGGCTTGCAGAGTTGAGCTCTGGCTCTTTTGTCCCTCCTCTCAACTGGTGTACAGATTCCTGAGCCTACTTGGCTCTATCATATCTACATTTGAAACTGAGTATCAAACTGTGTCCGCTTCCACCACATCACTGCCTAATTCATTCCATCTGTTAACCACTCTGACATTGAAAAAGTTCTTTCTAACGTCCCTGTGGCTCATTTGGGTACTCAGTTTCCACCTGTGTCCCCTTGTTCGAGTACCATCCGTGTGTGTGCGTTTATACTCACCATTGTATTTTGTTTACTTTCATCTACCTATATAGCTAAGGAAGAATAGGTATCCAGCCCGTCTATCAAGAGTATACCTGATGACACAATGTGTACAACTTTCTCTCTCTCTCTCTCTCTCTCTCTCTCTCTCTCTCTCTCTCTCTCTCTCTCTCTCTCTCTCTCTCTCTCTCTCTCTCTCTCTCTCTTTCCTTCTTTCTGTTTTCCTATGGTTTAAAAAGAAAGATCGAGTGAATTGTGTGATTCCACTTCTTGACCCGAGCACCGCCTGTTTCCTTAGCTTGTACCTTACATTGCACCTAACTCAGAAGTTGTTAAACTGACGAACCGTAAAACCCGTCAGTCAGTAAACTTGGGTTGTTGAAAAGTCATTAAGTGAAATAAATCAAATAAAGAAGAGAGTTGATTAATTAATCAGTTGACAGGTAATCAATTAATAAATGATTAAGTAATGCAATCAACTGATAGTTATTTTTCAATAAATGAGAGCAAGTAACAACAAATGGTATTGGAACTGTCGTAAGAAGAAGAAATGGTTAAAGTCTTGCTTGAGAGTGTGAGAGAAAGCTTAGGTTCTTGGGGTTTCCTCTCTCCCTTGTTTCCTTTTCATTCTTTCTCCCACACGCTACATTCTTTCTCCCCCATCTCTTCACTCTCCCTCCCTCTCTCTCTTCCTCTCCTTTACAATCTGTCCATTACACACTCTTTCCAATCTCCCTGCCTATCTCTAAACACTTCTGATTCTCTTTATCTTTTCCCCCTGTCCCTCTCTTTCTCACCTTCCCTGACCCCTCTCTGTTTCCACATCCATGACGCACTCCCTCCATCACTTTTTTTCTCTATCGTTCTCTATTTATCTCCTTTCTCCTTCTTTTCCATCCCCCACTGCTTTGCTCTCTCCCTACATCATCTGCTTTCAACCTCCATTCCTGACTCTTTTTCTCCCCACTTTCTCTCTACATACAATTCCCCCTATTCCTACTTCAGTTTCTCTATCCTTACATTCGTCTACTATTGTCTTTCTTTTTCTAGCTGCTCGCTCCCCCCCCCCATACAAGACCCCCACTCAAGCCTCAACTCCCAAATTTTTTTTAATATTACTTCTACGTTGTGAGGGGAAATGTTTCCTTCAACGACTCGAATGGTCCTTGATGAGCTCTTTGTGTAGCCCCCTCGGGTTGCCACGTGATAAGAGATAGTCTTAGAATACTCAATGTTGGGTTGTGGTGCATAGTCCCTTCGGGTTTGATATCTGATAGAGTCCAAATGTATCTGCTTGAAGGGGTTCTGGGATTTCTTCTGCTCCCCAGGCCCGGCCCAAGGCCAGGCTTGACTTCTGAGGACTTGGTCCAACAGGCTGTTGCTTGGAGTGGCCCGCAGGCCCACATATCCACCATAGCACAATACAATGTGGTTTAATACAGCACAAGTGACGCCGCTGCTGCGGCCCCAGAGTAAGAAATTATTTACACGTCAATTTAACTCCAACTCTCCCTCTTTCTCTTGCCTCTCTTCCTGGCTCTCTCTTCTCGCTCTCTCTCATTCTTCCCTCAACGCCTCTCTCACCTTTTTTTCCCCCTCCCCTTCTGTCCTTTATCTCCCCTGCTAGGTCATCCATAAATTCTGCACTACTCGCTAATTATCCCATTCTTCCCCACTTCCCCCCTCGCTAACTCTGAGTCCCATGGGGACACCCCTCCCCCACCTCCATGGGTATTCTTCCCAGTTATTTATTTCAGTCAACTCTCCCCTCCTCACTTACTTCTTCCCTTTCCATTTTCCTTCCTTTGCTTACTTCTCATTCTCAATCCTTCCCCGCCACATACTCATCCCTGTTACTTACTCGTCTCTCTTATTACTTCTTCCTACTTAGTAAATATCGTTTATCGCTCACCCTTCACACTAAAATCCTCACGGCAGAGTGGACAGTGCTCGGAGTTCGCAGTCCTAAGAGTCCGGGTTCGATTCCCAACAAAGACAGAAACAAATGAGCAGAGTTTCATTCACCTGCTGTTCACCAAGCTGTCAATAGCTACCTGGGAATCAGACAGCTGCTATGGGCTGCATCTTAGGGATATGTGTTTGAGAGGGAAATGTATGTATTAATAGATATGAGAGAAAATTGGAGGCGGGAGTCTGTACATTAGACAACCGAGATGTTGGGGAACATCTCCTTCTTAAAGTTTAGGCCTCTATTTACCTAGGTGTAAATAGGTACTTGAGATCTGGACAATCGCTGAAGGCTGGCTGCCTCGTGGGGGAAGGTTAGACGTTAGCCTAGAGTGACGTCGCTAATCCTATTCCACGACAATAGGAAATCATGAACACTAGGGGCCAACTACCTCTCATACTCCCTCATAAAACATACAATTACAACAACAACAAAAATGATTTATTTCCTACTTATGGAAAGTAGGAAATAAGTCCATTATTTATATATAATTTCCATAAATGTTTCCTATTTATGGAAACAAATATCTAGAAAAAACTTTAAGATTTCGTCTAAGTCCATGCCAGGAGGGATTAAGAAAGTTATCCCTCGGAAGTACCGCTGAGAACTCGCAGGTAGCGAGGTCCACAGAAAATGGGAAGTATCCTTAGGGATATACTCGCCTGTATTCAACCCCGAATATTATTCAGAGCTTTGAAGAGCCCTCGACTTTTTTTTGATGAGCTATTCCTACCTTTTTCTTGAGATTTAACAGGCAGACTCTTTCGCTGAGAAACACTCCATATATTCATATAAAATATCTATATATGTACTCATATATTTTACCTCTGTTCAAGTTGAAGTTTAAGTATGTTTATTGAGATAAGAAAGAAATACATCTCATAGGGATAGAGTAGCTTAGGCTATTTCTACCCCCCCCTTTACCTTTGCACCCACAGTGACATACAAAAGATCATGGTGGTGTGTTGGTTAAGGATGATTGTACCTGTGCAATTGCATAGTTGCAGCTGCATATGCATGATTTTAGTTGCATTTACATAGTTATAGGTTTATACCCGAAGCTGTAGGTACACTCTCAAAATTATATGTCCACTTATATAATTGTAAGTGCATACGCAAGGTATTAGGTAAGCCTTCATTTGTAAAATTTAGTCAGATCCATTGTGTTTAGAACTCATAGGCGCATGGTATGAGACACCTGAAAAGATATCACCTATTCACGATCCTGCAAGATCAATATACGATCTCCAAACTTTAAAGTTGCTCTGTTTTGGAATTAGCGAAGAATACCTTGCAAGCCTGAAAGATGCGTTATATTGAGATTACCAAAGGCAACATTTGAGCAGTGCGTTGCATATGTAATGAAGCATTCTATTACATTTGCATTTTTGTTTGCCTAATGTTTCACTTGCAATTAATTTTAATGTTATGACAGGGCTTGCCTCAGCGAAAAGAACCCAATAGTTTCTATTATTATTGTTGCATCGTTGACTTGATAAAAGTCTTACAACAGGATTTCTACTGAATTCACATTAAGTCTGGAGGCCCGTACTGAAGCCAGTCCAAGTGTTTACGTGTGAGCCACAAGCACTCGGGTGGAAGGGCAGAGTGGTCCTACACCTCACGTCCCAACTTCAGAAACACACAGCTCTCACATTAAATGTGATATATATATATATATATATATATATATATATATATATATATATATATATATATATATATATATATATATATATATATGGGAAGGGAGTACCACCTCTAGCTGGAAGAAGGGGGACCCATAGCCTCGGAGGAAACCACGCATAACGCATTAGAGGGAATGTTTAGATCCCCTCCAATACAGTTTCTGTGTGCTTTTCTCCTACCACCCCCTTCCTTGAATATTTTTTGTGCTTTATTATGCATTTGATGGTTACAAGATATACATGGGTTGATACAAATGATTATTATTATTATTATTATTATAATAAACCGATCTCTCTTAAAAATCCTCTTTTCCGAAGCTATTAAAGCGATTAATACCAAACTCGTTCTACAGAAGGATATTAGAGCCATCTTTAAGATCTGTTCAAGACGATATCCGGTTGATGTGGGCTTTTGGGTATTGGTCCGGTGTTATATCCCCTTTCCTCACCGCCTCCCAAACACCCCCGAGCCTTGCACGTTCGTCCTTCTCTATCTTGCCTATTCCACGAAACAAAATTTTGTATGTGGTGACCATATCTCTCCTGATAGTTGCATATTAAAGTGACTTGCTTATGTTCTTCAATCTTTCCTTGCCACTCATATATCTTGACTCCAGTGCAGGCTCGTAGCCTCTCTTGGTACTTTCTCCAGTTTTATTTCAGTTTTAACGAGGGCTTTAGACTGGTGCTGCATATTCCTTAATTGGTCTGACATGTGTGGTATATTTATTCATGAACGACTCCTCATCCAGATTTTTCTACGTATTTATGTGTGTGCGGGCGGTAAAGCTTCCTCACACAATAAGGGAACAGCTTCCTCACACATTGAAGGTAGATTCAAAGTTCTCAATAAATATACTAACCAAACCTAAATATTTCGCTTGTGGAAATATGTGTGAGAAGGAATATCGCACAAAGAATCATTGGGAAAGAAATGGGAGAGAACGGAAGTAGGAAAAGGGAGAAAGAGAGAGACAATGGTGAGAAGGGAGAAGGGAGGTAAGAAAGAGGGGGATTGAAGGAGGGAGGGGCTTAGAAGAGGAATGGGAATAGATACTAGAGGGTTGAGAGAGGAAAGATATTAAGTAGAGAAGGAGGAAGAGATGGAGGAAAAGATATAATAGGGGATGGTTGAGAAAAAGATGGGGGGAATAATGGAGTGGGTGTTGGTTGGGGGAAAGAGAAGAGGAAGTTTCCAGCTAAGGCAATATCGACTTTAAAGAGGATCTACTTCGTTCTGATGCCACTGCACTATAACGTCCATGTGTCTTTTGTGTTTCCAGTCTACGAGAGAGATTCTTCATTTTTGGATTCATTTGTGACAATTAAAGCATCGGGGTTCTATAAAATGTTTATGTAGAGTTAGATACATATTGAAGAGAAGTGGTACAGTTACATGGACCTTCGGGTATGGAGCTTCGACCTTCTGGAAGCGAGATCGTCGCTATATCGACCGATCGAAGTGGATGGAGTCAATCTACCCAAAGGCCACAGCAATTCCTGTACTGATTTTTTACGTATGCGCGTTTTTTGATAGAGAATTTGAACGTTTTGACTTACAGGCAAAAGTTGTCTAGCCAATTGTTTCTTGGGGTAAAGATTTTACTGCAAAGTTTGGTTAAGCTGTAAACATTGTTCCTTGTACTTAGGGTTTAGAATTTTAGAGTCTAGTTCTTGAAGCTTTTGTGAGACAGTGATTCTTCTGCCACAGCTCACATGAAGTATATGAGGCTTTTAACATAATTTAACTCATCAAACTATAGCTGTAAATAGACTTGTAGTGTATATGTGAACAAACTCTCTCAAGCTCATCAGTTCTGTAACTTGCTTCTCTAACCGAATAATGAGCATGTAGTTCCTGAACCATCATGTGCCTGAGTAACTTTTATCACCACCATTGACAGGATGGTAAGAATGTATAAATAATCTAAAACTAAATTCAGTTTGATGCGAAAACCGAGAGGACAATGATCTTGTCAGTATCATTACCGGTTATTATGATACCTGAGTTAAATTTAAGAAAAGAAAGAACACTCGTTCTTCCTCATGGACAGAGGATCCTATTATTATTACAGAGCGAGCTAAAGTGCTTCAGTTTGCTGATTGTCATAAACGAGACAAAACAGCTGACAATTTACTTGCATTCCTCAATGCCATCATAGATTTTCGCGAGCTTAAGGGTCAAGTTAAGAGCTCATATTGGGAGCAATTCCTACAAGGTATCAATATAACTACAACATTATCGGAAATATGAAACAAAATTAAAACCATTATCAAACTTTCAACCCCAGTTCAGCTTCATCGTACTCCTGCAGAATATGCTGACATGCTCTTAGCTCAATAGTCTAGTGTCTCAAAAATTTCTTCCGTTCTTTAATTATTGAATTGGAGAGATAAAACCTCTAATAAAAACATTAGAGACTAATCTTCCCAGTGATAGTGAAGTGAGTCATGCTAGCGATAGTGATAAAGTAAATTCTTCCAGCACCAGTAGTAATGAGAGACCATCTTGCACTCTTGAGGCTACTCCACCTACCTCTACCGAACATGAGTGTCAAATTTCCATGGATAATGGTGTTAGAGTAGTCATTGATCCACAGGGAGCCGGTCGGCCGAGACGGACAGCACACTGGACTTGTGATCCTGTGGTCCCGGATTCGATCTCGGGCGCCGGCGAGAAACAAGGGGCAGAGTTTCTTTCACCCTATGCCCCTGTTACCTAGCAGTAAAATAGGTACCTGGGTGTTAGTCAGCTGTCACGGGCTGCTTCCTGGGGATGGAGGCCAGGTCGAAGACCGGGCCGCGGGGACACTAAAGCCCCGAAATCATCTCAAGATAACCTCAAGATCCCTCACTGACACCCCCGCTAGATCATGATGAAACTCTGGACGTGGTTAAAGACAAAGAGCTTAAGATAATAGCAAATCATACTCTGGTAAAACCTAGGCAAAAGTACTATTACTAAGGACACACACGCGAAAAGGTTGGTTATGTTATCAAAGTGTTTAACGAGCTCAAATATTTCCTTCATTCCCTTGATACATAGCCATGGCTCATCAAACAAAAACAATTAAATTTTTGTCTTGGAAAATTTGAAGTGTTTATCTTCGGATATATTACGTAATCTTGTATGCTAAAATGAGAGACGTGGATGTGATCTGTTTACAGGAACCATATACGTCCACAACTATCAAGAAAGTTCCACTCAGGATACCTGGATATATAGCATATAACAACAATATTGGAACTGGTTTACTCACGTATGTTAAGTGTGGATTAATCTGTAAACTAATTAAAAATCACAAGAGTGATAGTATACATTATCATAAATTCAAATTACAAACTGCAAATAGCCATTTCCTACTGCATAACACGATCTAGTGTATTTAAAGCAGAACTGCTACCAAAGCCTACAGGTAACACAGCTATGTTATGTATGGGTGACTTTAATGCTCGTCACACTGCTCTTGGTGAGGTTCAGTGTAACAATAATAAAAAAGTCTTCTTGACATACCTTACTGATCATAATATTACTGTGTATGATACTGATAAACAGACCCACTTATTGGGAGGTAGACTGGGTTATGCGATTGGCTACAGCCTAGTAGACAGCAACAGTAACGTTAAGATCATCCCAAGACTAATATGTAATCATTTTGCAATATATTGTGAGTACAATGTAGCGGATATTAGGTCCAATCCTAGGGTCAAAATTAACATTCCAGAGAAACTATACTAAACTACAATGAGGTTGGAACAGCAAGACTTAGAAGCTGACACTCGATGCTACAAGGTGAAGATGCATGTACATACACGCACGCTCCAAGTAGCCTGAAGGTCATTCGATATCAACTGGAATAACAATGGATACGGGATAGTGAGAAGGAAGGCAGGCAGAGGGGTGGTGAGAGAGAGAGAGAGAGAGACAATGTAGGGAAGAGAGGTGTTCATTTAACAGGAGGGCGGGGCCAAGGCCAGAGGGGAGAGTCAAGAGGGAATAGAGCCTAGGGTGAGGGAGAGGGGAGAGCTCAGGTGACAGGATTCACTATGGGGGATCAACATAGGGGACGTGTTTGTGTACACGGATCCCCTAGAGTGTGAAGGGGAACTTCGTGACGCACAGGAAAGACCAGAGATGTTCCAGGAAAATGAAGAACAGTAGATAGGAGGCGAGGAATGTAAATTGGAGGTGAGGGAATCAGAGAGATCGTGGCAGTATAGCTCAGATCTCAAGAGATATAAATGGAGGCGAAGAGGTTTATAGAGGATCTGAAAGAGTGTTCAAACAGGTTTAGAAGGGAGAGAGAACGTGTAAATAGGAGGTAAACCATATGAAGTTACATACGCATTGTGAGTGAAAAGGTTTTTAGTTCAGTTAATTTATTTCGCATTCCATAAACCAACCTATGCTCTGTAGAGGAAAAAGTCACAGACGCACATAATAGGCTCAGGAACTGAACCCCAAAATTGATTTAGGAAAGCAAATTACAATTGTAATAAGCTAATGACAAAGTTTAATGAAAATTTCGATAATGGGATCGAGAACGACCACAAGTGCAGTCTCCAAGCTAAAGAACTTACGTTTGCGATTAGCTAGCGTTAAAATTTATTTGGAAATTGGAAATTGAGTTGACAGATAAGGAGCAGATGAGGGTGTGGACTAAAGAAGTAAAAATAGTACTGTTCGAGAGGTGTACAAGAGATGCAGAGGTGTTATGTAGTGGATGAAGGCGGTGATAAATTGGTGTCGAGGAGAAACGGGAGAAAGATGGTCAGCTGCCGGAGGATGATAAAAGGTGTAAAAGGGAGATGCGTAGAAAAGTAAAGAAGCGTAAGAACGGAACGTAGAGATGAATGAAAGAGAGATGTAATAACGTCGAAGGAAAAGGGTAGAATCGGAAGGGGGGGGAACGAATACGCCAAAGAAGGGAAGAAAGGGTATAAAAAATTAGAGTGATAGGGACCAAATAAGATGGACTAAAGAAAGGAAGAGGGAAGAGTGTTAATTGAAAGGGAGATAAGAGAAAGAGTTAGATGAAGAGAAGAAAGGCAGAAGAAAGAGAAAAGATCAGCAGGAAAAAAAAAAGATGGCATCAGACGAAGGGACAGTGAAAGGATTGAGTGGGCCGCATGTACCAGAGCCGCAAGTGTCCAGGGCCGCATGTGTCCAGGGCCGCATGTACCAGAGCCGCAAGTGTCCAGGGCCGCATGTGTTCAGGGCCGCATGTACCAGAGCCGCAAGTGTCCAGGGCCGCATGTGTCCAGGGCCGCATGTGTCCAGGGCGGCATGTGTCCAGAGCCGCATGTGTCCAAGGCCGCATGTGTCCAGGGCCGCATGTGTCCAGAGCCGCATGTGTCCAGAGCCGCATGTGTCCAGAGCCGCATGTGTCCAGGGACACATGTGTCCAGGGCTTCATGTGTCCAGGTGCTGACTGTTGGTCACGGAAATTGTGGTGCATCTCAGTGATGTACGTGAGTCCGGTGCTGATGCAGAGAGAGAGAGAGAGAGAGAGAGAGAGAGAGAGAGAGAGAGAGAGAGAGAGAGAGAGAGAGAGAGAGAGAGAGAGAGAGAGAGAGAGAGAGAAAGAGAGAGAGGGGGGTGGGGGGGAGAGACCACTACCACTTCTACCACCCCTACTACCACAACCACCACCACCCCACTACACCACCACTACCACCACCACCACCCCACCACCACCACCACCACCACACCACCACCCCACCACCCCACTACACCACCACTACCACCACCACCACCCCACCACCACCACCACCACCACCACCACCACACCACCACCCCACCACCACACCACCACCACCACCACCACTACCACCACCACACCACCACCACCACCACCACCACCACACCACCACCCCACCACCCCACTACACCACCACTACCACTACCACCACCACAATCCCTGCTGCAGCCGCTCAGGCTTGGAAAGCTGCAACAAATGGCCTAAGTTTAGTCTTCGTATGTCACATAGCTGCCGGCTAAAAATTTATTCTATGAAATTACTTACCCGCGGCTTGAAGTTATTGCTTTGAACAGAACATTTATTTATTTCAGCAAAAGATGAAGAACATGCAGTTTAATAAATCCCTGTAATGGAGGTCAAAATCATTTGCCACTAAATAACTCCTTTTAGCTCTGGTTTATGCTTCTGTCGATGACTGTAATGTTACTCTGGGTTGCATCTTTCATGTATAGAAAATCGGATCTTTCCTCTTCTTGGTTCCCCATTTCCCTCCTCTCTCCCTTTCCTTGTCTCTCTCTCTCTCTCTCGCTTTTCTTCTTCTCCCTCTTTCTTACCTCTTCTCCTCTCTCCTCTCTCTCTCTCAAAGCCTCATCTATTTTACCCACTTTTCCTTAAACTTTCCAATAAAATTACTTTGTTTATTATTTTTAACAACAAGTCTGACTCTCAAATCCCCGCTAAAACTAACTCATTTTACACAGCATTCCAGCCATCAATAATTCCCAGCGACATTTAGAGCGAGACACCAGCTTCAGAATAAACTAGCAGGCATTAATGCTTTCTGCATCTTACTTATAATTTAGTGGCTAAATTTTAATCCCATGATGCTGAGTTAGTTCTTGGTGGCTGTTGAACGTCTGTAGTTGTCTATTTGGGTAATTGTCTTTATGGCTCATATGGGCACTTAATTTCCACCAGTTTCGGCTGATGCATGTGCCCCTTGTGTTAAATAAACTGTTTCTGTCTACCCTGTCAATGCCTTTTAGAATCTTGTATGTGGTGATCATGTTTCCCCCCTAAATCTCCAGTCTTCCAGCTACATGGGGTATAATTCCCTTTCTGTGTAGTCTCTCCTCATAGCTCATGCTCCTCTGTTCGGGCACTAGTCTGGTGGCAAACCTCTGAGCCTTTTTTAATTTAGTTTTATGCTTGGCGAGGTATGGACTCCATGCTGGAGCTGTATACTCCAGGATTGGTCTGACATATGTGGTATACAAAGTTCTGAATGATTCCTTACACAAGTTTCTAAAGGACGTTCTTATGTTGGCCAACTTGGCATATGCCGCTGATGTTAACCTCTTGATGTGGACTTCAGGGGACAGGTCTGGTGTGATATCAACCCCCAGGTCTTTCTCTACAGTACTCAACTAATTGTGCTTGCGGGGGTTGAGCTCTGGCTCTTTGGTCCCGCCTCTCAACTGTCAATCAACAGATGTACAGGTTCCTGAGCCTATTGGGCTCTATCATATCTACACTTGAAACTGTGTATGGAGTCAGCCTCCACTACATCACTTCCTAATGCATAATGCATTCCATTTGTCAACCACACTCTGATGTGTGTGTGTGTGTGTGTGTGTGTGTGTGTGTGTGTGTGTGTGTGTGTGTGTGTGTGTGTGTGTGTGTGTGTGTGTGTCTTTGAAACTACATGTGCTGCAGGCCGAGCTTCGTCTCCTGGGCTCTGAATTTTACTAATCACCTTTTTCAATGACACCCTTGATTATTATCACAGGGAATGAAACTTATATTACATTCATTTGAATTTATTACTTTTCAGGACCGAAACTTTACTGCAGATGAAGATGATGACGGTGATGATTAAGCCACCCATGAGGTAGCACGGGCATGAATAGCCCGTAATTTACTGCAGAGAAATTCGATCCATTACGTACTCAACTTGCAGATACAGTATGACTGGAAGGTGAGGCGTCGGCGTAGGATGGACCGGGTGCAGCTGGTCATCCTGGTGACGGTGTGGGCAGCAGGAGGGTGGTGGCATGGGTCGAGGGCAGAGCAAGTCACCAGCACCGTCTGCCCGACCTGGGAGGAGAACCCCTGGTGCCCCTGTTACCACTTTGACGATGGCGTGTTCCTGGAATGCCCCATGGTGTCCCTGGGCACTGTGGCAAAGGTGCTGGGACTTGTCAGGCGTCCAGTCAAGTCCCTCAGTATATACGACCTGGACACTAACGTGACGGCATTATTGCCTGGGGTTTTCCTCAAGAGCGCCGGAGTTTCCAGTTTGCAAATCTCACATTCAAGTATTCAAAATATCGCAGATGGCAGCTTCCGCGGACTGGAAAAGTCGCTGCAGAGCTTGACAATTATGCACAGCCATTTGTCCACCGTACCAAAGGCTGCGCTACAGAAGCTCTCCAGGCTAAGGTCCTTAGATCTGGAAGCTAACAATATCACAGAGCTGCAAAGCTATAGCTTTTTTAATATGAATTTAATAACCCTCAACCTTAAAGGGAACGGGATAAAATTAATATCAGAATACGCCTTTGATGGACTAGAAGACAGTTTAGAAGAGTTAAATCTAATGAACAACAAACTTAAACAGCTTCCAATCCCAGCTTTACGGCGGCTCAGACAACTACGGACTCTGAAGGCCACGTGGAATCATATTTCAGACGTGGTGAGCGACGGGTATTCTCCCCTCCCAGCGCTCCATGTGCTGGACCTAAGCAGCAACCACTTCAGCGAACTCAATAGTAACACTCTGGTCGCCATGCCTGCCCTGGTGTCCCTCTCTGTATACATGAACGAGATCTCCCACGTCGCTGGAGATACGTTCATCCAGAACCCGAGTCTGCAGTCCCTCTACCTCAGCCATAACAACATTATGACACTCTCTCCGGAGACCTTTTCATACTCTATGTACCTCCGGGTGATAGACCTCGGGGAAAACCACCTCCACGCTATCAACGACGGCTTGTTCAGCAATCTTCCTGAGCTGCAAGAGGTGTTCCTCAATAACAACAACATCTTGAAGATCTGCAACGAAACCTTTGCCAACTCGACCAAGATCACCGTCCTCTATCTTCAGAACAACGAGATTCATTCAATCGAAAGTGGAGCATTTGCTAATATGGAATTGCTCTTCAACCTTCAACTGAGCTCTAACAACCTAGAAGAGATCCCAACGGGGCTGTTCTCAACCACCCGTGTATTAAATTCTCTGAGTTTAGATGACAACAGAATCACAATGCTAGCGAATGGAACATTTCGCCACCTTACTGAACTTCGAGAGTTAAGATTACAGAACAACAGACTCTACAAAATTGAGAGAGACGTCTTCTCCCCGCTCCCAAATCTCCTTGAGTTACACTTACAGAATAATCTCATAGACGTAATTGCAAAAGAAGCTTTCTCCTCTCTAGAAAACCTGCAGCACCTAAACTTAGAAGGCAACCGGTTGATAGAGGTACCTGATGCCTTGAGCCGGTATCCCGCAAATTTAATAACGCTAAATCTCTCAAAAAATCAAATTAAAGATTTTCACGCTGACGCTTTTAGGGATCAAAACAAACTGGAAATCTTCTGGATGAACGACAACAACATCACAACGCTTTTGAACATCTTGCTCAGAGATCTCTCTTCCTTGCAGGAGCTGTACCTGGAAAACAACCAGATCAACAACATCCAAGACAAGTGCTTTAAGGATATGAAAAAGCTTGAACATCTCTCCTTGTCCAGCAACCAGATGCAACACGTCAGTTCATTGCTCTTCGAGGGTCTGTCCTCTCTCGAATCTCTCCACATGGCCAATAACCATATTATGGACATTGAGCCACAAACTTTCCAAAAGCTGAAAAAACTGAAAGAACTTGATCTATCCAACAATCAGATCTTCGTGATACGGAGATACATGTTCGAAGGGACAATTCCCATCATGAAGCTTAACCTAATGGGGTCCATGATTAATGAGATCGATGCGGATGCTTTCAGTGACCTGTTGTATCTGGAGGACCTCAACTTGAAGAGGAACATGCTAACTCACCTCAATAGACTCTACCTCAATGTTAGGAGTATTAGGAACCTCAACCTTGCTGAAAATAAGTTTGAAAACATCGAGGAAGACTCGCTGTACAGCTTGCCCAATATGGATACTTTAGACATGAGCGGATGTCAGCTTAGCAGACTCCCGCCTCACTTGCTGGCCGAAGCGTCCGAACTTCGGTGTCTCAACCTGGCCAAAAATAACTTTGAGACTCTTACTGCCGCACTCTTCCAGAAGATGCGAGGCTTGAGGGAAGTGGATCTTTCATACAACAACCTAACCAATAGAATTATAACTTCCTTGGAAGGTCTTTCGAAGCTTGAGGTCTTAAAGCTGAATGGTAATCCTTTAGAGGAGCTAAACGGCTCTTTGAACGAGATGGTGGGACTACGAGAGATCTACTTATCAGAAACTAAGCTGAAACGAATGGACAACACAATATTTGCCAATCTGAAGCATCTGAAGCACCTGGACCTTGCGAACAATAGCCTGACGGAGATTACGCCTGGAATCTTTGCTAACCTGAGCATCGAAGAACTTAATCTGGCGGACAACCGCTTCAGCCAGATTCCCAACGCCATGTTCCTGGACAGGATGCCTGCAATGCGTATCCTGAATATGTCTGGTAATCCTCTGGAGCGTATCTCAGGTCTTCCGGTTGATGGCGTACCGCCCTTAGCCGTCCTTCAGGAGCTCCATGCTGCTAGAACCAACCTGACGCTGATCACGAGCCATGATCTGCTGCTCACTCCGAACATTCGCGTCCTCAATCTCGAGCACGCTGCCATCGCCAAAATCTCCCCTGGTGGTTTCAGGAATCTCACGCAACTCACCCACCTCAATCTCGCCTATAACCGCCTCGAGATTCTTCCCCGAGAGAGACTTAGAGGTCTCAAGTCTCTCTCACACCTCAACCTTACGGGAAACAGTCTCAAAAAGCTTGATCAACTGCCCTCGGGATCACATTCTCTGAAGGTGAGTAATATTCTGATCCTGTTTGTATGCGTTCATAAAAAAGTAGATTTTCCAATTATTTGGGTCCTGGATGCTCAAATGACTGTTGAGCAGATTATCGTAATCCATTTGTGTATTCACTTTTAAAAGTAATAATTTAAACTTATTCGTCTTTAATTTTGGGCAATAATAGGGAAATTGTTCAATCACTCCATTCGCATTTGCTTTCGAATGAATGCAATACCACATGCTCTATCATCCTCCCCAGTGTAACAATGGGAGCTGAATCAGTCGCAGTATAATTAAATAATTCTGCAGAGATTCCAGAAATAAACCGTGAACTCTTCTATTATCTGTTCTTTTAACAATTACTCTCATTCTAACGAGGCTCTATTCTCACCTTCGGCAGGTATTGGACGCCTCGGCTAACATGCTGACCGAGCTCACTGAGTCGATCTTCAAGCACGGCGGCGGAGTCGAGAAACTTGTGCTGGCATCGAACTGGATCACCGCCATCCACGCCCGAGCCTTTGTACCGCTCGGCAGACTCCAGCACCTCGATCTCTCCAACAATTACCTGGAAAGACTGAACATACTGTCCCTGGAACCCATCGAGAGGAGCTTGGAAACCCTCAAGCTGGCAGGAAACCCTTGGAACTGTGGTTGTGAGGTGAATGAACTCTGGTCGTGGCTTCAAGACCATCTTTCCTACGTCACCGATCCTACGGCCCTCAACTGTGACATGCCCAAGGTGAGAACACTGTATACCCGTGTATTTATATGGACGACGTTGACTTCAATTTCGATTACTACTGTTACTGCTTGGATCCAATTATGGTGACTAGTTACAGACATTAATATTAATGTCTGTTATTCTTGCTTATACAATGGTAGTGGCTTCATTTTCTCTCCCTGTAGGCACTGAACGGCCAGTCCTTCCTGCTGATGTCGTCGTCGTCGTTCTGTCCTCAGCCGGTGATCCTTCGTCTGGCGATTCAAGACATCCAGAGTCAGTCGCTGCTGGTGTCGTGGCAGGCTTCCAACTCCTCCTCTGTTTATGGCTTCAAGGTTAGTATATTTAACCCTTAAGGTCAGTATATTGGGCTGCAGGATCAGTTTGTTGGTCCCTCAGGGTGAGTATGTTGATCCCTCTGGGTCAGTATGATAGGTCTTCAGGTTCAGTATATTGCCCGCCTTCTTGGGCAATATATTGGATCCTTAGGATCAGCATCTTAGGCTATATTGGCTTTAAGGGGTCATGGTTTTGGACTTCAAATTCAGAATGCTGAGCATTTGGGTCAGAATTCTGAACCCTGAAGCCTCACTTCGGTCTGAATGGTTCCATTACTTCGACATTCCAGTTCAGTATGTTGGCCTTGGAAGTAATATGTGCTGGAATTCTAGGTCACTATACTAGACTCCTAGATCACTATGCTAGACTTCTAGCTCCCAATGTTAGAATTTGGGTCACAGTGTTAATATTCTTCTGCTTAATAAACATCATGACGTCTCAAGGTCGAATAACAAATTTAACTTCTGAGGTTCCTTTGGGAACTAATCTGAATTGTTGCATATCAGTGATTAAGTAATTATCAAATGAAGGCACCAAGCAGGGATGAGTAATCGACTCTCCAATAATATAATTTCTGATCTTTGTGGTACCTATGAATTTGTTGAAGTTGTCTATACTGAAATTAAACACTGATTTCTTTCTAAGATCTTTATTTTCATTATTCACTTAATATTGCATTGCCTTAACTATTATGAATAGATTAAACGTAGATTCACTGCTTAATTGAGTTTATGTATTCATACTTTTATATTTGTAGCATATTTCGGAGGGATATATCCCGTTTTATTACAATTAATAATATAATTTTTTTGAAGTAAGTTTATTTAAAAAACTATTTGTAATTTTTTCATAATTACCTCCCATTCCCTTAACGGGAAAGGCCAAATATTCAGGGTCACGACTTAAAAAATAAATATTAAAGATAGTTTAGTAAGTACTATTTAATTCAATTAATTAAAAATCAAATCTGAAAACCTTTTTTTCTAAAAAGGCTCCGAAAAACAAGATCTGCTGAAATTCACTGTAGCTAATGGCTTATCATTGTCATTACTTCTATTATTAGTGTATTTATATATAATTAGAATTGTCTTTGATACAATTCACTCAGCTTTTGTATTTGTGTACTACTAACGTGAAATTAATCAGCCCGTCTCTCTCTCTCTCTCTCTCTCTATTCATATTTATTCACGTATCTCTTATTTCTCGGTCCGTTTCTCCGTCTATCACCTTGCCTTATACTCTTCTTATCCATTAACTTCATTTTCCACTCTTTCTCCTTTCTGTCTTTATCATAATTTGAACCGTCTCTCCCCTTTACTCACTGTTGTGTTCATCCCTGTTTCCTCCTCTCTTCCATTTCCACTCTCTTCTCCTCTCCCTCCCCACTTCTCCCACACTTCCCATCCGTACCTCTTTCTCTCTCTCTACCTCCTTCCTTTCTTCTATTTTCTATCCTTTCTCTGGTCCACAGGTGTCGTTCCAGATGACAGCAGGAGACGGCAGGATCCTGGGGGGTCTGAACACCCGCACCCTCCCGCCTACCCCTCGCACTTTCCAGCTTGAGGAGCTCCGTCCAGGCAGCAGTTACTTGGTGTGTGTCCAGGGACTGTCCTCTTCTCTTCGCCCCGTCAGCAGAGCCAGGCCTCACACTAATCAGGATGCCCTTACTACCCAACAACCTCCGGTAAATGTGGCTTTAGTTCGGCGTAGTTTGGATCAAACTGACGAAAGGTCAACCTCCCAGCAAACACACACATATAAACCTTACGACAATATTATACAACATGGACACAGGGTTTTTGTGTTTTTTAAAGGCAGTTGTGAAGATTTTGTTGCTACCAAAAGTTCGGGGTAGGGTTTAGAGTTTTTGCTGAACAATCACTCATCTCGACACGGGCGAAGGTTCACCAGAATTGGCACAGGTTTAATTTGCGATTTGAGTGAGTTAACTTTCCTTTCCCCGGTCGGATGTTGGTTTACCTCAGTATAAATTTGGTGTACATAAATTTTGATTACGTGTACAATAACTACTTACACACAAGTAAAATTGATCTCAAATCCCATGTATACTCGTCAACTTGAGCACTGAGCACGTGATTTATAATTGTACACACACACAAACCTGAACACAAGCAACTTGTATCTGATCAAGATACACTAATAAATGTACATTCTTGTGGTCTTTTCACTAATTACTTCTCCAATACATGAACATATTGGTTCTCAAATACTATTACAATTATTTCGTTTGATTATTGTTTTATTTATATTGTCATTTTTATACATGTGGATGAATAATGTGTCTCTTCCTCTCTCTACCCCTCTCGATATATCTCTGCATCTCCGTTCTGTATTCCTCTCTCTCTTGCTCTCCTTTTATCTGTCTTTATCTCTGCTTTGCTGTCTCCATCCCTCGCTATCTACACCCTTCACTTTCCACTTTACCCTCCCTGTCTCTCTCTCTCTCTCTCTCTCTCTCTCTCTCTTGATCTAGCCTCTATGCCCTCAATCCACAGTAACCAATTTCGCTTGGCATGAACAGGATCTGGAAACCAAGTGCACGCGAGTGAGGACGCTGGACCAGCCCCAGGCACAGATCGTGCTCAACAACCGGTTGGCCATCATTATCGGGGTGTCACTGGGCATCATCATCTTCGTGGCCGTGGGTACCGTCATTTGCTGCTGCCAGCTGTGCAAAAACAAGAGGGAGCCCGTCAAGCCAGACACGCCCGGCACCCAGGATTACCTCTCCTACAGACACTTCTCAATTCCTGGCAACGAGGCGAATTCCTATGAGGGATATACGGCGTGTTAGATGTGCATAGATGACATTTAGAGGGGAAAACGGATTCGTGAAGTTGGTCTGGACTGATATGGTGTTGTTATCTTGATCTATCAACGCTCAATCAGGTGTTTTTTTCCGCTCCTCATAACAGAAGCCCGACTAACGCGATTATATAACGCTTTGAAACGCACAGATTGAAATGTGAAACTAATTAAATTCTCGTGTTAACTTTGTTGAAATGACATTATATATTTTCAAAGCTGTAATGTGATTATGGTAAATCATATAAATACATTTAAACAAATTCGTTGGCCGAATAAAATGCAGGTTTACCTATGAAATCAGGTTTGCAAGGGTTTTCTATTAAACTCAAGAACCTTAACGATTTTCAGTGACTATAAGATGTGAATTAATAGCATTGAATCTGCTTCGATACGGAAAAAGCTAGTCTAATGCTGCCTCTGAATATATATATATATATATATAATTTTCGGGAATTCAATTCAATTCATTCAATGTGAATTGAATGAGTTTCGGGTGATTATCTATTGGATGGCAATGAAGGAGTCTCAGGACAGTGAAACGGAAAACACTTGAAAGTGATTAAGAAGTGAAGGTGATTGAGAAGTGAAGGTTATTGGGAAGTAATAATGACGATGGCTTAGTGGTGTTTGATAACGCAGTATCATCATTATTCATTATATTTTTCATGATCAACTTTCTCATTAAACATTAGATGTTGTGTATTTCAGTATGAATATAATAACAATAACCTATTTTTATTCCTATTATTTTAATATAATTATTAACTACAATTATTATAGGTATGCATACATGTATTATTCTCATTTATTGTCATTGAAATTATTTTTGTGTGTGTGAGATTTAAGAAAATTTAATTATGTTATATCCCATAAAAGCCTCTATGTGAATTGAAAATATTAAATCAGTTACAGCATACCATTTTAGTGAAATAATACTGTCGAATTAAACCTGTGTAACCAAAATTAGAGTATACCCCATGAGTGTACCCGGGTATACTTCTTTGATTGCCAATTAACATGGCACTGTGAGGGTTTCTCGCAAATTGTAAATAGTTGTACAAAATGATAGTTGATAAGAAAACAAATGCTCTCTGCTGTGTTCTTGTGGTCTCGAGGTCACTATTGGCATCGCAAGGGCCATGTGTGGTGCTATTCTTTATGTTGGTTGACGTGTCTTGTAGGTTACTACAGTGGTGTGTGAGTTAATCATCTACAGCGTTCTGCCTTTGATCTAAAGCCACTGCCTTTGATGCAATGAATTTGAAGCACGCGAGTGTTTGTTGATCGCGATTATTTTGTTCGTGGTCTCATTCAAGAAATTCAAAACAATTTGACGCAAATTGTTTGGGGTTTCTTCAATGAGGCCACGAAACCAGGAGCGTCTCCAGTAATCTATCTCATCGATGGTTAACAGTACCCTCAGAGGCATCAAATGTAGATGACACAGCTGTTTATGTGTGGCCCAACGACACAGAATACTGCAGTACTCATCTGTGGGCTATCGACACAGCACCCTTCTGCAGTACTCTGCTGTGCTCCAACAACACAGCAACCCTCTACAATACTCTGCTGTAGACCAACGCCACATCACCCTACTGCAGTACAGTACTTAGCTATGAACCAACGGCAAAGCTCCCCTCTGCAGTACCTCAGGCTTGTCACGCATACAATTAAACCCATGCTTTGAGCTTATGTCATGTAACACATAATGCTGTACGACAGACACGCAAGAGAAGCTCAAAATGTAATTTATAAGTCATTTAAAACCAAAGAATTTACTGAGAGAAACGACAAACTACTGTTGCAGAACAGAATAACAGCATAACTAATAATAAAATCACAATAAAAGTATACAACTAATGAACTAATTTAGAAATCGGAAAACCGAAGAGATATTATCAACAACAATAAGAAAATATAACACATTGAACAAATTAGAAAATGTGTGTGATGTGAAAATAGCACAAACAGAAGATGAAAAACAGACGAGAAAAGTAAATAGTAAATAAAATATAATTAAAAATAGGGAGATATAAATAGGAGACGAATGCGTCGCCAAGAAGACAATCATTTTAAAGGGAGAGCTGCCAGCGTTTAGAACCGAGAGTGGAGATGGTTCCACGAAGCTGGAAAGGGCGGTGGCAGTGAATAACTTACGATGGTCTGGGGTTACAGGGTCATTAAGATTGTAATTTCTCCCACACTCGGTCACGATGCTAGGTCATCGTGACTGAGGTCATCAAGGTCATCAAGATGCCAGGTCACTGTGTTGTCAGAATACTTGAGTGCAGCGTCACTAGATTGCATGATCAATAGCTTGTCTGGCCCTCAGATTGCCATGCTCATAGGTTGACATACCCTTAGGTTGCCAGATCATCAAGCTTCCAAGTAATCAGGTTATCTAGTCATCAACCACCCGTATACCCCCAGGGTTATCAGATCATTAAGTTATCAACTAACAGACCCTCTGCTTTACAGGTCCTATCAATAAGGTCTCAGGTGACTATTTTATTAAGTTACTAGATCACCAGGTCACTAGTCTCACAGAACACCAGGTCACCAGACTCAGAGGGCACCAGGTCAGTGAGCGGCGCAGCTGAGCGGTGGCAATTAGGCAGACGACATCTTCCCTATTCTAATGGAATTATTTTTTTACCTCCGGGATAATGAGAGCAGTGGTGACTTTGTCGAGAAAGGTCATCTAGGTCTTCAAATTACGGCTTTTGTGACCTCTTGCGATAAGGTCGAAGATTGTGAGGGTTAGTTTTGGTCCTTAAAGTGGATAAAATGACACGCAATTACTGGTCTTGTTTTCATGTACTTTAGGGTAGAGCACTACATCTGGTAGATATTGAACGGCTCAGTGTTTTCAATTATTAATCAAATGATCTCGATTCTTAAGGTCACAAATAGAGTGAAACTTGAAATCTAGGCAAAAAGGACAGTTGCATTATATTATTGTTCTGACGTATTTTAAGTTAAGATCGAATATTTAGGATAAGTTTTATATTAATAGAATTTACTAAAGGCTTATTAAATTATGGGTCATTCATCCTACTATCTTCACGTTGAAATATAAAAATGCAAAAGAAATTTTTAGAAGGGAAATCCAATTTTAGATTTTTAACCTTTAAACTTTGCTATAAAAAAAATAAGTTTCATGAAAGAATGCGATGTTACTGCTCTCACAATAATATTATGTAACTTTAGAAGCATTATGTCATCTGGTCTTAACATCGACGATAAAGAAGCGCAAGTTCGCTCAGAAATCAATGAAAGATAGTCAAGAAGCAGGGTTAAGGCCACCTTACATAGAGACAAATTATGTATGGAATCCCGAATTTGAACGAATTGGTTGAGATTTCATTTAAGTATTACTTTTGTAATCATTACAATTTTCCAATAGTAAGTAATTATTTAAATCAATAAACCATTCTGAATTTTGGACCTCTTTAACAAAAATACTTCACTTGTCCAAGGAATTAGTGAATTGGTGTCCCAGTTCTTAAGCATTTAAATTAGTGAAGCTAATTTAAGTTAACATAAAAGCAAAGAATTCTGGAAACTGTAGAATGTTAAATGGCCTATGCGAGTCACCATCTATTTACATCAAATAAAACCCATTCATATATATCTCTAACCGATGCTTGAAATAGTCCAACGTCCACTAAATCCTTTAGTTAATTAGGTGAGTTGATGGAATATTAATTAATTCATAAAACAACTAATCATTCCAATTCGTCTACGAACCCATTAGCTAAACTACCAAACAGTTTTGAAGGCAATTTTAATTGACGAACAGATATGCATCGAATTCTAGACTTAGTTTTTATATATCATAAAGTCGAAATTGTATGATGCTTAGAGGGGTCATGAGAGATGTATTCAGTTATTATATTTCATCGTAGCTATTAATAATAAATACGATAATAGCATTATTGCTGACATTTGTATCAACGCAACCTTCACCTTATTCTTACGTTATTTAAACGTTATTAACATTTTTATAAGGCAAACAAACGTTGAAGATAAGTTGTGTGTTTGTTGTGAAATTATTCATAACATGGCCACTCTTTCCTTAGAGATCTTTTATTTACCGATTATATTTCCAGTAGCACATATGTTAAAATGCCTTGGATGAATAGACCAGGTTCTGATCTATTAATGGGAAAGAATGGCTTTCTTATTTTTCTACTTATCTATCCAAGGTTGGAGGCCAGACTTGTGAAGTCAAACTCATGCAAATTTACATGATGAACTGCAACCCATCCTCCTAATTAGATAGTATTTTTTGTAACTGTGTGTGGGTCAGGTTCTGGTTCTGATCTATTGATCCTCACGGATGGGATGCGCAGCCTAAGGGTTAAGACATCTCTGAAGAAATGCTGTGATGTGTCATGAAAAACGTCCCTATAACAACACGAATGACGCCTCAGAAGCACCGCATGATATGCAGCTGTTGTATCACGAAAAGAGCCTCTGCAGCAACAGAAAATGCGCAAAGGACGCAAGCAAAGAACACCAAACAGTCACCATGGAATAAGCAACTGAAGCAAGCGAAAGACAATTCCGAAAGCTCAAATTATGAGAAGGCAGCAGAATGACAGATAGGACAGAAATTCTTGATTGAAAGAAAATGTTGAGGTTGAGAACGCACACCTCAGAAATGCTCTCGCATTCTTCAAGGATTTATTGATGACTAAAGCTTCGACTTGTACAGCAAAACTTTATTTTGGTTATTGGTTTGGTCTTTTCGGTGTTAATGTAAATAGCTATTATATATTCCACTAAATATACAGTAACAAAAATATAAGTAACAAAATTTAAAATGCTCCTGATTATTCAATGTTTGCAAATATTTAAAATTCTTTAACAGAACATTAAATGGATCGCAGATAATATAAAAATAAAATGTGTTATCAAAGATTTTATTCTTAAAAAATTATAAATATTTTAACTAAAGTAATATACATAAAACAAGAGAATAGTACTTGCCTTATCGTTTGGTGTATTAAACCTATACACAAAGGATATTATAGATGAGTAAATTAACGAAAC
>NC_091213.1:10077714-10140214 GCF_040958095.1 Procambarus clarkii
GTGTTTAATGGTGCTCTAGACAGCAGGATAATAATGTATGTTCCAGCCGGCAGAATAATAGCTGGATGTTTAGTGGATGTACAAAGTAGCCACTTTGAATATCCGGGTATGGCTGGATATTCAAAGTGCGTCTTCATAATATAAGTGTCCCATTTCTCTTGAGCCCCTTCCTCCCTCCCTCCCTACGTCCCCAATCTCTCCCTCTTTCACAGCTGCTCTAAATCAGTGATAGCTATAAGGTCTTCACTCAAAATGCACTTTGCTTTCCCAGTAAATTCTAATAAGAAAGCACCAACAAATTAAGCACACATCCTGCTTACTCCCTTGCTTTTCTACCCTCCTTCCCTCCCTGCCTCTCTCTCACCGTCCTTCATATGGCTGGCGACTCCAAACCCACATTATACAGACGCCAAGACCCCTTCATACCATCCCCACAGGAGCCCGCAAACTCTCCACGCAGATGGAGGGCTACCTACGTCTATCTCCTTAAGTAATAACTTTTCAACAACATTATTTACTACATTGTTGTTCTTCTTGTTTAAAAGATGCATTCTGCAACATAAACATTTTTTTTAAGGTTGAATGGGTGATGCAGGGGTTGGGGGGTTGGGTAGGTGGAGGGATAGACTGGGTTAAGAGGGAGAGGGTTCTAGGGGAGGGAGGGGAGAGGCAGGGTTGTGTGGATCTGTACGCTAATGATGCTGCTGCTCTGGGAGATGAGACGATGATAAGATCAAGAGATTCTTTCGTTGAAGGCATTGTTCTTGTTTGTCAGTGTGTGTGTATGTGTGTGTGTGTGTGTGTGTGTGTGTGTGTGTGTGTGTGTGTGTGTGTGTGTGTGTGTGTGTGTGTGTGTATGTGTGTGTGTGTGTGTGTGTGTGTGTGTGTGTGTGTGTGTGTGTGTGTGTGTGTGTGTGTGTGTTTCTCGTTTGTTGTTCATGGCAAACCTCTTGTCTCTGCCTATTATTTTACTGTCGCAAAGAAACATTTCCCGTTATTGCTTCCCTATTGTCTTTTCAATTAGCAAGAGAGCAGAACACGGGTACATCAATTCTCTCCCTAATACTGTAGTCACTTTGCTAATCACCTAATCTCGAGGTAAACCTCTATCTGTGTTGTTTATCTCTCTTCATTTTGTGTTTCTTGCGGTAGATCCTCCTGGTCGATGTTAAATATTATAAGGCTTGTCTCATGTAAGTAATGAACGAAGCTCTGAGATCGTCTTCCTTGTCGTGGTTCTGAAGTCCTGTCTGATGCTCGTGCACTATTGCGAATACTGCGGATATATTTTCTGTGGGTTTAGTCCTATTTGTACTCACTTATTTGTGCCTGCAGGATCGAGCCCTAGTTCTAGGACTAGCAGCTTTTCTAGCAGGCGATTGTCTAATGCAATAATCCTGAGCTATTTCCGTATCATACTTGCTTTTAAAGCTGTAAATTGTGTGTGTGTGTGAGTGTCTGTGTGTGTGGGTGTATTTGTGTGTGTACATGAGGGATTCTACATACCTGTAGAATCCCTACATAGATTCTACATACCTGTAGAATCATACATACCCTGTTTGGATTGAATTCCAGCATCTGGAATTCACCTTTGGTTGTCGGACGTCCAAATCAGCAGGATATTTCTTAACCTTGAGGAGTATTATAATATCTACTTTCTCCGCCGTGACACTAGCAGGCACTACTTTCCTTCGTAAGTTTAGATTTACGAAGTTAAGATTTAGGAAAGAGCTGGATAAAAATCTTAGCTAGATAAGTTTAAATATAGGAAATACCTGGATAAATACTGGTTCGGTGACAGAGTTGGTGATTTGTGGAACCAATTATTGCGTAACATAACAGAAGTAGGATCCATTGATTGTTTCAAGCGTAGGTTAGACATATAGATGAAAGAGACTGGGTGGATATAAATAGGAGCCGCCTCGAATGGGCCAAATAGGCCAAATGTAGTTATCTGCATTATGTTCTTATATTTCCTTCATGGTGTGAAAGGAGCGGACCACTATGGTAGTGCCTTATTCTTGTTCGTGGTTAGTAATTTAAGGAAACGGCACGGGATAAAAGACGGGAGATAAGAATTAAGACGAAGAGGAAGGGGAAACTTAATGAAGATAGGAGGAAGATATGAGGTGAAAAAACGAAATAAAAGTGGAGAAAGAGAAGAACAAGGCAGATGCATAAGAGGAAAAGGATATAGTGGAAGAGGAGGAGGCTATATGTGGAAGGGGTAGATGATTAGGTGAAGGAAGAAGTAGAGAAAAAGATTCAAGTGCAGGAGATCGAAGAGGAGGTTGTTGGTAGTGAGGACGAATTAATAATCACTAAGGGGGTGGGATGAGTGGGTATACAACGAGGGGAAGGAGGTATACAATAGCGGGAAGATGTATTATGGGGGGGAGGCAGGTACACAAGTGATGAAGGAGTTACACAAACGGAGGTATCCTGAGGGAGATTGAGAGATAAACAGATAGAAAGGAGGAATACAAAGTAGGAGCAGGGAGATATTCAAAAGAGAGGAAGGAAGCTATACAAGAAAAGATAGTAAAGTTTCAGGAGAAAGGGGAAGGGGTGTGTGGGGGTAACATTAATATATGTAGAACTAAAGTTGAAGGACTGGAGGAGGGAAGAGCGTCCTTCGAATGTCAGGGTGCAAGATACGGACCAGCTTGATTATTGCTGGTCTGTGAGGTCGTGTCTGGTCTCTGTGTGGCCTCGGCTTATCTTTCTGAAGCGTCGCTATGTGTCTGTTAGATCATGGCTGGTGTAAGGCCTCGCTTGTTCTTTGTAGGCCTCGCCTGAATTCTGCGAGGCCTCATAGTTGGTCCCTGGGAGGTCTCAGATGGTTTCAGTGGTGTATATTAGACTGAATTGGTCAAAAGTATAAAAACATATTCATACGTTTGGTCCTAGTACCTTCCTGTGCACCATTTATTCATGTCCTCCCACTGTGCAATGCATTAACCCTGTTTCACTCTGATCATAATTAATCACAAAAGTGATCCAATTGGGATATACATTCCAAAGGGCTTCTGAATAAAATCATTGTATGGGGTAAATTGTAACTATCTGGTCATTAGATTTGAAAACGACACTGCCAAAGATCTGTTTTTTATTGATTTTTTCCCTTACTACACTGGCCAATATATTGTATGGTCTTCAAACCCCCCTTTCTCCTCTCACCTCTCCTTCCTTCTCTCCCGCGCTAAACTCTATTTCAGTCCCTCTCTCTCTCTCTCTCTCTCTCTCTCTCTCTCTCTCTCTCTCTCTCTCTCTCTCTCTCTCTCTCTCTCTCTCCTTTCCTAGGGCCACTGACAACAAACGTGTATAATCCCAGACCATAACTAAGGCATGGTAGCATAATCAAGGAAATGCCACCCGCCCCCTCCTCCCCTCTCACCTTTGTCTCTGTGTACATATATGCAGCGAATCGCACAGGGAAACATTATGCTAAGCGCCACTGTAGATCCGCCCTACGCCTCCGTGTCATTTCTGTATAAGCGTGTATAAATCCATAAAAATGGTAACCCGATAACCACGGTTGTATATATGGTCTTGGCATACATGTATGCGTGCGAGTGTGTATGCTAATGAGCAGAGAAGGCGAAAGGCAGGAAAGAAATTATGGCATCAAACCACTATAAGCCCTTGTAACTATATAGCATATAGGCGAATTATTCAAGAACTGGCTAGTATTCCTCCTATCAGATTTTATTTTTATTAACATTTGGAGAAAGAAGCAGTAGTGGGCTTCTGGTGGGCTATGTGGCAAGATAGCCACAATATTAAACCTAAGGATGTCGTCTACTACGTGTTGACCATCCGTCAAGTCGGATTGGGCGTCACGAACGATCTCTCGATGCACCTTTCTGGTGAGCATTTGGGTAAAGGGTATAAGGCAGAGAGGGAAAAGGATAGGGAGGGTGGGTGAGATATTGGAGTTGGGGAAGTTTAAATGCAAGAGAATTGAATAAAGGAGAGAGAGGAGGCGAAGAGGAAGCTGCCTTGAGTTTATGGTTCTCTACCGCTCTCTCTGTCTCTCTTTCTCTCTGTGTCTCTATCTCTCTCTTTCGCTCTCTCTCTCTCTCTCTTTCTAATCACGCATTATTATTCACTTGTCCCACTTTTATTTTCCAATTTTCCTTTGCACTTTCAACTTCACTTTCACGGAAAAAATTGTCTTTGTTTCCTTATGAGTTCATATTATCAAGCAATGTTCAGAATTTATATTCAATGGTTACCTCTCAGACATGGAACATATCCATGACCCGCTTCATCCTTCTGTAAATAGCTAAAGCTGTTCTGACTTTTCTCGCTTGTTTTGCAGAGCGCACTGACATTGATACGGTTTTATTTCCTTAGTCCCGGCACATATCTTTGTGGTGGCAATCTGTTTACTGGTATCTCTCTAGTTTAATTCGTTTATTACGCTCCTAGGATAACAAACGATAGTGGAAAAAGTTACAGACACACGTAATAGGTTAAGGAACTGAATCTATCAGTTCATTTAGCTGAGGAAGTTAAAGCTTTGATAAGCTAGTTGCTTAATTTTACTGGCTCAGACCTACTCCCTCCCGCTGAGTTTATTCCCTTCATAGTCAATCTTGATTTCTTTTCAAGTTTATTTTGGAATCTCTTGTGAACGGCATCCAGTGACTTTTGGCAGCCGAGACCGAGAGAGGTAAACTAAGTTTTCCAAAACTTTTAGCATTTCAATTTTACTTTAGCTTAAAGTTCCAACAGAATCGCCAATTAAGACGTAATTTGATGATTTCGTGCAGTTTGTTTGCAAGCAAAGTTCATGCTTTCCAGATTATTTACCAGTTTATTCCTGATTGACCTTTCTAGTACGCTGATTGTAGTGTGTGTGAGTATTCATCTAGTTGTATTCACCTAGTTGTGTTTGCGGGGGTTGAGCTTTGCTCTTTCGCCCCACCTCTCAACTGTCAATCAACTATTCACTAACTACTTTTTTTTCCACACCACACACACACACACACACACACACACACACACACACACACACACACACACACACACACACACACACACACAAATAGGTGACCCAAATAGGTGACAAATAGGTGAGTACACACACACACACACACACACACACACACACACACACACACACACACACACACACACACCAGGAAGCAGGCCGCTACAGCTGACTAACTCCTAGGTACCTATTTACTGCTAGGTAACAGGAGCATTCAGGGTAAAAAAAACTTTGCCCATTCGTTTTTGCCTGGTGCGGGAATCGAACCCGCGTCACAGAATTACGAGTCCTGCGCGCTATCCACCAGGCTACCAGGCCCCTGTGTGTGTGTGTGTGTGTGTGTGTGTGTGTGTGTGTGTGTGTGGGGGGGGGGTGTAGGAGTGTGTGTGTGTGTGTGTGTGTACTTACCCAGTTGTACTTACCTCGTTGTGATTGTGGGGGTTGAACTCTGGCTCTTTTGTCCTGCCTCTCAACCGTAAATCAACTGATGTACAGATTCCTGAGCCAAATAGGGTCTAGTATGTGTATTTGAAGCGGGTTAGTACGTGTAAGCCTGAAACCTGAAACTTTCCTGAAATATTATATGTAAGTATTGTTTATATATATGGCAGTGAATATGAAGAATATCTTCCCAGTCATGTGCAGCTGCGAATATGAGCTACATCCTCACTGTCCCGTATGGCAGGATTATGTAACTTTAAACAATAAAAGACTTTTAAATAGCAAATCAAATAAACGTTTCCAGGTGCAGGTATCACCTGTGGCCGATGATCTTAATTATTATTACTATTGGTGATATCCTGGACGGGACCTTCAAAGGAGGGCAGTTGCTTTGAGACACCGAAATAGTCTGCATGAGTGTGCTGGTAGGAGAACTGGGAGACATTGGTGTTAGGGGTAGAGAGAGAGAGAGAGAGAGAGAGAGAGAGAGAGAGAGAGAGAGAGAGAGAGAGAGAGAGAGAGAGAGAGAGAGAGAGAGAGAGAGAGAGGTAGAGAGAGAGAGAGAGAGAGAGAGAGAGAGAGAGAGAGAGAGAGAGAGAGAGAGAGAGAGAGAGAGAGAGAGAGAGAGAGAGAGAGAGAGAGAGAGAGAGAGAGAGAGAGACTAGCTTAACTTTGTAATAGAATATCACATTACCTCACTGAATAGAGCTGAAAGACAATTTCACATACACACACTATCACACCGGTTCATGGAAAGAGAAATGAAAGAGAACTCCAGTAACTGCAGAGACACGAAAAAGTGAAAATATATATGGGTTCAAAGGAGATCAAAATAAGAGTAAACAAAAATATAACCCAGCATCCAAAGCTAAAGAATAACCTCTGCTGCACTCTTTTAAGCAGTAAGAAGCCGATTCCCCGAAAATAGGAATGGGAAGTCTTCCCAACCAAATGGAATGACTGGGAAGGTAAATATATAATGTCTGACTTGTGATACACAGGCAATACGCCGGTGGCCAGAACGCACAGTTTCAGGCTTTTAAAGTAAAACTCCCGGGTTCTGAATGAAAGCCACTACCAAATGAGTGCCCCACAGACCTGTCGCTTGATCAGGAAGTGAAGCAACTGTAGGAGCTTTAAATGAAACCGAGGCAGAAGGGCTCGGAACGACCCTACTAATGCTTAGTCTAGTGATTCTCAATCATTTTTTTAAGCTTCCATTAAATATTAAGTAGAATCTCTGGAATCCTCTACCTTCATGACGCATATTAAGTTCAACAGATGTATATTACAAAATAGACCTGTGAAGCATTAGTATTAGAAATAATAATTAACTTATTTTTGTTTAATAAATTATTACAAAAATACTTATTGCCATTTCTATTTACTAATTACTGCTTATAAAATATTACAAATATTTCCAATTTACTTTTGACTTACTGGTTACAAACATGTATATATTTTCTGATGATGATGTAGTAATATAATTGTTTTATATAGTTATTAACGAGTATTTTTGTTTAAATTTTATTGCTTTATATTATAAGATCGAAAATAATACAAGTTGGATATCCTGGATTACAATCACTGGATTAGACTAGCATAGGAATCATCATTGCAACAGAGTAAGAAGTTCCAAAACACTATTTCGCTTGTAAAACAAAACAGGAACAAAATATTGCCTCTATTTTGTTTAAGATGTTACACTTATTTTATTCTAAATGTTTCGCGTACATTATTCAATATGTTGCTCGTACATTCATCTAGATGATAATTTATCTGAGTAATAAAAATTGCCGTATACAAACAGTATTCAAATAATTGTATAACACGCAGTATACAAATGATGTTTGTATACCGTGCGTGTGTATATACTATTCGTGTCTGCAGAATCAAGCTTTTAGCTCTTAGATTCCTCCTTTCTACCCGCTCAATGTATTCCTCTATTAGATCTACTACACGTGCTTCACTCTAACACACACACACACACACACTCACACACACACACTTATACACACACACACACGCCATACACAGTTTCAAATGTAGATATTCTGGAACCCAATAGACTCAGAAATCTGTACACCAGTTTATTGACAATTGAGAGGCGGGACCTAAGGCCTCAGACTTAACCCCCGAAAGCACAAATAGTTGAGGACACTCACACACATGCACACACACACACACACATTTACACACTTGAATCCATATGCGTTTTGTATATATGTATACATCTATGAGAACATGTGTGTATTTATGTATAAAATGAATCTCAATTACATATTAAGTAGTCATCTATTATATTAATTTTTTTCATTATTTAAACAACATTAAAGTAATTAAAGGCCAAGGCACGATTCGTGTAGCCTGATGGCCGGCAAGACACGGTAAATACCGGTGCTTAGCCATTTAATGTGTGCAATTAAAGGGCTGAAACCTGTCATAGGAAATTTAATTATTCCGAGTCTTAAAGAACAAATTTTAAAATTATTTGCCGTGCTATTTCATCGCATAATTTAAATTTGGTCAGATTAAATAAATATATTAATAAAAATATCATAACTGAATTTAATTTTCATCCTTGGTGCTAAAACTATTGACGTATAGGAATACAGTTATTTTTTTAATGCATGTTTCGAAAAAGATACATTGCTGTAGAGGCTAGCTATGAGGACAATACTATCAGAGGTGGGAGTATTGTGTCCGTGTGGACAGTGTCCAGGTGTTGCTGTCCAGAGGGCCCGGATCGATTCCCAACTGAGGCTTAAACAAATGGGCTCATTCGTGATTCATTCGCCTGATGCCCATGTTCACCTAGCAGTAAATAGTTAGCTGGAAGTTAGACTGCTGCTACGAGGCTGCATGTGTGTGCGTGCGTGCGTGTGTCACCTAATTGTGCTTGCGGGGATTGAGTTATGGCTCTTTGGTCCCGCCTCTTAACTGTCAATCAACTGATGTACAGATTCTTGAGCCTACTGGGCTCTATCATATCTACATTTGAAACTGTGTATGGAGTCAGCCTCCACCACATCACTTCCTAGTGCATTCCATATACTAACTACTCTGTGTGTGTGTGTGTGTGTGTGTGTGTGTGTGTGTGTGTGTGTGTGTGTGTGTGTGTGTGTGTGTGTGTGTGTGTGTGTGTGTGAGTGTGTGTGTGTGTGTGTGCGTGTGTGTGTGTGTGTACTCACCTAATTGTGTTTGCGGGGGTTGACCAGTGGCTCTTTGGTCCCGCCTCTCAACTGTCAATCAACTGATGTACAGATTCCTGAGCCTACTGGGCTCTATCATATCTAAATTTGAAACTGTGTATGGAGTCAGCCTCCACCACTTTGTGTGGTGTGTGCGCGTGTATGTGTGTGACTGTATCTTTGACTGATATCAGATGCGGAATCGATAACAGAACAGACAGACAAACACAGGCAACCAGACAGAGAGAAACTGACACTGCGGCATCTTCTGTACCTGCCATCCCTTCCACAGACTCCCCCCTCCCATCCCTTTCTCAGACACCCCCTCCCCTCCCTCTCTCCCATCCCTTCTCCACCATGAAAAAATTCAACCCCAGTCGTCCACCTCACAAAGTGACCGCAACATAAATCACTTCACGTCCCCTTCGCTACCTAGTCGGTTGTCAAAACGGAAAGGGAAACTTCCATGGAGAAAAAGAGAGAGAGAGAGAGAGAGAGAGAGAGAGAGAGAGAGAGAGAGAGAGAGAGAGAGAGAGAGAGAGAGAGAGAGAGAGAGAGAGAGAGAGAGAGAGAGAGAGGGAGAGAGAGAGAGACAGAGATTGTGGGGAAGGTAATGTATTCAGCGTGAGGTTGACTAAGGCTTGGTAATCAGTATAGTTTTTCTGGATCTACACACAATGTACGCAAGTTGACGCGTGTGTCGAAGGAGTAGACACACACACAGTACAGCTCGCATTGGTGCACATGCGCGCGCGCACACACACACACACACACACACACACACACATATATATATATATATATATATATATATATATATATAATATAATTCTGATTATTATATTAATTATAATTAACATATAGTTGGGTTAACCTAAGGTTATAAAGGCGGAGTTCAACAGCTTAATCCGGCAGAACTAAATATCCTATCACTAAGGGGGTGAAATTGATACATTAAGTGTTAGTTACTCATTGTCATTCTTAATTGCACTCAACTCTCTAAGACATAACTGTAACATACTTATGTCAGAAGCCAGACACAAATTAATTTTTTTTTTACTGATGGTAACAGAGTCCATTTCATGTTGGCTTCCAGATGCATGATAGAGCTGATGAGTTAGCCAAAGAACCTGCCTCTAAGGGAGAAATAAAGTATAACTTTGGATTGCCAATAAGCAGTCTGAGAGCAGCAGTACACCAAGAACTTCAACAAAATCTTGTAGATCTAAGGCAAGGTGAAATTGACAGTATGATATGGAATTTATAATTCCATACATAATATTATCATGCAAGAAGAGCCACACATCTAATGATCATTGAATAAAAGCAGAAGACTCCTAGATGTTACTACTGCTCGACTTAGACTCTGATATAAGTATCTTTGGGAATTTTCATTATCTGCCTATGTAGACCTGACCAAATATAAACTGTGTCAACAAAATTATTCGCACTTTCATTTTCCGTTACTATGTGATCGAGTGCGAAAAGATACGTGAATACATAGATAATGAATAATATGATACTAAGTGAATAATATGATACTAAGACAAAATATTACGAAGAAAAATAAACGCGAATGAAGTTCTCATGATATTCAAAGAGTTCTTGTGGAGTACAAATTGTCACTGTTTAGTGCTACTTGTCTCATGTAGGACAACTCCAACCCGACCATGTTAGGCACATACCCAACCGAAATACAGGTACCTAATTAGGTGAGGCTAGTCCCAAGTGTCTGTTCTCCACCCTTGAACAAAGAGATTTTCTTCTAATTCAGAGACACAGACTACTCATCAATCTTTGACAGTCATACCTCGTAAATCTTTAAATAAAATAAGCTCCAAAAATTGTAATATCTAAAAATTTCTTCAGTTTCAGTCAAAAACAAAACAAAAAACGAACGATCTAAAAATGTAAACATCTTAAGGCATCAATCCCTCCTACCCTCAGATTACCACTAATCATTCGCTAAGCTTTTTCTCGTCGTTGATTGGCCAATTATCAAGCGAATTGGGTGATTAGAAGGCTAAATATAAACAGGTTTCGACCCTCTGAAAATTATCAACAAAAACGGAAGACTTTGATAAACGGCAAATCTTACGAAAATTATCTTAATATTCCGTAAATCCCATATATCATAATGTATTTTTTCCAAGGGTTTAATTGTGTTTAGACAGAAAAGACAAAGACGCAACAAGACATAGAATAACAGAGGTAAATAATAACAAAGGCAAGAACAGAGAGAGTATGACAGACAATCGAATGCTAACAGACAGAGAGGCAGTAAATATCATAATTATACATATTATATATTTTTCAGATATAATAATTTGTTTTGCCGGTACAGACAAAACAAATTATTATATATGTAGCTCGAATTAATTGCTCTTCCCAGGATGCAGCCCTAAACTGTAACAAGAGAACAGTGGAGAAGTAGAACACTATAACAGTGGAACATGTTATAGTGTATATATGTTCCTCTAGTCTAGCAGTATACAGTGACAGCTGAAACCTACAGGCCCAAGCAATAGCCAGATCAGGTCAGGTCGAGTGTATACGAGATAATGATGTTGTCTGATGTGTTGAGACATTGGTAGTCTACTCGTCTACATCAAAAGGACACTGTAGGACCTCACACTGTCCACAACAGTTGTTTACAAGATTGATGCATAGACTGACTGGAGCACAAAGTGGAGGCTGGAGGTGGTGGTGTGTGTGTGTGTGTGTGTGTGTGTGTGTGTGTGTGTGTGTGTGTGTGTGTGTGTGTGTGTGTGTGTGTGTTCTAGTTATGTTAGAATGTTCTAATATTGAGGGATTAGAACATTAAGTACCTCATGCAGGGACGTGAAGTTCCTTGTGATGTAATTGAAGGTACGACTCTTTTGTGCTTGTCATAAACATCATCAATTCTTTTTGCCTCATATATAGATTTAATTACTTTGCCTCAAAGTAATTAAATAAGCTAATGTTGAACTCTAAATCACTATGTGTGTTACTAGTGGGCAGACCGTACCTTGACCCTCTAACCTAGTTCTCTTCATTGTCATTTACCCCTCCCCTGAGTGGATCGAGGTCAATTAATCAATAATTAAGTGTCCAGACAATACTATTAACTCTATTCCACTCCTCTACTGTGAATACTAAGTGACTTGGAGTCAGTCGAGCTAAGAGCCACGGCTCCTTACCCCCCTAGTCTTGCTCTCATCTATATTGTAAGAATTAAGATCCATTTTCACTTACCTTACTCTCGGTCCCTGTACCAGAACAATTCTGGGAAGTGGCACGTAGCATCAACGTTAGCTCTCTATCGCCCTCCTTCTCCCAGTAAATCTCTCTCTTCTTCTACCATAAAAACTACCCTCCCCCCCTCTCTCTCTCCCTCTCTCCCTCTGCCTTTATCCTACTTTCTCAATCTCTCTCTCTCTCTCCTCTTACTTCTTCCCTCTAATTTCCATTCTCTCTTTCTCCTCTCATAAGCTAGCTTCATCGATACTATTGATTAACGTCCATATTATTTAATTGGTAATAATGAAAAAGATTGGTTTATTGGATTTATCTAGATTTGCTATATTATGATGAGAGCATTTTATTCAACTCGTTATATCATCCGTTGCCTAATAGCCGGGTATTAATTGCTAGGTGACAAGATGAATTAGATGTAAGGAAATGTGCCCAACAATTTCTCTCCCGACTGGAAACTTAGCCCAGGATCCTCGACTGTGAGCTGAGAATGGAGCCAACTTCATATTGTATATTTCCTATTTTATACTCCAAATTTATTGTGCTTATGCAATACATTGCACTATTTTCTTCCTTTACACTAGTATATTATTGGGCTGTAATGGTTACAACTATCAGATATGCATTTTACTTGTACTTCAGCACAGTACTTAATTCTGATGTTATGGCTCAAGAACGCAAAATGTTGCTGTGTATAATGTTGCAAGCCACGCAGACTCTGCAAGTAGATAAATCCATCAATAACGGAACCCAGACCCATCGTCTCCTCGCCCACACCCATGACTTCCTAACTAGCATGGAGAGCCTCCAGTCTTATGAATTCTCAGGGACGTTTACCTGCATGTTTTCTTCAGAGGATCAGGCATAATTTCTGCAACCTCTGCATCCCTTTCCTTCTCTTCCCACTCTCTCTCTCTCTCTCTCTATCTCTAAAGTGGAGTTTAAATGGGGCGATTTCTTCAAAGAAGTTTGACGCAAGAAAAATAGAGTTCCTAAGTAACTTTTGCAGTTATTCTAAGTTTTTAGGATGTTAATAGAATTGCTAAAATGTTATGAAAACATTAGTGTCACTATAAATTTTTAGAGTTTCTAGAAATTTTTAGAGTTATTAGGTATCAAAGTCACCACAATGCTATGTCTTAAAAACGCAAATGGAAGGTATCAAACATGTAAATAAAAACTAATCATCGATAATTTAGCATTAGGTCAGGGAAGTGAAAACGTTAAAAATAGTTCTTTTATAAAAATTATTATAAACTCTATTATTATTATAAACTCTACTCTCCGGTCACTTCCTTATCACGCTTAGTGGCTGATCTTTACAAAGCAAGCAGCTCTTATGAATTATCGAGACTTCATTATTCTTTCCATTTCACCTTTTGATAGAGAAACTGTTTACACTTCTTATAATTCGTTTTCATGCGAGAAGTATGGAACAAGGTCGAATTTATTGAATACTTTAATATATAGATCATGACTAAATGTCTCTTTCAGCCTCCAGACCGTCATGAATATCATTTGACCTAATTGGACAAACTTGACCCCAGAATGATGAGTTGGTTTTTAAGAGTACTACAGAGGAGCCTGAAGTGAATAGCAGTGTCTCCAGAGAAGCACTCGACCCATTCACATCTTGAATCTAGCATCTTGTCCACACTTAAACTTACCTAACTTTTGTTTGCTGCCTCATCTGACCTCAACCGCCTTATTTTGTCCTTTGATCATGAAATACTTCGAAGCTAAATATCAAATTCAATGCATCGTTCCATCCTTATTCACAGCTGATCTGATTGACCACTGACCTGACTAATCGTTGCACTTCATTGACCAATATTGACCTGATTGACCATTGACTTGAGTGACCAATATTGACCCCTAAATCAAGAGGGGCTTCATTATGATCTCCAAGAGAAGTCATGAGGGAATATTTGAAAGCCAGTCACGAGGAACATCACCTTGATGTATAGTTACTTTTGCTCATGGGATTTTGAACTGATCTTCGGTCATGACGCCATCATCACACATTTAACCATAGTATCATATTTTGAACTTCAATATTTTCCTGAAATTTGACTTTACTCCTTGATCTTTGGCCTTGGGGTCGCGCTCTGACTATTGTCCCTGTATTGTTCCGAGATTGATGTCTTTTCCGAGATTGATGTCTTTCCCTGACTTTGATTCCTCTCTCTGACATTTGAATTTGATCTGACATTTGACTATTGGATCATGCCTTGACGCTTCGACCTTATCATCCTAATTTGACATTCAAGTGAATCTAGCAGAAAGAGTCTCTCATAACGCTAAACATTTGCAAACCTCTGTGCGACCTATGAACTTTGACCCCACCCCGCCTACTGCCTCCCTACCTCCACTAGGGTCAAAACCCACAAAAGGATATTTCTTAAGAAGATTCTCAAGAGATGGCCATCGGTAGGAACCTCGAGAAGATAGTTCTGAGGAAAGATGCCTCAGGACGTTCCTCTCAGCAATTGCTCTGAGGACGTACCTCACAGGGATAGCCCTGAGGAAGTGCCTCACGGAGGTGGCCCTCAGGAAGAGTTGGAAGGGCTCTTAGAGCCTCACAGAGATGACTCTCATGAGACAGTGGAAAAATGTGTCAAAGGGGAGGTCAAGTCGAGTGCTATTGTTTCACGCTGCTATTATGACCCTTAGAGCAGAAGGCACACACGACTGAGAGAGAGAGAGAGAGAAGGGGGTATGGAGGGAGGGGGAGGAGGGGAGGGAAGGGAGGGAAGGGAAGGGAAGTACAGTCTGGCGATTCTGTACTTAGTATTTATTCTATTCGATACCCCATTCTCTCTCTCTCTCTCTCTCTCTCTCTCTCACTCTCACTCTCTCTCTCTCTCTCTCTCTCTCTCTCTCTCTCTCTCTCTCTCTCTCTCTCTCTCTCCTTCCAAGAGAGAGAGAATGTCTTTTCTAGAAAACACTCGGGTCGAGGGCGTGCTACTTATATCGATTTTCATAATAGGCAAGACAATGGTTCAACTTTGTCATCATCTCTCATCTCCATCAGCCTTCACACTGCTATGCTCTTCTTCTCTTCTTTCCTCTTCATCTTTCTCTTCTCCTCCTTCTCTTTCTTTTCTATGAGCCTTCAGAATCATTAAATCATCCTACATCCATTACTTTCCCGCTCTTCCAGAAGAGAACAAATAGAAGATTTGTTCTATAAATTGAATAAGAAGGAAGGATGAAAAGTGGTAAGGGTAATGTGTACTTCACAATCTATTTATCTCACTCATTCTCTCTCTCTCTCTTGCCTTTGTATTTTCAATTATGCTCTTATGTTTCAACTTTATCTCTTTCATTTTCCCTATTCCTACTCTCACATTTTTAAATCTTCGTTCTACTTTCCTGTGCCCTCGCTCTCTCTCATATTTCTTTTCTCTCACTGTTTTTACTCAATCTTCCAATATCTCGCTCTCTCCTGCTTCCCCCATTCACTCCTGCTTCCATTCTCACTCTTCTTGCTCTCTGCCCCCACTCCTACTCCTTCTCACCCCTCCCTACTCTATCCTTGCCCAGGTAAAGGGGGCTACCCCAGGAGACCCTCAGTTATCAAATATTGACTTTATTGGACTTGTTCGTCCCTCCCTCACACAACCTATACTGTGTACCAATGTGTCCGAATATGTCAGTCTACCTAGAGGTCTGTCTTTGCTTTGCCAGCTTCAGTTCAACTATGTCTCTCTATTGGAACTGATCTGTGTTACACACACACACACACATATATCATATATATATATATATATGATATAGGGTTCCCGACTAGGGTTCGAACCTGTATTACCACGCCTCACCCCCCTTGGCGGATACAGTACCATTATCACTTCACCACTGGTATATTATGAGCAAAAAAAAGCTTACTGTCTACTTATCAAGTGTAAACACTCAAAAGGCAATACTTTACTCAGCATTTTCGGCAGATGAAAGTCTTTCTGTCTGCAAATCCTATTTCAACATGAAAGGAATACATGAATACTTTACCTGTGAGAATGGGAGTTAGAACGACTGACCGTGACTTTATCCCTGACTGACTCTAGAATGCTGAGTCGACTGAGTTCTGGAAGATTGTTACGTGAGAAAGAGTATTGTAGAGAAGGGTGAAGGAGATGGGGTTGGGGGAAGGTTGGCTTGGAGGAAGAAAGAGAATGCATTAGAAAGGTAGAGAAAACGGAAATTGGGAGAGGGTAAAGATAAATTTATATTTGATTTTTTTTAAATTAAATTGCTAATTTTCTCGTTAGTGTATTTTTTCACAATTATCATTCCCCCCTCTCTCTCTCTCTCTCTCCCTCTCTCTCTCTCTCGCTTTCAAGCTGTTCAACGCGCCACTAACGATATACCCAGCCTACCCCCATGCCAACTATATCACCACTACCTCCACAACCACCAACACTACCATTATAACCACCATCTCCACACCATATACTAACACAATATATTGACCTTTCGTGATGGTCGAGTGGATTAAGGTATCCTGTACACACCAGTTGCATTGTGCTCCTGGCAGTATGGGTTCGAATCACTTCGAATCACTTCATCCAAAAATTATTCAGTACAACTGATATTAGCCATGATAACATAAATATCAATACAATCAATACAAAAGTTTGTCAATCGGAATACAATGATTTGAATGACTTATAATACAAACCTCTCCTGATCCACCCGGCATTATAACGAACAAATTTGCAATGCAGTATTATCTCGCTTCCGTAAATATACTGTAAGTATTTATTATTGGAAGACACAGCGAAGGAGAGTAGAACCGTAGGTTATATTTTAAGATGTCAAATCATAACAGAGTTGGATGAGGTCTGAGAGCAAGCTTGCTAAAGGGAAAGGAATGATTGAAGGTGAAGGAAGGATAGGAGGGAGAGACTGAAGAATTGAATCGAGACGGGATAGGAAGGGAGGGAGTGAAAATCGCAGAGAAAGATAGGGGGAAACTTCGGAGAGAAGGAGGAAGTGTAGAAAGGCGGGAGGGAGGTAAATAGAGGAGGGAGTGAAGGAATGAGGAAAGGAAGGTAACATAACAGATATGTGAGAGGTGGAAAGAGAACACAGAATGCAAGGATGAAAAACTTTTGAAGATATCAATGAACTATATGATTTATACAGATAAAGAGATGTAAAAGAAAGGTAAACAAGTAGAAAACTAACCATGAAACAGGTTAGTGTTGAAAACCCCCTTCAGACGAAACTAAAATTATATAGTGACGATAATACCAAACGAGAAAATCAGCCACACACATATGCTAGTCAAAACGTCCAACAGACAGGCGTCGGGGAGCGGAAAGGCTGATCAAAAGGTTCAACAGACAGGGAACAGGTAAGGGAAATTTCTGGTTTAAATGTTCAATAGACAGTGGGATAGAAGTTGATGATGAAAAGAAACTTTGGCCTGGACTTGATTATTACTATTATCTACAACCTCATCTTCCTGTTTCCTGCAAGTTGACCTTCCTGATGCTTGCAGGTTGATGTCCTAGGAATATAGTGGTCTAATTTACTCACCTAGTTGAGCTTGCCATGACGTGCGTCAGCTCTTGAGCCCCGCTGTGTCATATGTCATAAAATTTTATAGCTCAAGTCCCTCTTGTTTATTAAAATATTTACCACAGAAACTATAGAGTACGTTTTAAATTAATCCTTAAGATCATTCAATTCACTGACCCCTAACACTAACTTAGAATTTCCATGTTTGCGCGCGCGCGTGTTTGTGTGTGTGTGTGTATTCACCTAATTGTGCTTGCGGGGGTTGAGCTCTGCTCTTTCGGCCCGCCTCTCAACTGTTAATCAACTGTTTCTACTACTACGTGTGTGTGTGTGTATGTGTGTGTGTGTGTGTGTGTGTGTGTGTGTGTGTGTGTGTGTGTGTGTGTGTGTGTGTGTGTGTGTGTGTGTGCTTGTTTGTGTGTGCGTGCGTGTTTGCGCGTGTGTATGTTTCGTTTCGTAAAATTCTTGCCCTGAAAATCGTTTTCTTTGACTTTCCTGATTCAAAACAATTCATTTTCTTGAAGGCTAACTTCGCCTCTCTATTTTCCGCTCCTGCGACTTAGTAATGTACCTCTTGTCTCCAAATTTTGTTGAGGCAGGTAATGTTCTTGCTGCTACTGATGCTAAACGAATTAGTTTATAAGAGATAGATAAATAGATAGATAGATAGATAGATAGATAGATCAACAATCACCAAAAACACTAAAATCTTTGCTTCCTTGTTCCCAGATATTGCTCTGATGCCTAATAGTGAAATACATGAAATACACACCTCGAACCACGCCCAGAAGACGTTTCAGTGCCCTCCCTAACATCATGTTCCACTGCGCCTCAAGGTGCACCAGTCGCATGCTGTGATCACATGTCTCCCGGAAACTTATAATACAAACCCCCCTCCCACGAATTTGCCGAAATTATCGGTTTTAGCGAGAGAGAAGCGAGTTGGTGTCTGGGAAACGAACTTCAGTCACGAGTTTAGCCGCCGTTTCTGCAGCGGTGAACGGGGGGAAATATTAGAAATATGTGATTGGAAGAACTGAGGAGAATGTTATATGGTTATGTGTGTGTTTGAATGCATGTGTGAGTTTCTACTATTTGTGCCTGCAGGATCGAGCTGTTTACTCTTGGACTTGACCTTTCTAACCATTGGATGTCTATTATACTGCTTCTCGACCTATTTTTCCTCATTGATATGCTACATACATTTCTCTCTAACACACACACACGAACATTCACCACCAGAATGAAGCTCGTAGCAGCGGTGTAACTCACAAGTACTTATATACTGCTAGATGAACTGAGGCATCACGCTAAAGAAACAAATCCCATTTTTTTCCTACCTTGAACGGAAATCGAACCCGGGCCTGTAGGATAACGACTCTCGAGCGCTCTTCAATCTTCCTTTAGGCCCTCTGTGTGTATGTGTGTTCACACATACTTGCATCTAGGTGAGTACACACAAACACAAACACAAACACACACACATACACACACACATACACACAGTCACTACAGTTGATCATCCCAATTTGTACACCACTACTATCAGATCCTTCTCTTCACATCTCCCCCTCTGCCATGCCTGCTTTATCACTCTTCATCTTCCTCCCCTCGTTAGCGCCCTGTCCCCCTCTCCCTAGTTTATTCGTCTGCTTCACTCAAAATATTTTCTGTTAAGAGTTTTTCTTGCAGGAAAAAATGCTTATATGAATTTCGACAATGCTTATTTGTATTTTCATATATTTTATAACCTAATACACACACCTATCTGAGCTTGCAGGTTCGAGCTATTGCTCGTAAGCCCCACATTTCGACCATCATTAATTCAATGCATTTAACCTTTTCTCTCGATTTTCTCAAAATTATATTTGCATTTGTTTATTCTTAAAGATGTGTATCAAATTTGCTTCGACAACTTTCTCATCTAGTCTTTTCCACTTATTTATGACTCTGAGATTGAAAAAGTTCTTTCTTGTCTTTATTGTGATTCATTTGTATTTCCAGTTTCCAATTATGTTCTCCCCTCATATTGTTCCTTAATTTGAACTTTGCTTCTATATCTTAGTCAATCCTCTCTTGTTATTTTGTACTTCTGTATCGTGTCTGCCATATTTCTTCTTTTCTTAAGTGTAGTTATGTTCAGTTTCTGCAGTCTTTCGTCATAGTCCAGTTCCCTTTGCTCAAGAACAAGCCTTATTGCATATTTCTGTGCCTTTTCTAGTTGTGTGTTTTAGGTAGGGCTTCAATGTCGAGGCCACATACGCAATAATAGGTCTTACAACGGATGTATACAACGCTCGCAAGGTTCTTTGTTCAAGTTTCTGTGTGTCTGTACTCACCGAGTTGTGCTTGCGGGGGTTGAGCTTTGGTTCTTTGGTCCTGTCTTTCAACCGTCAATCTACTGGGCTCTATCATATCTACATTTGAAACTGTGTATGGGTGTGTATGTGTGTATTCACCTATTTGTACTCACCTATTTGTGTTTGCTGGATCGAGCATTGATTCTTGGATCCCGCCTTTCGAGCCCTCGGTTGTTTACAGCAATGACTCCGGTCCCATTTCCCTATCATACCTGTTTTAAAATTATGAACAGAATTTGCTTCCACAACCTGCTCCTTAAGTGCATTCCACTTTTCCACTACTCTCACACTAAAGGAAAACTTCCTAACTTCACTGTGACTCATCTGAGTTTTCAGCTTCAACCCATGTCCCCTCGTTCTGTTACTATTCCGTGTGAGCATTTCGTCAATTTCCACTCTGTCATTCCCCCTAAGTATTTTATACGTTCCTGTCATATCTCTTCTCTCCCTTCTTTTTCTAGTGTCGTAAGGCTCAGTTCCTTTAGGCGCTCTTCGTACCCCATCCCTCGTAACGCTGGGACGAGTCTTGTTCCAAACTTTTGAACCTTTTCCAGTTTCCTTATGTGTTTCTTCAGGTTGGGATTCCATGAAGGGGAGATATACTCCAAGACTGGCCTCACATAGTGTAAAGCGCTCTAAATGCCTCCTTACTTATGTTTTTGACTGATCTATCTTGAGGTTATCTTTAGATGATTTCGGGACTTAGCGTCCCCGCGGCCCTGTCCTCGACCAGGCCACCTCTTTGTTACACATCCCCAGGAAGCAGCCCGTGACAGTTGACTAACTCCCAGGTACCTATTTACTGCTAGGTAACAGGAGCATTCAGGGTGAAAGAAACTTTGCCCATTTGTTTCTGCCTGGGTGCGGGAATCGAACCCGCACCACAGAATTACGAGTCCTGCGCGCTATCCACCAGGCTACCAGGCCCCCCTCCCCGTGTGTGTGTGTGTGTGTGTGTGTGTGTGTGTGTGTGTGTGTGTGTGTGTGTGTGTGTGTGTGTGTATGTGTGTGTGTGTGCTTTTGTGTTTAGTTGTATTTATGTGTCTGTGTGTGTATGTGTTGGCAGGGTTAACAATAATTTTATGAATGGATCGCGTGAGCGTTCTTTACACCACTAAGGTACACCACGCACTCATTCACGATCTAGTGAGGTGAATGAGTCCTCTTCCTCAAGGTCTAGCGAGGTGAATGAGTCCACTTCCTCATGATCTAGCGAGGTGAATGAGTCCACTTCCTCAGGGTCTAGCGAGGTGAATGAGTCCACTTCCTCATGATCTAGCGGGGTGAATGAGTCCTCTTCCTCAAGGTCTAGCGAGGTGAATGAGTCCTCTTCCACCTGATCTAGCGAGGTGAATGAGTCCTCTTTCTCACCTACCATTTGTATCCTTCCACGCTAATTACAAGATAACAAAGACAATTTTAAGGCTCTTGTAAATAGTCGGACTCAACAGGTTGCAGAAGGCCTCGGTGAGACAGTTCCTATTTATGATTGAGCACACCTACCTAATTTCCAAATCAGTTTTTTCTCAATATCTGTTTGAATCTAAACTTTTCCACTTTGTATCTATTGTATCGAGTTCTGTTTAGTGCTGACATTTTTACTGCCCAATTAATATCTCGCTTGTTTTATGATTCATATATTTCTCAACACTCTGCGCTATTCTGCAGAATATGAAATAATTATTAATCTCTCCTCGTAAAAAAGGTATCTAAATTGTTGACCAAACCACACACTAGAAAGTGAAAGAACGACGTTTCGGTCCGTCCAGGACCTTCTCTGAGAATAGTCCAGGACGGACCGAAACTTCGTCGGCCCTTCACTTTCTGGTGTGTGGTTTGGTCAACATATTTCAGCCACGTTATTGTGACTCCTCGTCTGCTCAAGGTATCCAATTCTCCGAATTTACTTTATCATTATTCTCTAAATACTTTTCATATAGAATTTATATCCACTCAACAGTATCAAAACTGCAAAGTATAAATATGCCCAAATAAGGCCCTCCCCCCCCAAAAAAAAAAACACGAAAAATAACATTACATCTCTTATTACTAACGCTTGTATTTAATTTTTACATTGTAGTTGTTTTATTATAGACATTTGTGAAATTTAAGAGATAAACTATCAAGTTGTTCGAGAACTGAGTGAATTTGACTGAACTCAGAGATCACTCTGAGTTCAGTCAAGAGAGCATTGTCTACTTTGATCAAAGGACTCGACAGCTCAGAGCCTGCTAAGTTCAGCCAATAGGAGAGAAGGTCTAGGATATCAATGCTTAACAATCATTATGTCACCGGTTTTCATTATACCTCTACAATGAAAAACCTGTAACCAAGAGATAACTGAGGTTAATTCCATCCATCAGTTTACAAAAAGAGATTTGTAATCAATATTCGCGTCAGCCTAAGACCTAATGCATAATCCTGAAGGCACAATCAGGTGCAACACAGTTAGGTTGGTACATATGTTCAACATACAGTCATTCCTTCAACCATACATACGTACATACATACATGCATAAGTATAGACATACATAAACGCATACACAGAAGATAATGTGTTAAATACATAATAGCCCGCAGATTTATCGTTCCTTCTCGTGTCGTTGATTCCACATAACGGGATCACATATGTTTGGGGAATTTGCTTTCATGTAGTAGCAACGTGGCGCCGCGTCGAGACACAAGTCATGCTAAACCCGTCATATAACCTACAGACCTCACCGAGCCTCCATGTCCCTGAGGCCGCCTTGATAACCCTTGGGATCACACACGCTTCAGGTCCTGGAGTCCGACTTAATAACTCCTGGACTCACAGAACCTTCAGGTCCTTAAGGCCCACATTCATAACCCCCTGGGCTTACTGAACCTTCATATATATATATATAATTCCTCCAACCTCCGACTTGTAACTCCAAGACTGTTTGGACCAAACATAAAAATGTTTAAGAGTTGGAGGCGATAGAAAATAATGGCACACTTGACCTCTTAACACAACTCACTAAAAGCTCCTGAACTCTGGCACTCTCACGTGTCCACGCTGTCATTAGGGGTTTTATTTTGTCCCAAAAAATTTAAGAGAACACTCAGTCAACACACAGATTATGAGACAGATATTGATAAAGATATAAATACAAAGATTATGAGAAAGGAGGAACGAGCATTATTTAAAAAGTATTGTATGTAATGTCTGATAATTCAGCGTCTCCAGTAAAATATTATACATTTTTTTCTCGTGAACTTTTAAATTGAGTTTTAAAACGTTAAATGACAACAAAATTAGAGCTATTAAATATATCTAAACTTGTATAATACAGCTTATCATAGAAGATAATTTGACCAAAGCTCCTCTTCACTGGAAACACACACACACACACACACACACACACACACACACACACACACACACACACACACACACGCATGTACGTATAATCACACCTATAACAACAGGAAAATATTTGTGTTTGTTTTGGTAATCAGGTGATCTTAATGCCACATTCGCTGGCTCTCTAGCTAACAATCATTAGCCTTCAAGTAGGATTATTAGACAGTTGAGCGACTGTCTCCCTTCATGCAGGTCGGCGTTCAATCCACGACCGTTCAGGTGGTTGGGCACCATTCCCTTCCCCCGTCCCATCACAAATCCTTTTCCTGACCCTTTCCAAGTGTTATATGGCTTGGCGCTAGTTCATTCTTTCCTTTGGGAAACAGACTAACCTTAGATAACGCTGGTTGAAATTTTTTGTGAATTACGGAAGAAATCAAACGAAATGGACCCGACGAGGACAATTAAGGGAAGGTGAACTCTGTTGTGTGTGTGATTGTTAGAGTGTGACTTGTTACAAGTTGCTGGTGTAATAACGCTGTTGATAGTTGCTGCATCTGCTTATTGTCTTTCGTTATTTCTGAAGTTGGTGTTTCATTCAAAATGATCTGCTACCAGAAATTTTAGCCAAATATCCCCAGTTTGCTAACTGTAGGTAGTAACTAAGTGATTGTAACCTATCCACCGCTGCCCACTGGATGGGGGGCGGTGTGCAGGACAAACATATAAATTTTGACACTAGCTCTCCACATATGTCAGTTGCTTAATTTAGAACCTGTACTTGAGGTCGATCTCGAACCCATTGTTGATGTGATGACTTATATTGAATTTTGTAACTAGCTCATCAAGATTGTAACTTGCTTAGCTAAATGAATTGTGAGGGTTCAGTCCCTGAGCCCATTATGTGCCTCTGTAACCCTTTCCACTACCGCCCACAAGATGGGTATGGGGTGCATAATAAATGAACTAAACTAACTGAAGTTGGTGATTATGAGTGTGATGTTCATGCTTAACTGCGCTAGACTCTGAGATATGTAAACGTCTACATTACTCCTCTTATCTGCAAGATTTGCATTATCATCTCCAATGTCATTCCCCTACATTTCCTACATTTCTTGATACTCTGTTGATAAGTATCCGATGACCTAGTTGTTTGAGTCTGTCCATTAACGCTATAATATTTATGATCAGATCGACGTTGTCACATAAGTGTTCTTTTTGCAAGGTTTCAACTACTGTTCTCGAATCTGTATGTGCAATAACAAGTTGTCGGTGTTCACTAGGTGCATGTTCAAAAGAATTATCACAGGGCTAGCGTATCTCCTTGTTAAGGTGAGAATTTGTTTGAAAGTCCCCAACTAACTACAGAATTTCCTGCCTTAACTGCAGGTCTAGATTCTAGTCTCTGCTAGTCTTCTGATCAGTCTCTGGAGATGTCTGATACTAAGCTGGTTGCTATATGCATCTGTGCAATGCTATGTAGCAGAAAAGAGTTAGTCTGGTAATTTGTTTTCTCTTCAAGAGCCGTAATAAAGACTGTGGCCCGGATTTTTAAGGTGTGGGTTGATGATTAGGTTGCTCTTATTGTTGCTAATTGTGGGGATGATTAGGTTGCTCTTATTGTTGTGATGATTGTGATGTGATGATAAATGTATCGTTGATGCTGCTGTTATAAGCAGGTGCTGTTTTTGTTGATGATGCTCTTGTTAGTTATTGTTCCAGTTATTGACGCGGTTTTTGTTCATTTGTTACTTGTTCTTGTTAATATTGATGTTATCTTTACTGTTCTTGTTATTGTTATTGATGATGAATCTTTTATTGATAGTGTCATTGTTGTAGTTAATGCTGTTCAATTGTTAAAGCTGGGTTTTAACTGTTTTTGCAATTATTATTTCATATGGTTGCTAAATTTAAATTATATGAGTCGCTCCTTATTGCAAACTTGCACAGCACGTTTTCTGTAACAAACTGTATCACTGCGGAGTCTTCGCTTTATCAGTCTATTATTGGTTTGGATAAGGTTATTTTAATTTATTTTAAATGTTCCTCAGTTTTTTTAAATATCATTTCGTTTCTTAAATAACATAAAGTTAGTTATATGTCATTAAGTTCAATAAATGCCATTTTGTGCCCTAAAACATTCATTAATACGATATTAATAGAATTTGAGAATAGACAAAATCTCAGAATTGGGATAAAATGAGGAGAAATATAAAAACACAGATATCAGAAGAAACATAGATACAAGAAAGAAAGAAAACCGATAGTTATAAAGCCAGGAAAGAGAAAACCATGTAATAGACAGGAATATAACTTCTGCCCGAAACGCTGTGCGTAATAGTGGCTTTAGGCATTGTATGTACTAGCTCTATCTATAAATTCATCAATATTTATATCACCCCTTGTATGTATGTACTTTACCTAAATAAACATTTTATTTCTTTTTAATATACTAATAGACAGGAGCAATATATATATTATATAAATATTATATATAAATTATATAAATCCGTTAAGAGAAAACGTTATACTCACGCTGCATGCAATAGAAAATTATCTGTATACGAATGGTAAACTATATAAAATTCTTGTATTATCTCCATGTATATCTTCCATATGTGAACAATTACTACATAGGCTGTGTAGTGTGTAGACTAAAAATCATGGAAATACTGGGAAAATTACCAGATGTCTATCAAGCAAATATACACACAACTCCTCTGCTATCCTGTAATCTCCAATATTAAAAATTATTTTCGGTTTTAACAAAAGACTACCTTCAATATATAATTATACGTTAGACATATTAAACATTATTCATAATGATACAAATACATTGATGTTGCAGTGCACAAAGTTTGTTACTAGCTGTCATTATGTCATTATCATTACATGGTGTGCGTAGATTAGGTGTAATTGTTAGTGTAAAGATATCCGTTGAGGTTTAAATAAGACCTTTTATACCCTCTGTAATCATCTTTGAGCTACTGCTCCAAGGATGAGTATAGGCTGCACAATACACTAACCTCCTTCAGTACCAACAATTAATAAAAAAGTAATAGTTAATGAAAGATACACAAATAGACAGGATTTTTAAATCCTAAAAAATAAACAACAGGGGAGACGGCAAGAAATTAACTATGTCTCACTACCATGTTTAAGAGTCGGGGATTTATCATCTACGCCTTACCCATCACGTGAGGGATGGTGGAATGGGTTTCAGAGGCACATAGTAGGTTCAGGAACCCTGACCACCTGATCCTTCACCTGCCTATATATGCATGTAAAATCAAACCTCTTTATATATTGGTATATGACATAAAATTAAATGACTTCTATGCTAAATATATCTCTATTCAAAGCAACTTCCAAAATGGAGATCGAATTGGCTTCAATTTCATCCTTCTGTTGTTCAATTAATTTTCCAGCAACAATTTCGCCTCAGAAGTATTTTCTCACATCTTTATGGTTCACCACTTATGTCTGTTTCCTCTATCCGTGCCTTCTTGTCTTATTGATATTACTGTAAGTATTTGATAATATTACACTCGACCAATATCTCTGCTTCCTCCTTCTCAGAGTCGATAGATCCAAAATCGTTATTTTTTTTATCTGTTTGTTTTGTGTGTTAATGAATATTTTAAAAAGTCATTCAGCTTCCAGCCAGGTAATGGGCCAATGCTTTATCCAATATTTAGTTTTAAAGCATTAAATATAACCGCTCAGTGAGCCGTCGATGTTTCATTAAAATGTCATATATTGTATTTGTATTTGTTTGAGAAGGCAAGTCAAGGAAGGGTAAGTGAAGGCGTATTATTTTAATATATAATTGATGAAATTAACTCCTTGGTTTGATGTTAAACGTAAGCGCAAGCTGTTCATTTTTTCATTGTTGCCATTATTTTAGTGTTGGGCTTAAGGTCCATTAACAACAGGAGATGAATTAAGACCATCACAATACCTTACTGACCAGCCAGCCCATGTATTTTAGTCCTGAACACAGTCTGGGAATGAATTCAACAGTGAAATTCACCGCAAAACGCTGCAAGCTTCTCAGTGCATATCCATCCTAAATCGTTCATTTAGTTTCTGCATGCTAAACCTTCTCTTCATATAAATTAAACTTTTTGTAAAAAATAGCTGACAAATATGAAGAGAAAAACCGTGTTCGGAGTAACTTAAAAAATAAATAATGAATGATTCTTCGAACAAGAGTAAATATATAATTATTTAAACTAACCACATCTCCCCAGCCGTGCTGAACCTGATACCCGCAGAATAAGGTCTTCGCTGCACCCCAAATGAAGCCAATTCTCTCTCCCCGCTCATGGAAAACACGGAATTTTTACCCGACTGCCTTTTAGCCGCAAGCATCTGATGGCCCGTTCGCCGCTGTGAAGCCGGATTCCCAACGCTAAAACCTCCTTTTAAGTTTCAGTCTTAAAAAAGTAACCCCACTGGATGACGTTTGCTAAAATGAGGATTTCCATAAATGATTTAAACTTAGCGAAACGGAAAATTATGTCTTATTCTCTTTTTTGTGTCAAGATTTAAAATTTGAAATTTTACAATGAAATGGGGGAGAGTTGCGTAGACATACGTGTGTATTAGTCGTAAATGAGAGGAATCGATGAGAGAAGCACGGAGACAGGTGTAGATTTGTTGTATATTTTCTAATGAGGCGATTCTATTGGAATACAGAAAATATTGTCAGATATCTATCGAGCAATTACACACACACACACACACACACACACACACACGCACACACACACACACACACACACACACACACACACACACACACACACACACACACTCACTCACTCACAGATAAGGGCCTCGCGGCTGAGTGGACCGCGCTCGTGGGTCGTAGTCCTAAGGGCCCGAGTTCAATCACGGCGGAAGTGGAAACAAATGACAGCTGCTACGGGCTGCTTCCCGGGGCTGTGTGTGTGTGTGTGTGTGTGTGTGTGTGTGTGTGTGTGTGTGTGTGTGTGTGTGTGTGTGTGTGTGTGTGTGTTTGTGTGTGTGTGTGTGTGTGTGTGTGTGTGTGTGTGTGTGTGTGCGTATAGGAGTGATTTCAACCTGGTTTCTGCGGCCCAAGTCCGAAGTTTCGCGGGAATTTGCATAAGTTTGGAAATACAAAATATCGCGATTTTTGGCCTTGCGGAATCTTGGCTGAAAAGCTTTCCAAGTACTTAATTTTTTATTTCATTAGAAAAGTATGACTGGGGTCCATTTCGCAAAGTATCCCTGCAGCTCAGATAATTTACTGAGACTGCAGGAAGACGAACAATTAACTCAAGTGAAGTGTGAGCACACACAAAAAAAATTAATATAGTAAACTGTCAATAGATTTGTTTTGTATATAAGGTCTCACTTCATGCAGGTCGGCGTTCAATCCCCGACCGTCCAAGTGGTTGGGCACCATTCCTTTCCACCGTCCTATCCCAAATACTTATCCTGACGCCTACCCATTGCTATATAGTCGTAATCGCTTGGCGCTTTCCCTTGATAATTCCCTCCCTCTCAGAAGGCTATAACAATATTGATGCCATTCTCAACGTCCTACTTGTGTAAGCAAGCGTTTTCCAGAGCGACTCTCAGTCGACTTAAGAATGGTCCATGACGGACCGAAACGTCGTCATCCCTTCACTTTCTAGCGTGTGGTCTGGTCAACAAGCGTTTTCCAGTTTAAAGATTATGAAAACCAAACAGAGGAATAGACTGATGTTTGCTGAATAACAACTTCGTGAATGCCTATCAAAGATGCCACCACAACATATATTCTTTTATTCAAAAAGGCATGCGAAAGTTTCACATTAATATAGAGATAATTAGAATCTTTGTTATACTACTGAATCGTATTATTTTCAGTGAATGTATTTTATTATTAAAATATAGACTGTATCATATTTTTGTTTCATTTACAGTGTTATATAAACTACTATATTTGCACAAAATCCTTACAACATATATACACAGGGTTTGAAGCCCGTAAACTAGATGAAAAGGGGAAATGTTTGTCATATTTTTATTAACAGAAATTAGGTAGAGGTTCCTGGAGATTTTACGAAATATTTCATGCGTGCCTCTAAGTAAAATAGCATGGAACTGCCTGTATGTAAACAGTCGACCACGAAGCAAAAATATATTGAAGGTGTGACTCGCGCTGAGGATGCTGTGAGCGCTGTCTCCTTAGAGAGCCAAACTGTGGTAGTGGAACCGGAATGTGATTGCTCTAGGATCTTAACCTTCCTAAACGAGTTTCTCTTCCAACTTCTTCACGTTCAATGTCATAGACAGATGAAAGCTGGTATAAATGATCTGAATGTAGCAGGTAGTGTGAGTATACCTGCTTGCCACCCTTCCAGGGGAACACTGTCACTGAGAGAGAGAGACAGACAGAGAGAGAGACAGAGACAGAGACAGAGACAGAGACAGAGACAGAGACAAGCAAACAACCTTGAAAAAACAGATGGTAGAAACCCAGTAAGAGGAGAGGTAGGCAGAATAACAGTGAACTCCGCAAGCTTACCAGAGGTGAATACACTTTGGAAAACGGGAATTTTAACTTCCTCTGCATTGTGGGCTTTCAATAATGGCAAATGTGTCACTTATAACAGCCGCTTGGTGCTTACTATGCATAGAACGATGTCTGAAATAGGTCCCTGAGCTGGTGTTGTAAGAATATGAGAAGAGGGGGGGAGGTGGGGAAGATTATAGAGAAGGGGGGGAGAGGGAGAGAGGGAAAGAATGGAGGGAGCGAGAGAGGGAAGTGGTGGAGGGAAGGGAGGAGGAAGGGAGAAGAAAAGGGAGGAAGAGATGGAAAAATGGAAGGAGAGAGGGAGAGGAACATAGTGGAAGGGAGTGATGGAGGATGAAGAATGGTTGAAGAATACGAGGAAGACTGGAAGACAACAAGGGGGAGCAGAAAAAGAAGATGAAAATGAAGAAAACAAGCGAAAGATTTAAAAGTTGACAGAAGGAATGGAAAGAGAAAGAGAGAGAGAGAGAGAGAGAGAGAGAGAGAGAGAGAGAGAGAGAGAGAGAGAGAGAGAGAGAGAGAGAGAGAGAGAGAGAGAGAGAAACAGAGAGACAGAGAGAGACAGAGAGAGAGAGAGAGAGAGAGAGAGAGAGAGAGAGAGAGAGAGAGAGAGAGAGAGAGAGAGAGAGAGAGAGAGAGAGAGAGAGAGAGAGAGAGACAGAGAGACAGAGAGACAGAGAGAGACAGAGAGAGAGAGAGAGAGAGAGAGAGAGAGAGAGAGAGAGAGAGAGAGAGACAGAGAGAGAGAGAGACAGAGAGACAGAGAGAGACAGAGAGAGAGAGAGAGGAGAGAATAAATATCAGTTTAACAGTATTGAAAAGAAAATTTAAATTCATTGCAATACTCGTTGGTTTCAGTAGTATCGAGGATGGAGAGAGTGGTATAGTGATGACTTAATAGCGTATTGATGACAACTTGCACCGTAAGGGTTTCATCGTGGTACCATAGAGAGAGTACCATCATAAAGTTTATGAGTTACAGTGCGCAGGTCAGTAGCTGGTTATGGTCACTATAATAGATTACAGTATGTAGGTCAAAAGCTGACTGAGGTCACCATATGAGAGGGGGTTACAAAGTGTTACCAATTAGGGATGCTAACTATGTTAAGAGAACATCATTAGTATTCCCATCTCGCAGGATGGTTAGTCATTAATTGGATACGAGATGAGTAACTAGCTTACACTCACGAATTACGGGTGGATTACGAGAATATTTTCCACAGTCTGTAAGTAACTGCAATAGTTACAAGGCTCTAGATATCTCAATGCCTTTTATTAAAAAATCATCAACAACTGAGCATTAATTATTGTATTGGTGTCCTCTAGCACACATGCTAAGAATGAGGTTATGAGTGTAACCTCACGGAGAGTGAAGTGTGGAATGTGACCCTATGAATGTAGCCTCACCGGAGTAGGAGGTTGTTTGGAAGACTTAGAGTCTACGGACCGTAAGACTGGGAATGGAAGACACATAGCGTAAGAGCAGATTAGAGGTAGCTCAGAATATTGTGAATTTAACCAGGAAATTAAACAGAGTAACCCCGAGAAAGAGAGCACACAGGGATATAAGAAGGATATATAAATATCATGGATTTTCCGGAAACACAGGGGTGGGAGAGACAATAAATTAATAATTATCACTGCTAATGACTGGGTGGAGCAAAGATAACTCAGTGCAAGAGAGAGCTAGATAATTTATTCCACCACGCGAAAAATATGAAGCACTGAAAGAACAAAATGCTAAACACAATTGAACATACGAGCCTTATAGAGGAGATCTAACACCTTCTCTAAAGGATTAATATCGTTTTGTACTTTATGTTACAGCAATATGCTAGAGTCGACAATTCTGTACAAGTTCTCTGCATTCTACAGAATATTCTCTTTGTTCAGTAATGCAGTTTTTTCCCGGAAAACCGCAGCTGACAATTCATTGGTTAATTGCTTTTGCCAACATTCTCTGTTCAACTGGTGAACCCCATCGTTTGGGATGGAAACAACAGTGACGAGACACCACTGTCATCCTTGCAACACTGGGGAAAGTTGGAAGGTGTTAATGCAAGCGATCCGTTGACAAATTATTCAAGCTTCGATAAGAACGAAGACGAAGAGATTGGGCACATTTTCTAACATCTAAAGATTTTATGTTTCCCTAGCAATAAGCTTAGGAGACTGTTAACTATCATGGGTTCTAACGTTTGGAATGGCAGCTGTTGGCTAGTTGAACCTTGATAACAAACACCTTCAAGTACTCGATAACGGAAAGCCAATTTTTACTCTTGTATGTATTAACAATTTTATATGTTTTTGTATGTAACTGTATTTGTCAATTTTAACGTTGTAGCAGACAATGATACAACACAACACAAGAACTACACTCTCCATGAACTTTAAACCAATATACACGAACATAACTTGAACTTCATCTTTAATCCTACGTATAAAGAATTTCGTTAAAAACAGTATCATCCAAGTTGTAAAGAAACCTATACATTACTATATTTAATAGGATTAGGTACAATACGAACATGATCAGAACATGTAAGAGACTTGAAGGGTTTAGTGAGTGGACAAAATGGAATGATTATTGAAATGAAGTAAAAGAAGGATTAAATTAAGCACACACATACGAGTCATAAGGGTGTAGGAAAGCACTTCTTCAGTTTAAGAATAGTTAGCAAGTGGAATGAGCAGATTCCTTACATGAGTTTAGGAAAAGGAAAAATAAGCAAAACGAATTATGATTCATTGCAATAATAGTCAATTAAGGATTGAAAAGGTGATTACCTATTTCAATGACCCTCCATTTATAATACATATCTCGCCTTTCAATCCGATATATAGAGAGAAGAAACTAAATCTTCTTCAAACACACCTAACAACAAACCTTCACTCGTACCAGCAACCAATTGCACCACATAACAATAACCCCCCCCCCAAAAAAAAAAACACAACTCTTCCTATATATACACCTGTACCTTTACGCACACCTGTTTCCATAGCTTCTAATTAGCCAAATAAATGAGCAATTAATGCCTACCACTCTAATGTAGCCTAAAGTAAGGTGAATTTGACGTTTTTGTTAAACCAAATTCGCAAAACAGGTAATTTGTACACAAAATCGGACTGGAAAGCAGGTATGCTATACCTGAAATTGTCATGACAGGTGGGAAGTCTACTGGCTTTGTTTGGTTGGCTGGTTGCTTGCCTGCTTTGTTTTTAAGTAATCAAAAGCTTGATTTAGTTGGTGTAGAAAGAGGTATGCGGAGATGAAGGAGGGTAAGGATAGGAACAAATTTTGCTGTGCTGTTAATTAAATGTGTTAATAATAATAATAATAATATAACATTAATAATAATAATAATAATAATAATAATAATAATAATAATAATAATAATAATAATAATAATAATAATAATAATAATGACTGAGCACAGTGGCGGTTTTGGTAATCCATTTGCAGGGATGCTGACCTTCAAGAAAGAAGGCTTGGAGTGCAGGGGTTAAGGTGGGTTAGCCTGAGCAACTTGATACCAATTAAAGCATTAATTTCAGTGATACGATCACTTACGATTGAAATATTCAGTTCCTTCCCTCATATTCAGGATATTGAGAGTGAGGCGCGAGAAGGGTGGAGAGTGAAGTGGGAGAGGGGCGTAGTGTGAGATGTGAGAGGGAAGGAGAGGGAGGTGTGAGAGCGTCACCAATCATCACCAAGCGCCACCAAGCATCACAAAAGGAATACCAGGCGCCACCAAACGTCACCAAGGGCCGCCGGTCGCTACTTGGTACAATATGGACGAATTCTTAATACAATATTTTTTTCCTTATTTACTCACTGCTCACCTGGAAATAGTCTGGCAATTTTGTGGGTTCACCGTACAAAAGGGGAGAGGTGAGAGGGTAAGGGAGGGTGAGAAAGTATGTGGGAGGAATAGAGAAAGGAAAGTTATAGATCAGAAAGAGGACGGGAAGGGGATAAGAAATGTGAATGAAATAGAGGAGGGGAGAAGAGAGAATGGTATAGAGGAATTTTGTAGGAGGGGATACGACTAAAGAGTGAGGGGGAAGAGGAAAAAAGAGAGAGAGAGAGAGAGAGAGAGAGAGAGAGAGAGAGAGAGAGAGAGAGAGAGAGAGAGAGAGAGAGAGAGAGAGAGAGAGAGAGAGAGAGAGAGAGAGAGAGGATGGTGGATAGGTAAGGCTTGCAGGAAGGAAGCCTCTTTGCCCAGAAACCATTATTTACAATGAAGGCCACTCGACCACGGGAAGATTTATTAAGATTCACGCGTTTGCTGTTTATATGTATGTGTGTATGTATGTTATGTGTATATATGTGTATGACATGAATTTCCGTGAAAGTTACGGGAAGATTTTGTATTACGTTTGTACGTATGTTTCATATATGTTTAAATGTTATGTGCTGCTTGCATGTGTGCAATGTATATTTGTTTTGATTGCATGTATACATGAATTCTACGTGCATATGTGTATGTTGCATATACACATGTGTATTATCTACATGTATACTTTCATACTTCTATGCCCTGTGCACCTATATAATGGTGCATATATATACTTCTTACACAAATCATTCATGGATTAAAATCCTTCTCAAAATCATTCACGAATGATATGTGAAATATTTTTTCTTAAATATGTGTTTATATATTTGCATAATATATATGTGTCTTCAGGGAATACACATGCTTCATGTGTATGAATATATGTTTATATACATATTTCTATTCTTATTGGCTATAGGCATATATTTACGTCATGTGTGTGTGTGTTCATCTGCCTTGTAGTTCTTGTAAAGAATTTGCAGAGACAAAGTGAATGATAACTTTAATGATGTGGAGAGGAGAGAATAAATGGAAGAGAAGGAGTAGGAGGAGGAGGATGAGGAGAAGGAGAAGTCAAGAAGATAATTAATCCGAAGGTGAACTCATACCAGCCTCAGGCAAGGAAGTGAATCTTCCTGTGTTTGCGTGGGGGTGGAGCTGTGTGGGGGTAGTGGTGATGGTGTTGATGTGGGTGGTGTAGTGGGTAGTGTTGATGGTGGTGGTGTTGATGTGGGTGGCGTAGTGGTGGTGTTGATGGTGGTAGTGGTGGTAGTAGTGATGTTGTTCATGTAGGTGGTGTAGTTGTGGTGATGGTGTTGAAGTGGGTTGTGCATTGGTGGTGTTGATGGTGGAGGTGGTGATGAAGTTGAAGTGAGGGGTGATAGTGCTGGTTGGAGGGAAAAAGGGTGAAAATTGCTAGGCAATTACGACTATGGAAGGGGTTAGGACAAGGATTGGGACGGAGAGGGAAACGAATTGTCCCCAACCACTTGGATGGTCGGGGATTGAACGCCAACCTGCATGATGCGAGATCGTCGCTCTACTGCCTAGCCCAAGTTGATGGTGGTAGTGTCGACGGTGATTGTAACGGAGGTTTTGACGATTGTGAAGTAAATTAAATGCATTTTATAAAACCATTTTTCAGCCTTTGGCTGTTGACCTTTCCCCCCCCCTAATAAAATCCTAGATGTCACAGTGACCCAAGCTAGTTCAGACGAGACATTTGCATGACCGTCACAATATTTTCTTCATGAAATCAAATGCATACAAAGGTTTAACATAATTAACCGCTGTAACTGAGTAGAAATATTACCATGGTTTTCTTTTATACAACAATAAATGAATTCTGGCGTTTTCACACCATTCCTCTCTCGCCTCCCCTCTTTCACTCCCTGCCCCTCTCTTTCTCCTCTCTCTTCTCCTCTCTCTCTCTCTCCCTCCCCTCTCTATATATATCTCTTTTACACAGGTGAGTATAGAAGAAGACGCTCTCTGACTCCTGTTAGCAGGCTGTGAGCTTTTCCTTCCCGTCACGCAAAGTAAGTTTTATCCTACTAGTTTTTCCCTGGAATACGATCTATCAATTCAGTTTTACTCCCCCCAATTACTGCTGGATGAAACGTGGCGAACCGTTATGGTTTGGCTCCATGTCAATCCTTCCCAGGGTTTGTCACGAGGAGAGAATGTGTGCGGTGTTGTGTGTATTTAATATTTGCATCTGCATAATCGAGCCATTAGCTCTTGAACCCCCGTCTTTCTAACCAATTTATTTTTCCTCTATTATTGTGTGTGTGTGTACTCACCTAGGTGTACTCACCTAGTTGTACTCTCCTAGTTGTTCTTGCGGGGGGATGAACTTTGGCACTTTGGTCTCGCCTCTCAACTGTCAATCTACTAGTGCACAGATTCCTGAGCTTCTCGAGCTCTATCATATCTACATTTGAAACTGTGTATGGAATCAGCCTCTACCACATCAATTCCCAGTGCATTCCATTTACTAACTACTCAGACACTCAAAAAGTTCTTTCTAATGTTTCTGTGGCTCATTTGGGTACTCAGCTTCCACCTGTGTCCCCTTGTTCGTGTTCCACCCGTGTTACATAATCCATCCTTATCTACCGTGTCAATTCCTCTGATAATATTTTGTATGTGGTTATAATTGGTTATCATGTTTCCCCGAGCTCTTCTGTCTTCCAGCGACGTGAGGTGCAGTTCACTCTGTCTGAGTGTATATATGTATATCTATCTACAATGTCAATTACTGACCACCTCAGGATGCAATGCCCAAAAACTGTCTAACTCAGAGGTACCTATTTACTGCTAGGTGAACAAAAGGATGAGGTGAAAATAAACGCTGCCAATTCGTAGCTATTACAGTCAGATTTGAAACCGGAATTTCCGGCTTTGTAAATCATCTGTTATTCATATTCCTGTTTGCTTTTCCTTCCTCATTATATGATTTGTATATCCGCTTAGATTCTTTTCCTGCAAGCTATATCTTACCTACATAAATAAATTCATTCTCTCTATCATGTATATACCTTCCCTCCATTAGTGTAAATACCTTAACTCAGTCAGTGTATATTCCTTCTCTTCTTCAGATGAGTATCGACCACCCTCTCTCCATATCTCGTTCTCTACGTCCCCTCGTAATTTACGACTGTTCAACTGGCATACGACTGCATAACGACCTCTCTACTGGCCGCCCACTAACTCCCACCCTCTTTCTTCTACCCCTCTCCCCACCCACTCCTCACTCTTTCTCACCTACCACTCTCCCTCTCTCACCTGTCTTCATGCCTCAATTATACTCTCATCTTCCTCAATTCATCTCCAACTCTTTCCCCAACCCACCTCCTCTTATCTTCCTCCCGTCCCCACCCACATTCCCCACAACCCCCCCCCCCTATCCATCCATCCCCACCAGCACCATCTCCCTATTTCCCACCCACTTTCCATTCACCCCTAAGCCCCACGAACCAGCCATTTTCCACCCAATTTCTGATCTCTCCCCCCATTTCTCCATTATCTCCCATCGTCCCATGAAGCTCTTATCCCTCGGTCCCACCCCGCTCTCTCCCATCACCCAAGCCCGCATGACAGCTGACGGTTCTATAACGCGAATGTCAATATCCTGCCCCGAGGGACATGCAGACACTGCAGGCAATCAAGGTGTGCCCGGATGTGTCCCATTACGGACACGTGCGGGTATCCTGGGCTCCTCCACAGGATACATAATGGTCTGGACACTTATTTTAGCGGTAAACGAAAGGAATTCTCATTCTGAATTTATTGCAATTATTTCATAAAAAATATACTTTTGCAGCTGCTACTACTACTATTACTATTATTGAAACTACTACTCTACGATAGCTGATACTAATAATAATTACACTAATAATACAAAGTTAATCTGCTGTAATTGTAGCCATCTTAGGGTGGTGATATCTAGTGTATATCAACCAGATTAGGTTAGTGAAACAGAGGGCAGAACGTTAGTTTCGTCCCTCTTGCATTCTGTACTTAGCGTCAGCCTCAACAACTTCGTTAGCTAGAAGGAAGTAACGCGGTGAGGAAGCTTTTACATCGTTCTCAGGCGGGAAATACTAATGCTTGTAATGGTGGCAAATTGCATAGTTGACGTCAGGTAACCTGATGTGGCATAGAGCGGGGTATTAATTAGTTCTATGTAGCCAGTGGGGGTAAGCCTTGGCCACATGTATCAACTCTATATATATTAATCGATGTTTATTGGGCGCCTTTACACAAATTACCTAATATATATAATTTTCTCTGTTAAATTATTATTAGTGGTAAACATACAATTAATATGAAAATTAGATGAAAAGCAAATATAAATTTTCATCTTGTTTAATCATTGATAAGTAAGATGTCTTGAGGGAGGAATTAGTTAACGAAGATTATTGTAATCCTCTTTAGCGACGTTTTTCGTTCGAGACCATTAGCCAAGACTTGGCTAATAATGGTTCCTTATCAGCGATCTTTTCCGTTGAACACCTTGATGCAATAACGTTGCATCCCTCATTAGCGACGTCTTTCGTTAGAAATTTTAAAACGAGATCAATTCGAATTCGAAATCATGGGCAGGAAGCGATCAATAAACAGCGTCTTGTTTACTATCTCTTCCACGTCAGAGGAAGGTGAAGAGAAAGAGAAGAGGAAATGAACGCTAATATTAGTCCCATCTTCTGCTTTCCTTCCGTTGGCCTACACGATCTCGTTCTAGATTCTGGCTCGTCAAAGTTCATTGCTTGGTGAAACTTTATATTTTGGTGGAGGTAATGATTCTTTTCTTTGCGAGAGAAAGAGAGATAGACGTAGAAAAGCAGAGAGACAGAGAAAGCGAGAGAAAGAGGGATCACGGTGGTCAGAGAGCAATAATGGTGAAGTGATATAGAGTAAGCAAGGAAGATAAAGGATCAAGAAGATCGAGTTTCAATAATAATCTTATATCCGAAAGGCTGATCAGTAAAAGTATATAAAAACGGAAAAGACGAAGAAAGAAAAAGACAGGAAAATAAACGCAAAAGTAGGTCAAGAAGCCAGAATCTAACAAGATATCAGAAGCAGGGAGAGAATACAAAATATATCTTAAAATATCGCAATTTAATAATAATATTAATATTATTACTATTATAATATTACTATAAGGAGGAAGAGGCGGGAGTAAGAAAAGGAGAAGTAGAAGGAATAGAAGAAATTATAAGAGGTGTAATAGGATGACGAGAATAGGAATAGGAGGAAAACAAATAAAAGAAACTGAAAGATATCAGACCTGCCACACTTCAGTACAATTGTTACCAACACCAAACACCTTCAGCATCTCTCTGCTTAATAAGATCAGAGATACAGCGCTATTCGTGAATTGCCTGAGATAAAACTCTTCACATACAGTGGCCAACTATCCTGACATACTTACACATTCCACGCGGTGTTTGCATTTGGTCCAAACTTCCTCACACACACCCACTGCTTCCTCATATGCTCACCCCTTCCTTACATACTCACTAAGTCTGGTCATCAGCATGGATCACAAACTCACACACTCATTGAGTCACAAACTCGAATATTTTCAGAATCACAGACTTATGGAATCACTGACTAATTGTCACATAGACTAGTAGACACAGACTTACAGATTCAAAGAATTCCAAATAAAAAGACTAATCGACACTGATTCAAAAACAAACAGAATCACATATTTGAGGACTCGAAGACTTACAGACTTAAACTCACAAACTTATAAACTCGTAGAGTTACAGACTCACATATATACAGACTCACAAACTCAGAACCTAACAGAACTGCAAACAAACATAAATCTTGTGTTTTTATTAATATCTCAAAACCGTTTTATTTAATATCTTGCTTCATATATTTTATTACGGTTTTTATCGACACAATTATATATATATATATATATATATATATATTCAACACAAATTTCGTCTCAGAACTCTTAAAACTAATCCTATTCATCTTCCAATATAAAGTGTTAAAAATAAATAGCAAATTAAATAAACAATTACGAGGCCACCACTTACGAAACAAATAATATAACTACGTAAATTTAAAACCGAATAAAAGATTACATGCATCACAAAATTCGAGTCCTTCGTGAATACCCTCAAAACTGTGGCAGCATTCTTTAATTATCAGAAGAGAGCATGCAACTTCTCCTACGCCCTCTGAAAGCAAATGTAATTTAAAAGCTAAAATGGAAAGCTTTCAGAAGAGTTAGACGCATCTTAAGTGACTCGTCTACGTCCAGAGGGATTTAAACCACCCCGAGATGCTTAAATCCTGGTTAAATCCCTTCCTGGTAGAAGCTGATTGGGAATGTTAGATATGATAGAAATCTGGTTATATGTGTTGTAATGTTCGTGTTGCTTTTGTTTTAGGAGTCTCGTTAGGTAATTTAGCGTGGAAGAGGAAGGAAGAGTGTGATAAAGTGGAGAGGCAGGTGATAGAAAAGTTAAATGGAGAGGTGAAGAAGAGAGGTTAAAGAGGACAAGGGTACGAAAGAGAATGATGATGATGAGGAGGAGGAGTAAAGAGTAAATTAGAAGGTGCAGTAGTAGAATGTAAATGTAGAGAAGTATGTGAAAGAGGAAACTGTAAAATCCGAAAAGAAAGGTAAGATGAAGCAGAAGTGACGAAGGAAGAGAAGGAGGAAACGAAGGTCGAAGAGAATGAGATGTGAAAAGAAGAACAGTTCGAGGTGAAGTACTAGAGAATGGGGGCATCGAAAAGAGAAAATACATTGAGTTTTACATTAGTCGGAAGAGGGAGTTGGAATCCTCAGGAGTCAGAAGAGGGAGTCGGGGGTCCTCAGAGGGCCAAGTTAGGGAGTCGGGGTCCTCTTGGTGAGGGTGAGGGAGATCAGATCGTTCTGCTCCCTCTATTTTATTTATATTAATGCATTTAGGGCGTGTTAACTAAAAAAATCTATCCACTCCAAATTTGGATAGATTTTTCTCACGCAACATTACATAAACACACACACACACACACAGGGGGCCCCACGACAGGGGCCGTGGCTGAAAGGACAGCGCTTGGGACTCGTAATGTGGTGCTTACCTTAATTGGTGCTTAAAGCTTACTTGTTCCAATTTCACACTCCAACTATAATTCCCATTCACACGAATGCAGCTTTAGTCCCACTACTAGACTCAAAATTACCAAATCAAAGGATGGATTGACAATGAAAACTCTAATGATCAGGAACACCAATGCTGATGAACTATCAAATAAAGTAGTAAAATAAACTCCACGAAGTTCAAGAAAGAACTGGGAACATAATCCCTAAAGGCAATAGCAATAGTGGCGACTAAATTCACTGAAATTATTACCAATGCAATATTCCTAAGGGAATATCATGTAATGCAAAATAAAAGATTTAGACGGAAGGAAGAGGGGGAGGAATAGCATGCATTAGCAAAATAATATCAGCAGCAGGGATATGCAACGCTGCTCACTTTTCGTGAGCATACATAAACTTGAGCAAAAGACCATTCTTGGCATTATACACATCGTATATTGGGCCAATTCTTCCCTATCATGAAAGGAGATGCTGAAAGGCTTGATTTTCGAGGAAAGACTGTGGGAACTGTACCTCGCCAATCAGGAGAAGAAAGCTATGGATAACATGATAACGACATATAAGATTCTTAAAGTTAACAAAATAACCAAAAACAGTATTATTCAGAGCTAGAAACCGCAGAATGAGAACATAATAGATGTGAGCTAAAGGCACAAGAGAGTCTCAGAGTTGTCAGAATATAAAGTTCTCAGCATCAGTCAGGCGGGCAAAAGGTTGAAAAATGTATGACTAGGAATAGTTAAAGCTAACTCAATGTAAAATGTAAATGTGATAAAAACTTGGGAACTGAGTCACTGTATTCCGAGAAGAAGATTTGGAAGGCGGAGATAGGAATCAAGCACACCCCTGACAAGCATTTCTAGGTAAGAACACACCCACCCACACATACACACACACACACACATACACACACACACACACACACACACACACACACACACACACACACACACACACACACACAGGAGCGTGTGTAGGGCACAGGAGCCAATAAAGGAGATTGGGTTATCAGCCTTCGTTTATAACACTTTAAACTCCCCCAGTGAGCAAGCGCTTCTGTAAACATGAGAGATGGCCTGCTCGGAGTATTGGAACCACGATGATGCATAGCTGGCACGAAGAAAATACTTTTTCCCCTTTCTTCATTTTAGAAATGATTAAATGTTGATGTGTGAAAAATTAGATAAATGGCAATGATGGAAGTGAATTGGAAAAAAAGTAAGAATAAAACAGCTGTTATATATACGAAGAAAAACTTTGCTGTGAAACTCACTCAGAATGTTCGGAAATATTTAAATGGAGCACAAACTTCTTGGAAAAAGTAAAAGGTTATTCAACCCATCCAAGCAGTACTGTTAACTTCTTCCTTGCAAGGCAGAGAAAGTAAAGACCATATAGATATCGTGCCTCGCAAGAAGGAGAAGCCGTCGCACGATTCAGGACAGCTGTGAACTTTGTGAAAGGAACGATGTTCAGTAATAAACATTTGCTATGTTGATTCTGATTAGACAGTTGATGGTAGGCCATAATGTGGGTTCCTGATAATGAAATTAATAATAATAATAATAATAATAATAATAATAATAATAATAATAATAATAAAAAGAAATAGATAAGATAAAAAATAAATACGTAGAATTAAAGAAATGTTAAAGTTGAAGGAGAAAAAAAACAACATGAAAAATGAGGAAAAGAAAAGGTTAATAAACCAAATAAAAAACATAAAAAAACATAAAAATAAAGAACAAAAAGATACAAAATAAAAAAGAGAACATCTAAGAAGATAAAACCAGAAAGTATAAAAGCCCAAAATGATGAAAACATTCTCACGCCACAGGAATGCTCAGCGGACCATAACAAGAATCAGACGTCATTTGAGATGAAAGTGATCTGGGTCGCTAATTAACTATAAATCGAAAGCGTTCATAGAATTCTTAGTAATTGGCTGTATGCCAGATAATTGCCAGTCAGGTTTGGATAGCCAGTGGGCTTAATCCAAAGATATTTTCCCATGGGAATGTGTATACAGTGTGTTGCAGGCTGAAATTCTTCCTTTTTTGTGTGTATGAGGAAGAGATGGTGGCACAGGAGAAAGCGAAAGGGAGACAGATACATTTACATAAATAATCTTAGATAGAGCAACAATATCTGTGAATATCTCTATGTCTGAGTGAGAGAGAGGGAGAGAGAGCTCTCCTGTGCTTAAAAGATTTTTTTGCAGATTTACAAGAGGAAATGCAAGATAGAAGGAAGGAAAAAGGAATCAAACTTAACAATTTCTCTGAACTGTACTGTACCGCCACTGTACCCTAATTTCTCGTCACTATCTTCCTTACCTATTGATCTTATGCAAGTGACGTCATCAAACTACCTGTGGGGTCAAATCACGCTGTGTTCGTGTATCGCTCACAGCATCAGATGTAAATATTGGGTATTATAGATGGTTCTAGAGATGAGGAAGACAACTGCTTCACAGCAAAGTAACGATAAACTTTTGTGGAATATCTCTGTCATTATCAACAAAAAGAACAAGAAAAAAATTTAATTCACATCAAAAGCTCTTTATATAATGCCTATGATGAGTTGTTTTACGTCGCAAATCATTGCAAGTGGAGAAAGTCACAACAAGCCCCTAGTCAGTATTATTTCGAGAAACATAGCACAATTCGCGTGATTTTATGGTCCCCCTAAACCCATTTACGGATTTTTTGCATGTATACTTTGCCGTTGAATATACCTGCAATTTGTTTGTGAACTGATTGTATAAAGGACAGATAGACAGAGCGAATCACATTGCATGGGAGGAGTGTATAATGCTCCAGATTAGATGTCTATCTCTGCCGACCTGCATCTCTGCAATGCGAAGCATAACTCGCTCCGGTTTTCAGCGCTTCATATTATGATGAAACCACTACAACTAGAATGTGACCCTTACCACAATACCTGTCTGTTTATCTCTGGTCTGTCGCTTTATTCTTGGATTATCTGCGACGCCTAACGCTTGCAATACTTGGCAACAATATCTGTGAATATCTCTATGTCTGAATTTTATATATCAGATTTTGCCTTAAAGGGATCGCAATAAGCCAAACATTCTTCCTGTGTCCCACAGCTTAAAATCATCTTTTTTGTTTGTAATTCTTACTCTTTCATAATTCCTCAAACATCTTTCATTCTCTTGTGAACCTCATGCTAGCATGTGGTGATTAATCACTATGAATTTGACAGAAGTGATTAACCTGGAATATAGGCATATAGATTTTAGCTATAAAATAAGAGAATAGATTTGTTAATAGTAATATTGTAAGAAATATTTTTTACCTTATGAGTAATTATTATTAAAATAAATATCAAGTCCGACCATGTTTTACAACTGGTGGCAGCGGGGGGATAGTGATGGATAAAGACTAATGATAATAAGACTTGATACACAATATACTCTGGGGGAAGCCCTCATGAAATTTTAGTATAAATTAAAAGTTTTTATTTATTTCACCATCCAATTAACACGGGGCAAGAAGATACGAATCTCCCATCTATCAAAATAGAGCAATAGAACACAAGGCAGATAAAATTATTACCAGGCAGGATAGACTATGAGGTTTTGTGTTATTTTTTTCCAATGTATTCTTTCTGCAATACTAATCCCTCACTTTTCCTGGTCACAAAACACCACCGGACATACATCTTCCTTTTCCTTTTATTCTTCTTCCTCTTCCCCGTCACCACTTCCTTTTATCCTAATCCTCCTCCTCCTCCTCTCATCACCACCGCCAGGCCATAAACATCACAGCACTAATTTGCATGAAAACAAATTGCCTCGTACAATATCTCTCCTGTTTACAGCTGCAAACAAATATTTAGTACTCAAATCCTTCTTCCATTTTCCCAACACCTGACCATAAAAGTTTTTCAGTTGCTTCAGATCTTAAATTTTTTTTAAATGATTTGTTTTGAGGAAATAATTATTCTAGTCACACATATATAGAAAGAGATCACTCCTGCAACTACATATATTCGAAAAGCTAGTTAATAATTTTCGCCACATATGAAGGGGAAGAGACAGATTCATTTAAAGTCACATATGTATTGCAAAAGTAGACCAATGTTGGAACGTCATAATTATCGCCTTTCTGTCTTAATTATCACCATCAAGTCTTAACCTCATTCACTTCCTTTGAATATCATTTGAGCCAGTTCATATATATCTACTATAGTGTGATTATCTAATGCAGCTTATGAAACATCAGACTACATAGAGAACCACTAGTTCTCTACATAACAGCACTGAACACAGCTTCAAGACTCGTGAAACCCCTCGGCACCATTCGAGGCAGCATAAAACTGTGATTACCAGACCTCCCCATAAAATCTGCTCAAGCTTACACCATCAAACACTATATTCCACCATTCAACACCATCAAAGTTTTCTAACACTGCTTAACATCATCTAACAGAACTTGATATCCCGGGAAAACCATATGGCCCTCGGCAGCACCACCAGGCTCCCAGCAACACCACCGAGCACCCGGCAACCCCACCAAGCACCCGGCAACCCCGCCCAGCACCCGGCAACGCCAAGCTGCCGGCAACCCCCACCAAGCACCCGGCAACCCCACACAGCGCCCGGCAACACCACCAAACACCCACCAACACACCAGACTCCCAGCAACACCTCTTGGTTGATAGTCACGAGATATGGCGGCTAATCACTTCAATAACTGGTCTTACCGTTCCCAAAGTGGACATATTTCAGTCAATTACATCGTTGTGTCGCGTTTCCCAGCGTGTAATTGACCATCAGAAGAAACAGCGAGGCGAGAGGTATCGTTTGTCCTCAATGACGTGTCCTCGAAGCCCGGTTGCGATGCTCGTTGAGTGGTAAAGTTTATTCTTTATCAAGGGTTGTCAAGACTGTTACTTGATTCCTGTAGACGACTTCTATAGTTGTGTTACTGAAGCTTTCTGGTCTGGAGTCAACTTCCCTGGTGGTTGTCTGGCCTGTAAGGCTGTTTGGCGTGTAAGCTAAACGTGGACATGCTAAGTTATGACCATCATGGACATGTTGATCCAGTATCTCCATCAGGAATTTGCCAAGTTTTCCCTTGAAACTTTACCTGTTGCTCCAGTGATGTTTCTTATACATATTGGCAGGAGGTTCTAGAATCTTGAACTTCTAATGTTTTTACAATTCTCTAATTAAGCTTTTGGTTTCTCCTTATCATTGCATTCAAATTCGCAATTCCTTAAATCTTACTCTAATATATTGCAATTATATAACCAAGGTTTGGTGCCCAATCAATCAGTATTCTTTGTATGTATGTATATTAAGAAATTTCTCTTTTGCTTCCCCTCTAAGGACTTTAAGGGCTATCAGAAAGTCTCTGCTATATAAGTGCATCACTTGGTCGCTCTTTTCTATAAGAATTCCCGATTGTTAATTATGTTGCACTTTAATTTGAAAAGTTTTGGGTTTCTTCTTAAAAAAGTAATTTGGAACTGTCGTTGTGGGACATATTTTTCGATCATTATTGGCTAGATATTTTTCATTATCCGGATGTAATATTTCTGTATCTTCCATAGAGAGTTTCGTGCACATTGTGGTGACCCAAGTGATGGATGACGCACGATTGGGTGATTGTCCTGTCGTATATAAAAGTGTTCAGTGCGAATTCTATACCACATGAGTCCGAGCTCGTAGAATACTCAAGATATATATTGTTTTTACACAATGAATTGCCTCTTGTGTTGCCAAAGTCCGCTCATTATGTTATATATACATATCTGGCATCCATAGACAACTGTAAGGGGTTCTGTATGTATACAGTAATACTGAGATTTTAACTCAGGAATAAATTATGTTAATTTTTTAGTCAGAAATCTAGCGTTACGGCCCTGATACCACCTCTCCCAACACCAATGTGGTTGACAGAGCTACCCATTCTGACGACTCTTTCTTTCAAGTTAAATACAGAAGCCACAGTTCTTGTAAAACTTTAATGTATGAATATTTGTATGCACATGTCGATGCCTAGTATTTACTCGCCGTATTTGAGAGAAACAATAGGTGGCATGGAGAAAATTATAAATTTAATTAAAATTCACTATTATTATGGGGTAAATGCTAGGACAATCATCCAGAGGTAAATCGAAGTCAGTTGAACATAATCATAAAAAGGTTCCTGTCCATTCCTCTAAAATGATGGTACTTTAACTATTTGATCAAACGTATCAATATGTAACGCATGTCATACTTCCAAATACACTAAAACTGTTCCTACTCTAGGATTCCTAGTTAAATATAACCTCTGAGACCCTCTCTGGGGACTCTCGGGCCTTTTATAAGAATATGTCTTAGACTGAGATTCAACTACAGTATTACATACTCTTTGGGTTACACTTCCACTGTCTAGGTATTTACAAGAAAGTCTTACCAATAAAAAAAATACGGTACCATTATAATTAACGCAACCCCCCCCCCCCCCCCCCATTCAAGTACCTGCAATCATTATCAAGCTGAAAGAGAGCGTATGGATTAAAGACTTTATTTATAAGTTTATGTTAGTCACTAAAGAGTTTAATATTTGTCCTATTGTCTTAGAGCATATACACAATATCTCCCAAAAGAATTATTATGCTTAGTCCATCTCAAAGTTAGGAGTAATTACAAAGTTTACAGGATAATTACAGACAAATACAATTAGCTGGCTGACAGGTATAGTTCCCTCTGTCCTCCTCCAGCACGCTGGGGCTGGAGAGTGGCGACGAATTACGTGTACTTAACGCCATCACCAAAGTCACTAAGTTGCATGTTGAAAATGACCATAAGGAACGAAATATTTTTTGTGCGATGTGCATATTCAATGGTCGAACTTTCTGCTGATGGACATAATGAACTTTCTAATCTTCTGCTAATGTATATATGTAGATTTTTTAATTGCCTGAATTACTGTTGATGCCCCATACTTAGCGGCCTCTATATATGACTATATCTACATTGATTTATATGTAAATATTATGTACAATAAATGGTTACAATACATTCAGCCTAACCTCACTGAGTGTCCTTTGTTTAAATATTAAACTGTTTTAATGAACAGGCAATGTGCAAGCTATCAAGCATGGTCATTATTCATGCTTCAAGTCCTAATTGGCTGACCTTTGTGCATACTGCTAATTCTCTCTGATTGGCCTCAACGAATCTTACTAAACCTAATTGAGTGGCTGCTGTATACGTTGCAAATCCTCACTGAGTGGCTTTAAAGAACGCTTATCTGTGCGTGGCCTTGGTGAGCGATTATTCCCACTGAGAAGACGTGACATATGGAGTGATCCCAAGTCAATGGTATCGATGGCTTTTGTCGAATTCGCTGATTGGCGCCAGTGTCATGTGTTCCTCCCTAGGGATGCCACAGAGGACAGCTGTCGTGTTGGCCGAGTGGGATCCGCCACGTATTGATATCTTCACTGAGAGGTGATTATATCTACTTAAATAAATTCTTATTTTTGAATGCTGGTGATCCCTTTCTTTTCACTCCATCCCTGTTCCTTCGTTCTAAGTTTCTCTCTGTATGTTCTGTCTGTCTGTCTGTATGTTCTGTCTGTCTGTCTGTCTGTCTGTCTGTCTGTCTGTCTGTCTGTCTGTCTGTCTGTCTGTCTGTCTGTCTTTCTGTCTGCCCGTCTGTGTGCCTGTCTGTCTGCCTGTCTTCCTCTCTCTCTCTCTCTCTCTCTCTCTCTCTCTCTCTCTCTCTCTCTCTCTCTCTCTCTCTCTCTCCCTCCCTCCCTCCCTCCCTTCCTCCCTCTCAATCCCTTTCTCCCTCCTCTCTTTCCTTGAACTACCCTGTCTAGTCCATCTCAACCACTAATGCAATTCATTTATTAATCATTCGCATGAGAACATAAAGAGAGAACATATAGGCAGGAGAACATAAAAATCACATACACTTTCCCACCTATATGTCTTCGTTCGAGGCACTTGAAGCGTTGATCTTTCGATTTGCTGGAAAGTGACAGATTTTAGACATGCGATCTGTGAGCAATTTCGGACACGCGAGAGAGAGAGAGAGGCCATTCTAGACATGCGATCTCATGATGCAGAGCAACATATCTGGGAGGTGAAATGGGCAATCATTGCAGCTGCATGTTTGGTATCTTGTTTAGTTGATAAAATTCCCTATGTGTTTGTTGTTAGTGTGTTTGTGTGGGGGAGAGAAAGTGAGAGAGAGAGAGAGAGAGAGAGAGAGAGAGAGAGAGAGAGAGAGAGAGAGAGAGAGAGAGAGAGAGAGAGAGAGAGAGAGAGAGAGAGAGAGAGAGAGAGCAGGGGGGGTCAACAGGTGACACTGGCAATCTAATATTACATAACTCTGGAAATATAATGATGATAATTTTCTGTTTTATCGTTATCCCACGCCACCTTATCCTCGCCAGCACCTAGCCCCTACACGCCACCCTTGTCTACACGCCACGGTAAGTCCCTTTGCCTCCACGCCCTTTTCCCCTGACCCCGGAACGTTAGGTGGCGTGCATTAATAACTTCCACACGCCAGGAGCCATCAATGCCTCTCCTGTTCCCGCTGGCATACATATATGTGTGCTAGACGCCCACGGTAACTCCAGCACACGCCCTCTCACATGCACGGCCTCTCTCTCTCTCTCTCTCTCCTCTCTCTCTCTCTCTCTCTCTCTCTCTCTCTCTCTCTCTCTCTCTCTCTCTCTCTCTCTCTCTCTCTCTCTCCCACGCACGATCACGCCCTCTCCCACACAGAGCCATATCCACACATACCCCCTCTCCCAGAAGCGGCCTCATACGCCTTCTCATACACACGACTATACTCACACACACGTTCATCCACACAGTGCACACAAACTCGGCAAAACACATACGACCACACTCCTTAACACGTCTACACAAGCCCTCTCCCTACATGGTTACACAAACCCACATGTCGTTTCAGGCAAACACACACAAACTCACAGTTTTGCAAATAGAGTTGTAGACGGGTCGAACAAATTGAGTGAGAACGCCGTGGAGGCCAAACTCGTCAATAGTTTCAAATCGTTAACCGACAAAGAGCGTGGGACGGCAGGGCACACCACGAGCGTAGCTCTCATCCTGTAACTACACTTAGGTAATTACACGCACCTACACACAACTCACAGAGCAAACACACTTAAGCGTCGTTCTACACCACATGCACTCACACACACACACACACACTCGGCCGAGCAGACAGCACGCTGAACACGTGATCCTGTTGTCCCGGGTTCGATCCCAGGCGCCGGCGAGAAACGATGGGCAGAGTTTCTTTCACCCTATGCCCCTGTTACCTAGCAGTAAATAGGTACCTGGGAGTTAGTCAGCTGTCACGGGCTGCTTCCTGGTGTGTGTGTGTGTGTGGTGTGAAAAAAAAATTGTAGTAGTAGTAGAAACAGTTGATTGACAGTTGAGAGGCGGGCCCAAAGAGCAGAGCTCATCCCTCGCAAGCACAACTAGGTGAATACAGTAGGCTCAGGAATCTGTACACCAGTTGATTGACAGTTGAGAGGCTGACCAAAGAACCAAAGCTCATCACCCACAAGCACAAATAGGTGAGTACACGCACACCCAGACACACACCTACACACTCACCCCACACACTCACTCCCACACACACGCACAATATTCAAGATAAAGGAGATGGACTAACACCAACACATTTAATTTTCTCTGGAAATTATTCCTTATCCGTGGGTGGTGGCGGCTGTTCGTGTGTCTGTCTGTCGAGTTCTCTCTATTTGAACCGTTCGACTGGGTAGCGAAATTCGTGGCGATAAATGGAAGAAAAAAGAAAGAGGGTAATGATATAGATGGCAAATAAGAGAAGGAATAGCAGAAAAAATACTACTAGGTAAAAGCCCATTGGAAAGCAGACATTTACACATACACACAACGAGCACTCGAAATCAGTGGAGTAAAAATTTTTTGACCTAATATATATTTCGGAATTATATACAAAGTTTTCCATAAAAACTTGATATAAAAAAATCGATCAATATGCAACAATTACTCTGTTGCAAGGGAAAATCGGCGAGTCACGTCATTGAATAACGTGTATATTTATTTTAAAATCATAAAAAAATTTAAATTATATTATTTGTCTTGTAACATAGGAACACGTTTATTAAGTCATTGACTGTCTCTTTTTATTATTGTTTTATTATGATTATTATTATTATTGCCCAAAGATATTACATTAACTTGATGTATCAGTGAGAAAACCAGTTGGGGCCGTGATGAGGATTCGAACCTGCACCTTGGGTTCGAATCCTTAGCATGTACTAATCAACACGGCCACCACATGCTCAAAAGTAATGTAATCTGTGATTCAACTGAATCCTCTAAGAGCCCTGGAGCTCCACTTGAAGCCCAATCAGGGTTTCACTCAGCCAGAGTGCATGCGAGCAATGAGTGATATCCTGATTGGGCTTCAGTGGAAGCCTCAGTGTGCAGGTTCGAATTCTCAACATGGTTTCTACTGATTTTCTCAATATTATTATCATTGTTACTTGTTACCAATATTGTATTTTTTCTCTATCCCTGCTTCCTTTCCAGCGTTCCTTCCTCTACCTCTCTAATCTTACTTTCCTCCCTGCCTTTCTCCGGTTCTCTACCCGTTTCTCCTCTTCCTCGTGAATATGAACTCCTCGGCAGACAACAATGAGACGACAGACATTCATTCACACACAGACAGTTCTTTTTAAAAGAATCTTCCCATCAACTTGGTGGTTTTCAGAGAATTGTGCGTCCGTCCAGTTGGCGGACCAGGATGAGAGTAGCCCATATCTCTCTCTCTCTCTCTCTCTCTCTCTCTCTCTCTCCTCTCTCTCTCTCTCTCTCTCTCTCTCTCTCTCTCTCTCTCTCTTTCGCGTTTGAAATCAGTACTCTCGACTCACACTCGGAAATCAAGGATTCGGTCGGTCCCGAAGCGGAAGAGAAAGGGTTGGGATAGTTTCATTTCACGTGAAGCCTCTGTTCACCTAGTAGTTAATAGGTACCTCGTTAGTTAGGCAACTGTTGTGAGTTGCATGCTGATAAAGGTCAGTAATTCGACGTAAGTGGACCTCGATGCACGTCTAAATACCGGATTCCAGTTCCAGACAAGGGGAAACTATAGTTGCTATTTGGTTTCCCCATCTTCTATGTTCGAATCTTGTTCATGTTTGTACAGTTTTGTACTATAATGCAGTCTAAAGAACTGCACCCACAAGCCATCTTCTACAATGTAGAACTTGCATCCACAAATACATATCATTCATTTGGGTACTGATATTTCCCATTGTTCTTGGACCAAGTACCAAATTGACTCCTTTGTGCTCTTCATGTACGAGTCATGCTCTACAATTTTAACTCAATAGAAAAACTATGTTCTTTAACGTGCTCTCTATAGTTCAATTGTATGAAACATTTTTCCTAGATCATTTCTCATGGTCTTAACCCATGTCCCCTTGTTCCTTCTCTGTCTGTTCCCTCTGCCATCTCTATTTCCTTCACCCTCTGCATTAATCATCGAGCCCCTTTGGCATACATATAATTTCCTCCGCCTTCTTTGATTATATGTGCATTCTAGTATCTAATTATGGTCTCTCTTATGTTCTATTCTAACAGGCAATGCATGTATAGCACCCTCTCTCCCCCTCTTCATCTTCATCTCTCCAAGCATTCTCCTCTCCTCCCTCCCATTCCTACGATCTTAATATTCTTCTCTTACCCTTTCAATATTTACTATTCCTGGACCCCTTTATAATCCTAAAGTTCCCTGTTCCTTTACCACCATACGTTCCCTAATTGCAAGGAGAACTAATTCTTAATGCAATTACGTGATGTGCCGTCAGTGATGCGTGAAGTTTAAGTGAGGTCGTTTCAGAAAAACTTTGTATGTGTGTTTCCATGTGCATACAATCAATTGATACTTAGCGGAAAAACATCTGCTATTTTTTGTCAATAAAGATGTTAATAATAAATTAATGTTCCTGGAGCCTGTCTTATTTCTGCCCCTAACCACCTGTTGCTATGGTTTCAGACCCATTTGTTTCCTGTTACACATTCTATGGGTTGTGTTATGTTATTTCCAGAGCCCTGCCTCTCAAATCGTTTCAAATTTAGTGTCAATAACAAATCTTTGGTTTTCAAGTAATATTTACATTTAAAATCGTCCATTTACTTAGCCTCGGAAACTTAATAATATAACAAATTATTTACGAATCTTTTGATGAAGAAGTTATTAATTTTCAATACATGTGATTCATATCGGTACTGATTTTTTCCTACGTTCCTTTGTTCAATGTTCCAAATACCAAATTCACTTCTCGTTTACTTAGTCAACTCTCTTAATATTTTCTAGGTTATAGTCAATTCTCCCCTGCTTCAACTCTCTTGTGTGTGTATGTGTATATGTTGTGTGTGTGTTTGTGTGTGTGTGGGTGTGTGTGTGTGTGGGGGGGGGGGTGTGTGGTTTAAGAATTGGAGGTAGAAGAATAAGACGGAAATTACAGGAATTTAACGTAAATGATGAAACATATACAACGAATCTTGTTTTGCAGCAAAACGCAAACATTACATATTTAAGTCTCCAGAATAGATTTTATTTGCATACATAAACTAAAAAATTATACACGTACACGCAAGAAACAAATATAATTATGCAAATTAATTTGGATTTAACAAGATAGACAAAAATATAAACGAGTAACAAATCCAATTATATAGAAATTTACGTAGCAGGAAAACGAAAATATTGATTGCATACCAATTTATATGTGGCAAGAATTGCATATGTATATACAGAGAAGCCATCGCTGTACATCAGGCAGCTGGTCTTCAACGAGCTGCGGCAGTGGCCATATTGACGTGGGCCGATGACGTAACTCTGACGTCATGGTGTAGACTGTGTGCTATTGGTGGAAAGAGTGACCGCCGGGTGACGTCACTCTTTACATCAGTAGCCATAACCACTTTGGGTGTACCGATTGACCGTCTTGTACGAACAAGCAAACGACTAAAAAAAAACAAAAAAACTTATTTTGGCCTGGTCCCTGGCCCTGCCCCTGGCTTTGGTCTTGCCCCCTAGCCTATCCCGAGCCCTTACAACTGCCCCCTGGCTCTGCCCCAGGGGCCAAGGGAATAGTGGAAGGGGTGAGAGTCAGTCATTAAGAATTCTACCTGAACGGTATAAACATGAGCTTGGTTAAATTTTTTCTTTTGATTATCATGATTACCAACTCGTTTTTATTGTTAAGATGTATAAAGTGTATGCTGTATAATACTGTACCGTATCTTCAGCATATATTAAGGTTTACTGCCTCAACGAGTGGTTCGTTCAAAGGGGCGTGAGCGGTGCGGCACTGGAAGCTGTTCACTTAGTTACGGTTCGGAGCTCCTGATGCTTCGAATCACCAGGTGTGCATCCTCATCAACGAAGGCCAAATGCTCATTAATCCAGCCCGTGCTCGTCAACAAAAAACAGACGTCGGGCTGTTTATGGATGAAAAACGCTTTTACACACTACTTACAACTGGTGATGTATGTAATTTTCTCGAACTGTGCTTCGTTCACTCCCTCTACTTGAATCGTCTCTCCCTAACTGATTCATTTACGTACCGTGAATACTACAAAATACCAACTTCTGCCGCTGCCTGAACGTACCCAGCCTGAGGACAGGTTGATGTCTGATTGGGCCAGTTTTCTGTCTAAACATAAAGAGCATGGCTAACCGACCTCTCAAGATGTTCACACAGAGAACTTGATAAGAATATCTCCAAACGATGTTTGGTGATTCGGGAGGTAATCATGCGTCAAACTGCGAGCATGGTGTCTAACAACCTAACTGACCAGACTACCAACCCTGGTGATTGGTGGTCTAGAGAGTGACCTCTCCAGGTTGCGCCCTGTAGAGGTCACTCCAGACCGACAACCAGAGCGCAACTCCATAGTCACCTGAGACTGATGGATGCCTCAGAGGCAGCTAGTGTGAAGATTATGTCAGCTTGGTACAGACTCTTGGTATATACAGAGTATTATATACTCTGAGATTTACATAGTTTACATTTTGGCTATGATTGTTATTGTTAATATTTGTATACTTAAGAGTTATACCGTTTGGTTCTATTCTTCAAAGGTATTGCTTCTAAAGTACCTATCATTGCTCCAAAGTACTTAGTTTAATGCATGGTTTAGATGATGTTCATTATACACGACTTGATAATGGTCTGAGACAGACCAAAACATCGCTCGCTTCTCCATCTTCTGAGTTGTGGTTTGGTCCTCATATTCATTACCCTTTAAATCTCCAAAATACATCATACTTTAATAGTGGGAACTTTTACATTTTTTTTACTTTTTTCTTGATGATCCTTACCACATTGGTTGTTTTATGTAGGCCTTAGACTTGCGAGGACTGTCGAGTTACAGTACTTATTATAAAATATATCATTGGTTACCTCGACGCTGTTAAATTAGACATCTTTTATTTGTGCACACTTAAAGAGCAATTTAATTAAGTTTCTCAATATTTCTTTCTCAAACAGCTTTCTTCGACTGTTTTCTGAACTTTATTGTCAAGTGAAAATAAAAATGGGCTTAAGACAACGGCCGAAATCAGAATTTCAAGTTTGGTGACGTACATATTTGAGTGTAAATAATATGACAAATAGTTTGGTCTGAAGGGTAGTTACCCAGGAGTTTAATAGGACTCTCCACTCAAAATTCGGAGGCACCGCGCTGGTATACAATGTAATTGTAACATGCAACCCGCATACTCTCTGGTGTATGTGGGTGTAATATTTAAGGAGATATCACAATTTCTCATAGAGATATCACGTTATTTTGATATCTCTATGAGATATCATAGAGATATCACATTATATCCCTATGATATCATGTAATATTATAGTTACATCTTCCTCATTTTCATTAACTGTATTACGAACTCCCTTGTTTTTAGAGCGAGCTTGAAATGCTAGTTCCAATTTTCCCTGTTATCTATTTGAGTCTACTGATAACCAATTCCACTGTGCCCATTACCAATTTCAGTTTACCGATTTCTCGATTCTAATTTGGCGATTTCCGATTCCGGCTCTGCCGTATTCGCTGCAATGGCTTTGGGCTGAGCAATGAAATTTGTTATGTAAATGTACAAATTCTGTGATCACGCTTCAGTCATTCACTATTAAATGGTGGGACAATGTTGCCAAACTGGAAACTTTCCATAGGAATATCACACGGAAACTATTAACATAATGGAGACTTTCTCTGCTAAAATGATGAGGAGAGTAATACAAGACAAGGAAATTTTCCTTGCTAAATTGACGGGGGGAAAACTGATACAATTAACTGGATATTTTTTCACTTATAACAGTCGCACTATTGACAAACTGGAAATGATGGGTTTTCTGTTAAAAAAAAAAAAAAAAAAAAAAAAGAGTTAAACATTTTAACAGATTCGAGCAAGTTTTGTCTCTGATATTCCCTGATACCAGAATTCCGTCGTTAAACCAAGCAAGATTTTTTTACCTAAAAGTAATTATTCTTTTTAATTACCACACAAAATATATAAAAATACAAACGAGGAAGTTCCTTAATATTACTCTTTTTTTTCGATTTAGGTTAATATGCTTTATATGATATATCCACTCAAATTGTGTTTACGTTCCACATTTACTTGCTTCCATAAAACATTGTAAATACATACCCATGCACATAATTTACCTGAGGGCCACTAATACTAGTGGCCTAAACGAGGACAGGAAGCTGGCGACTTCCCAAAGGTCCTCCCATTTGCCCTGATGCCTTTTAGATAATATAGACATAATCTGAGTATGGACATACAGATACTGCCTTCGGGAACAATATGTACTGCTTGTTGCCTAATTTAGCAACATTGTTCAGTTCTCTGCCGGAAAACGAAAGTTTTAGCAAGCATGGAAAATTATTCACCGTATTTCCATTTTCTTTACGTAATCATTGAGTTCTTTCCTAAGCCATTAAAGTATTCGACCTTTCCTCTGAACTTAACGTCATCTTATTCAGCCTGGATGAAGAAATTAAGATATATGTTGGGAAGGGATCCGAGTAGGTACCGTATCAAGAGTTGCATTAGTTCGACGTTAAATGAACGTTGATGCTGTTGATCCTGGATATTTTGCCCACTAGGAGAAGTTTTTAAACTGGAAGGGAAACGATAGAGAGAAAGACTAGGGAAAAGATGTAAGGCAATAGTGCTCATTATTCTAAAAGTATATAAAATAAAAATTATATAAATATATATATATATATATACTCAGCACAAGTCACTTGGACAAGTCATTGGAGATCTTGTCAGAGGGGCGAATTCCTTCACATTTTCCTCATTACTTTTTTGTGATTACTGTTTTTTTCACATGCTCCTTGTCATCTGTGCTTTGTTTTGCTATTTCTATTTTGCGTCTGCTGTAGCTTGTCTGCTTGCTGTTTATTTATGCATTTTTCCGCGGTGTGTTGACTGTTATTTGCCTAATGTACTCGGTGCCTGCTTTCCTGCACTGCATCCTGTTTACAATGTCAACTAATATGTTTCGTCTCCTGCATTCTGCTTTTTGCTGCACCCTGTATTTTCTGCATTGTCTGTGTTGATGCCTGTTAATCGTCTGTATTCTCGGGATTCCTAATCTGCCCTGTATCATCTACTTCTTGTTGCACTCTGCTATACTTTCCCTTTGTTGATGATCGACGTACTGTGTTATCTTATTGCAACCAATCTCGTGGTTGCTCTCTACAATGTTAATTTATATGCAAAATACTTGCAGACGATTTCGGAAACGTTCCAACTATGTGGGCCCTTCAATCTGGTGATTGCAGGGCCTGTGAGGTTGTTGCCGTACTAGATTTAGGGCTGCATAGCCATCTGAAGCACAAGAAATTGCTTATATTTTCTACCCCCAACAAAAAGATTGCTGTAACTTGCTCAACTAAAGGACTTTTGGTGGTTCAGTTCCTGAACCGTGATGTGCCTCTGTAACTGTGCATAATACACGAAACATATAAATACTTCTATTCATTGTTGATCCAGATAGAATTCTAATATTTGTTTGTCTTCTAGTCTAGAGTGCGTGTATCTGCTTCCTATCTCAATGTGTTCACGTGTGTTCTGTAACTGCATTCTGTGTTCCGTTGTGTTTTACAGTATTTACTTCGCTGCCGTACTGTGATCATCTTATCCATATCAGCTTTCACACTCAAGCCTTTCAACTTTATGAATCGCTTTTTTGTCACTTGCACGACAAGTTGCAATTTAATTATAAATATCCTGTCAAATGCAATAAACTGAATTGAAGCACTATGTCTTAGAGAAGAGAGAGAGAGAGAGAGAGAGAGAGAGAGAGAGAGAGAGAGAGAAGAGAGAGAGAGAGAGAGAGGAGAGAGAGAGAGAGAGAGAGAGAGAATATCATGACCGACAAAATACAAAACCCAAGGGAAATTACCTTTAGTTTTGTTTGTTGTTCAACATGCAATTTCTACCCAAGCGGTGGAGGGACGTAGGGAGGGAGTAGTTGGGGTGGGCGTGTGGATGAGCTGGAAAGGAAAGTGGGAAGGAAGGGAATAGGGAGGGGAATAAGGGTGCAGAAACATTAGCGTAGCTACCCTGGAGTACCGGAGGAGCAGTGGGTGGCGTACAGAACTCTATAGCTCTGTGAACTCTGCCTCCTTGGTCGTTGTTCTTACAAGTAGGGTTCAACACACACACACACACACACACCCACACACACACACCACACACACACACACACACACACACACACACACACACACACCACACACACAGAACTCAACTGTGGTTGAGTTCTGTTGAGAGGTTGAGGGAAAGACGGTTGAGAGGGTTGAGAGGTTGAGGGAAAGACGGTTGAGAGGCGGGACCAAAGAGCCAGAGCTCAACCCCCGCAAACACAACTAGGTGAGTACAACTAGATGAGTACACACACACACTCACACTCAATGCATGAATGTATTTGCTCTCAAAATTATGTATGTATAAGCTATAAAAGCACGCAAGAATTTATTCTCAGAAAGCATGCATTAATACGCTCTAAGAATCATACATGTATATAATATGAGAATCATGCCTGAATACACTCTCAGAACATGCATGTATATTTTCTAATAACCATGCATATATTCGCCCTAAGAACCATGTATATCAATAACCATCAGGACGAATGGGAGATGTATTCACCAAAAAAAAAACTTCAATAAACCTAATTTAATATTTTGAGTGTATTTTTATACTTTTCAAAGTTGGAAGAAAAATATGAGAACCCAAACATGGAATAGTGTTCAGGTGATAAAAATAAACGAATCAATAATGTTCTCATATATGAGTCTGGTTTTATCTGCCTTTGTTGGCCTCTCTCTCTCTTTCTTTCTTTCTCTCTCTCTCTCTCTATCTATCTCTCTCTCGGACTTGGTCATGAGAATGGTAGGATGCTCCTAAGATATGTTCATCACGCCTTACCTACTACCTCAGCTAACATCGACCGGATAACATAAAATCTCACCTCGGCCTTCTTGGATGCATTCTGTAACTTCAACTAACTTGAATCCTCCCCGAAGATGTTAAGAGATTTTTCGAAACAAATCTTTTAGCATCAGACTAAATAAACTTGTTATAATAATCTTGAAGAGCTAATTTTTAAACTTCCACACACAAACACACACACATATTTAATATATATATATATATATATATATATATATATATATATATATATATATATAGTGTGTGTGTGTGTGTTATAGTCGACTACTGTCAGTGGTGGCATACTGCAATTTTTATGCAAAAATTAAAGTTTTATGCTTCAGAACACGCCCGTCCTTGCCTTGTTATCTTCTCAATTATCGATATCTCTCTCGACCTCCACCTGTCCACCACTATCTGTCCACCTGCATGTATGCAGCCTATAATTGCACACCTACAACCATCTTCATCTATCTCCCTTCCCCCACTTGCTCACCTACAAACGTCTCTCTATCTCTCTCCACTCCCACCTGCAGACATATCCAACTCTCTCAATCCACCTCCAAAGATGTGCTAATGGGAGAAATAACTCGTTTGTTGTTTACATACAGATTAACGTGTGTGGATAAACACGAAGTTGAGCATCTTAATAAACATTTGTGTTTATGTTAAAAAAACGTGGGAATTTTTCTCAGACTTGTGCATCCAAGTGAAGATGCTTCACTTCACGTGCATCCAAGTGAAGGTGCTTCACTTCACGTGCATCCAAGTGAAGGTGCTTCACTTCACGTGCATCCAAGTGAAGGTGCTTCACTTCACGTGCATCTAAGTGAAGATGCTTCACTTCACGTGCATCTAAGTGAAGATGCTTCACTTCACGTGCATCCAAGTGAAGATGCTTCACTTCACGTGCATCCAAGTGAAGGTGCTTCACTTCACGTGCATCCAAGTGAAGGTGCTTCACTTCACGTGCATCCAAGTGAAAGTGCTTCACTTCACGTGCATCCAAGTGAAGATGCTTCACTTCACGTGCATTCAAGTGAAGATGCTTCACTTCACGTGCATCCAAGTGAAGGTGCTTCAAAGTGTGTCGTGTATTCCCTGATTTCTTGTTCATGTTCACGGAGTGTTCTTTCTCCTGGACAAAACAATGACTTAAAAATATATGTATGGTCTGTTTGAATATACAAACTTTTTATGGTGTGTGTGTGTTTACCAGCAGATGATGATGATGAGGTAATGATGATGATGATGTTGGGTAACATAGTGATAATGCTCGTGATGGTGATGATGATGACATTAATAGTGATTAAATTGTCATCTTCACTTCCGTTGGAAATAAACCATTAATTCACTTGATTTATTAAGACTATTCATAGCTGAGTGGCTAGAGCTTCTGCCTCACACGCGAGGGATCCCTGGTTCGAGTCTCCTAGAGCCCAGGTGATGAACAGGTAATAGTGACTAAGGTGAAGATGATGTTGTTGATGATGAGGATGATAGTGATAACGATGGTGTTAGTAGTCATGTATTGAGTTGAAAAGATACTAACGACGATTGAGAAAACAATGATAACATCAGATAAACAAATAATATTAACATTAGCTATTGCAGCTATCGTAGTCAACTCCTACAAAATTTTCCCCTCTGTCCCCTCTTTCCCCCTCTGCCCCCTTCTCTCCTAAAATATCCGGTTTCCTAGCAAATCGATTAAGAAGAATGCACAGGACCAGAGACTACACTAACCCTTAAACTCAATTCCCCTTGCAATGTATCCTCTTAAACTCGTTGTAAATTGCTCCACTTTGAGTTCGTAAACGTTGTTGTAATTGTTGCCGGCCACGACCGCCTCCATAAAACTTTTGCCACAGAGAAAGATAGGACTAACAGAGAGTGTTTTGAAGGTATTGTGAAAAAGAGTAGTTTTATTTTATGTTACTTTAATATTATTTTTCCTGCTATCCTTTAACTTGAGACTATAGTGTATATATATATATATATATATATATATATATATATATATATATATATATATATATATATATATATATATATATATATATATATATATATATATATATATATATATATATGTAGGGGCTTCAACGACCTGACTTTGAACACTCAAAACAAGAGAAGGTCCAAGAAACACACAATTTTGGCAACGTATCTTACAATAGATATCTGGGAAGGGTCTTCGTTCTGGAGATGTGTGTGTATATGTGAGAGAATGGAAGATCAATATATATGGCAGATATGACAAGGGGAAAATAGGTTTGAATTGAAAACTTTATTAGTCAACAAATGGCTAGTAAGGCGAGGTCAAAATGGGATCACACACACACACACACACACACACACACACACACACACACACACACACACACACACACACACTACTGTTCTCCAACATGCATCGCCACGCATCTCCCTACAGACGGCTGAACATGTACTGGAACATTAAAGTCGGAGGATGCTTGGGTGGGCGTCTCCATGCCCCCGCCCATAAGAAGCTGAGGGCCAGGCGAGATATGACTCACATTCTCCGGCTGAGACAGCTTCCCTGTCACCAGTCACAAAGGAGCAAGAGAGATGAGGTAGAAGGAGGTTGTCGGGGAGCGCGACAACTCCATACTGAAGTGGTGACAAGTGCTGATTACCTTGTAGGGTTGTGGATTACCTTGGATTACCTTGAAGGGCTGCAGATTACCTTGTAGTCTGCGGAGTGTTATTTAAGGTTGTGGATTACCCTACAGGGTTGCGGATTTCCTTGCAGGGTTGTGGGTTACCCTATAGGATTGCGGATTACATTGCAGGGACGTGGATAAACTTGTAGAGTTGCGGATTATCACGTAGATCAATGAATTACCTTGTGTCGCATAACAGTCTGCAAGTTTTTAATAGAAACATCACCTGAGCTCATGTCCTTTAATCTCTTGTATAACAAAGAAGACTGTGAATACTCAGGGTTCTGATGCCAGGTTTGTGTGAGTTTAATAAACGTATTCGTGCCAGATTCTGTTAAAAAAATCTGTTACTCACAAACTATATCCCCTCACTTAGCTGTGAGCCTGTTCAAAAGGGCTTTAGAACCTCTTAGCTACTTGTAAGGACAAAGCTGCATGAATTAGCTACAAATGCCTTGTACTAGACAAAATTAATACAATTAGATGACTAATTTTCTGTCTCAGTCACTGTGTCTCTGCCTCCCTCCCCCTCCTCTCTCCCCTCTCTCTCTCTCTCTCCTGCATTATATAAGCCTTTACATCACACTTACCGGAAGACACATATCCGGTCTTGGAACGTAACAAGTTGTTAATGGGAAATATTTTTCGCAATTATATTTTTTGGGTGAGCAACTTCTAGATAAGTTTGTTGAATCTGA
>NC_091213.1:10142714-10167969 GCF_040958095.1 Procambarus clarkii
CGTTGAAGCCCCTACATATATATATATATATATATATATTATATATATATATATATATATATATAATATATATTATATATTATATATATATATTATATATATATATATATTATATATATATATATACACTATAGTCTCAAGTTAAAGGATAGCAGGAAAAATAATATTAAAGTAACATAAAATAAAACTACTCTTTTTCACAATACCTTCAAAACACTCTCTGTTAGTCCTATCTTTCTCTGTGGCAAAAGTTTTATGGAGGCGGTCGTGGCCGGCAACAATTACAACAACGTTTACGAACTCAAAGTGGAGCAATTTACAACGAGTTTAAGAGGATACATTGCAAGGGGAATTGAGTTTAAGGGTTAGTGTAGTCTCTGGTCCTGTGCATTCTTCTTAATCGATTTGCTAGGAAACCGGATATTTTAGGAGAGAAGGGGGCAGAGGGGGAAAGAGGGGACAGAGGGGAAAATTTTGTAGGAGTTGACTACGATAGCTGCAATAGCTAATGTTAATATTATTTGTTTATCTGATGTTATCATTGTTTTCTCAATCGTCGTTAGTATCTTTTCAACTCAATACATGACTACTAACACCATCGTTATCACTATCATCCTCATCATCAACAACATCATCTTCACCTTAGTCACTATTACCTGTTCATCACCTGGGCTCTAGGAGACTCGAACCAGGGATCCCTCGCGTGTGAGGCAGAAGCTCTAGCCACTCAGCTATGAATAGTCTTAATAAATCAAGTGAATTAATGGTTTATTTCCAACGGAAGTGAAGATGACAATTTAATCACTATTAATGTCATCATCATCACCATCACGAGCATTATCACTATGTTACCCAACATCATCATCATCATTACCTCATCATCATCATCTGCTGGTATAACACACACACACCATAAAAAGTTTGTATATTCAAACAGACCATACATATATTTTTTAAGTCATTGTTTTGTCCAGGAGAAAGAACACTCCGTGAACATGAACAAGAAATCAGGGAATACACGACACACTTTGAAGCACCTTCACTTGGATGCACGTGAAGTGAAGCATCTTCACTTGAATGCACGTGAAGTGAAGCATCTTCACTTGGATGCACGTGAAGTGAAGCACTTTCACTTGGATGCACGTGAAGTGAAGCACCTTCACTTGGATGCACGTGAAGTGAAGCACCTTCACTTGGATGCACGTGAAGTGAAGCATCTTCACTTGGATGCACGTGAAGTGAAGCATCTTCACTTAGATGCACGTGAAGTGAAGCATCTTCACTTAGATGCACGTGAAGTGAAGCACCTTCACTTGGATGCACGTGAAGTGAAGCACCTTCACTTGGATGCACGTGAAGTGAAGCACCTTCACTTGGATGCACGTGAAGTGAAGCATCTTCACTTGGATGCACAAGTCTGAGAAAAATTCCCACGTTTTTTAACATAAACACAAATGTTTATTAAGATGCTCAACTTCGTGTTTATCCACACACGTTAATCTGTATGTAAACAACAAACGAGTTATTTCTCCCATTAGCACATCTTTGGAGGTGGATTGAGAGAGTTGGATATGTCTGCAGGTGGGAGTGGAGAGAGATAGAGAGACGTTTGTAGGTGAGCAAGTGGGGGAAGGGAGATAGATGAAGATGGTTGTAGGTGTGCAATTATAGGCTGCATACATGCAGGTGGACAGATAGTGGTGGACAGGTGGAGGTCGAGAGAGATATCGATAATTGAGAAGATAACAAGGCAAGGACGGGCGTGTTCTGAAGCATAAAACTTTAATTTTTGCATAAAAATTGCAGTATGCCACCACTGACAGTAGTCGACTATAACACACACACACACACTATATATATATATATAATATATATATATATATATATATATATATATATATATATTAAATATGTGTGTGTGTTTGTGTGTGGAAGTTTAAAAATTAGCTCTTCAAGATTATTATAACAAGTTTATTTAGTCTGATGCTAAAAGATTTGTTTCGAAAAATCTCTTAACATCTTCGGGGAGGATTCAAGTTAGTTGAAGTTACAGAATGCATCCAAGAAGGCCGAGGTGAGATTTTATGTTATCCGGTCGATGTTAGCTGAGGTAGTAGGTAAGGCGTGATGAACATATCTTAGGAGCATCCTACCATTCTCATGACCAAGTCCGAGAGAGAGATAGATAGAGAGAGAGAGAGAGAAAGAAAGAAAGAGAGAGAGAGGCCAACAAAGGCAGATAAAACCAGACTCATATATGAGAACATTATTGATTCGTTTATTTTTATCACCTGAACACTATTCCATGTTTGGGTTCTCATATTTTTCTTCCAACTTTGAAAAGTATAAAAATACACTCAAAATATTAAATTAGGTTTATTGAAGTTTTTTTTTGGTGAATACATCTCCCATTCGTCCTGATGGTTATTGATATACATGGTTCTTAGGGCGAATATATGCATGGTTATTAGAAAATATACATGCATGTTCTGAGAGTGTATTCAGGCATGATTCTCATATTATATACATGTATGATTCTTAGAGCGTATTAATGCATGCTTTCTGAGAATAAATTCTTGCGTGCTTTTATAGCTTATACATACATAATTTTGAGAGCAAATACATTCATGCATTGAGTGTGAGTGTGTGTGTGTACTCATCTAGTTGTACTCACCTAGTTGTGTTTGCGGGGGTTGAGCTCTGGCTCTTTGGTCCCGCCTCTCAACCGTCTTTCCCTCAACCTCTCAACCCTCTCAACCGTCTTTCCCTCAACCTCTCAACAGAACTCAACCACAGTTGAGTTCTGTGTGTGTGTGTGTGTGTGTGTGTGTGTGTGTGTGTGTGTGTGTGTGTGTGTGTGTGTGTGTGTGTGGGTGTGTGTGTGTGTGTGTGTGTTGAACCCTACTTGTAAGAACAACGACCAAGGAGGCAGAGTTCACAGAGCTATAGAGTTCTGTACGCCACCCACTGCTCCTCCGGTACTCCAGGGTAGCTACGCTAATGTTTCTGCACCCTTATTCCCCTCCCTATTCCCTTCCTTCCCACTTTCCTTTCCAGCTCATCCACACGCCCACCCCAACTACTCCCTCCCTACGTCCCTCCACCGCTTGGGTAGAAATTGCATGTTGAACAACAAACAAAACTAAAGGTAATTTCCCTTGGGTTTTGTATTTTGTCGGTCATGATATATTCTCTCTCTCTCTCTCTCTCTCTCTCTCTCTCTCTCTCTCTCTCTCTCTCTCTCTCTCTCTCTCTCTCTCTCTCTCTCTCTCTCTCTCTCTTACTCTAAGACATAGTGCTTCAATTCAGTTTATTGCATTTGACAGGATATTTATAATTAAATTGCAACTTGTCGTGCAAGTGACAAAAAAGCGATTCATAAAGTTGAAAGGCTTGAGTGTGAAAGCTGATATGGATAAGATGATCACAGTACGGCAGCGAAGTAAATACTGTAAAACACAACGGAACACAGAATGCAGTTACAGAACACACGTGAACACATTGAGATAGGAAGCAGATACACGCACTCTAGACTAGAAGACAAACAAATATTAGAATTCTATCTGGATCAACAATGAATAGAAGTATTTATATGTTTCGTGTATTATGCACAGTTACAGAGGCACATCACGGTTCAGGAACTGAACCACCAAAAGTCCTTTAGTTGAGCAAGTTACAGCAATCTTTTTGTTGGGGGTAGAAAATATAAGCAATTTCTTGTGCTTCAGATGGCTATGCAGCCCTAAATCTAGTACGGCAACAACCTCACAGGCCCTGCAATCACCAGATTGAAGGGCCCACATAGTTGGAACGTTTCCGAAATCGTCTGCAAGTATTTTGCATATAAATTAACATTGTAGAGAGCAACCACGAGATTGGTTGCAATAAGATAACACAGTACGTCGATCATCAACAAAGGGAAAGTATAGCAGAGTGCAACAAGAAGTAGATGATACAGGGCAGATTAGGAATCCCGAGAATACAGACGATTAACAGGCATCAACACAGACAATGCAGAAAATACAGGGTGCAGCAAAAAGCAGAATGCAGGAGACGAAACATATTAGTTGACATTGTAAACAGGATGCAGTGCAGGAAAGCAGGCACCGAGTACATTAGGCAAATAACAGTCAACACACCGCGGAAAAATGCATAAATAAACAGCAAGCAGACAAGCTACAGCAGACGCAAAATAGAAATAGCAAAACAAAGCACAGATGACAAGGAGCATGTGAAAAAAACAGTAATCACAAAAAAGTAATGAGGAAAATGTGAAGGAATTCGCCCCTCTGACAAGATCTCCAATGACTTGTCCAAGTGACTTGTGCTGAGTATATATATATATATATATTTATATAATTTTTATTTTATATACTTTTAGAATAATGAGCACTATTGCCTTACATCTTTTCCCTAGTCTTTCTCTCTATCGTTTCCCTTCCAGTTTAAAAACTTCTCCTAGTGGGCAAAATATCCAGGATCAACAGCATCAACGTTCATTTAACGTCGAACTAATGCAACTCTTGATACGGTACCTACTCGGATCCCTTCCCAACATATATCTTAATTTCTTCATCCAGGCTGAATAAGATGACGTTAAGTTCAGAGGAAAGGTCGAATACTTTAATGGCTTAGGAAAGAACTCAATGATTACGTAAAGAAAATGGAAATACGGTGAATAATTTTCCATGCTTGCTAAAACTTTCGTTTTCCGGCAGAGAACTGAACAATGTTGCTAAATTAGGCAACAAGCAGTACATATTGTTCCCGAAGGCAGTATCTGTATGTCCATACTCAGATTATGTCTATATTATCTAAAAGGCATCAGGGCAAATGGGAGGACCTTTGGGAAGTCGCCAGCTTCCTGTCCTCGTTTAGGCCACTAGTATTAGTGGCCCTCAGGTAAATTATGTGCATGGGTATGTATTTACAATGTTTTATGGAAGCAAGTAAATGTGGAACGTAAACACAATTTGAGTGGATATATCATATAAAGCATATTAACCTAAATCGAAAAAAAAGAGTAATATTAAGGAACTTCCTCGTTTGTATTTTTATATATTTTGTGTGGTAATTAAAAAGAATAATTACTTTTAGGTAAAAAAATCTTGCTTGGTTTAACGACGGAATTCTGGTATCAGGGAATATCAGAGACAAAACTTGCTCGAATCTGTTAAAATGTTTAACTCTTTTTTTTTTTTTTTTTTTTTTTTAACAGAAAACCCATCATTTCCAGTTTGTCAATAGTGCGACTGTTATAAGTGAAAAAATATCCAGTTAATTGTATCAGTTTTCCCCCCGTCAATTTAGCAAGGAAAATTTCCTTGTCTTGTATTACTCTCCTCATCATTTTAGCAGAGAAAGTCTCCATTATGTTAATAGTTTCCGTGTGATATTCCTATGGAAAGTTTCCAGTTTGGCAACATTGTCCCACCATTTAATAGTGAATGACTGAAGCGTGATCACAGAATTTGTACATTTACATAACAAATTTCATTGCTCAGCCCAAAGCCATTGCAGCGAATACGGCAGAGCCGGAATCGGAAATCGCCAAATTAGAATCGAGAATCGGTAAACTGAAATTGGTAATGGGCACAGTGGAATTGGTTATCAGTAGACTCAAATAGATAACAGGGAAAATTGGAACTAGCATTTCAAGCTCGCTCTAAAAACAAGGGAGTTCGTAATACAGTTAATGAAAATGAGGAAGATGTAACTATAATATTACATGATATCATAGGGATATAATGTGATATCTCTATGATATCTCATAGAGATATCAAAATAACGTGATATCTCTATGAGAAATTGTGATATCTCCTTAAATATTACACCCACATACACCAGAGAGTATGCGGGTTGCATGTTACAATTACATTGTATACCAGCGCGGTGCCTCCGAATTTTGAGTGGAGAGTCCTATTAAACTCCTGGGTAACTACCCTTCAGACCAAACTATTTGTCATATTATTTACACTCAAATATGTACGTCACCAAACTTGAAATTCTGATTTCGGCCGTTGTCTTAAGCCCATTTTTATTTTCACTTGACAATAAAGTTCAGAAAACAGTCGAAGAAAGCTGTTTGAGAAAGAAATATTGAGAAACTTAATTAAATTGCTCTTTAAGTGTGCACAAATAAAAGATGTCTAATTTAACAGCGTCGAGGTAACCAATGATATATTTTATAATAAGTACTGTAACTCGACAGTCCTCGCAAGTCTAAGGCCTACATAAAACAACCAATGTGGTAAGGATCATCAAGAAAAAAGTAAAAAAAATGTAAAAGTTCCCACTATTAAAGTATGATGTATTTTTGGAGATTTAAAGGGTAATGAATATGAGGACCAAACCACAACTCAGAAGATGGAGAAGCGACGATGTTTTGGTCTGTCTCAGACCATTATCAAGTCGTGTATAATGAACATCATCTAAACCATGCATTAAACTAAGTACTTTGGAGCAATGATAGGTACTTTAGAAGCAATACCTTTGAAGAATAGAACCAAACGGTATAACTCTTAAGTATACAAATATTAACAATAACAATCATAGCCAAAATGTAAACTATGTAAATCTCAGAGTATATAATACTCTGTATATACCAAGAGTCTGTACCAAGCTGACATAATCTTCACACTAGCTGCCTCTGAGGCATCCATCAGTCTCAGGTGACTATGGAGTTGCGCTCTGGTTGTCGGTCTGGAGTGACCTCTACAGGGCGCAACCTGGAGAGGTCACTCTCTAGACCACCAATCACCAGGGTTGGTAGTCTGGTCAGTTAGGTTGTTAGACACCATGCTCGCAGTTTGACGCATGATTACCTCCCGAATCACCAAACATCGTTTGGAGATATTCTTATCAAGTTCTCTGTTGAACATCTTGAGAGGTCGGTTAGCCATGCTCTTTATGTTTAGACAGAAACTGGCCCAATCAGACATCAACCTGTCCTCAGGCTGGGTACGTTCAGGCAGCGGCAGAAGTTGGTATTTTGTAGTATTCACGGTACGTAAATGAATCAGTTAGGGAGAGACGATTCAAGTAGAGGGAGTGAACGAAGCACAGTTCGAGAAAATTACATACATCACCAGTTGTAAGTAGTGTGTAAAAGCGTTTTTCATCCATAAACAGCCGACGTCTGTTTTTTGTTGACGAGCACGGGCTGGATTAATGAGCATTTGGCCTTCGTTGATGAGGATGCACACCTGGTGATTCGAAGCATCAGGAGCTCCGAACGTAACTAGTGAACAGCTTCCAGTGCCGCACCGCTCACGCCCCTTTGAACGAACCACTCGTTGAGGCAGTAAACCTTAATATATGCTGAAGATTACGGTACAGTATTATACAGCATACACTTTATACATCTTAACAATAAAAACGAGTGGTAATCATGATAATCAAAAGAAAAAATTTAACCAAGCTCATGTTTATACCGTTCAGGTAGAATTCTTAATGACTGACTCTCACCCCTTCCACTATTCCCTTGGCCCCTGGGGCAGAGCCAGGGGGCAGTTGTAAGGGCTCGGGGATAGGCTAGGGGGCAAGACCAAAGCCAGGGGCAGGGCCAGGGACCAGGCCAAAATAAGTTTTTTTGTTTTTTTTTAGTCGTTTGCTTGTTCGTACAAGACGGTCAATCGGTACACCCAAAGTGGTTATGGCTACTGATGTAAAGAGTGACGTCACCCGGCGGTCACTCTTTCCACCAATAGCACACAGTCTACACCATGACGTCAGAGTTACGTCATCGGCCCACGTCAATATGGCCACTGCCGCAGCTCGTTGAAGACCAGCTGCCTGATGTACAGCGATGGCTTCTCTGTATATACATATGCAATTCTTGCCACATATAAATTGGTATGCAATCAATATTTTCGTTTTCCTGCTACGTAAATTTCTATATAATTGGATTTGTTACTCGTTTATATTTTTGTCTATCTTGTTAAATCCAAATTAATTTGCATAATTATATTTGTTTCTTGCGTGTACGTGTATAATTTTTTAGTTTATGTATGCAAATAAAATCTATTCTGGAGACTTAAATATGTAATGTTTGCGTTTTGCTGCAAAACAAGATTCGTTGTATATGTTTCATCATTTACGTTAAATTCCTGTAATTTCCGTCTTATTCTTCTACCTCCAATTCTTAAACCACACACCCCCCCCCCCACACACACACACCCACACACACACAAACACACACACACACATACACATACACACACAAGAGAGTTGAAGCAGGGGAGAATTGACTATAACCTAGAAAATATTAAGAGAGTTGACTAAGTAAACGAGAAAGTGAATTTGGTATTTGGAACATTGAACAAAGGAACGTAGGAAAAAAATCAGTACCGATATGAATCACATGTATTGAAAATTAATAACTTCTTCATCAAAAGATTCGTAAATAATTTGTTTATATTATTAAGTTTCCGAGGCTAAGTAAATGGACGATTTTAAATGTAAATATTACTTGAAAACCAAAGATTTGTTATTGCACTAAATTTGAAACGATTTGAGAGGCAGGGCTCTGGAAATAACATAACACAACCCATAGAATGTGTAACAGGAAACAAATGGGTCTGAAACCATAGCAACAGGTGGTTAGGGGCAGAAATAAGACAGGCTCCAGGAACATTATTTATTATTAACATCTTTATTGACAAAAAATAGCAGATGTTTTTCCGCTAAGTATCAATTGATGTATGCACATGGAACACACATACAAAGTTTTTCTGAACGACCTCACTTAAACTTCACGCATCACTGACGGCACATCACGTAATTGCATTAAGAATTAGTTCTCCTTGCAATTAGGGAACGTATGGTGGTAAAGGAACAGGGAACTTTAGGATTATAAAGGGGTCCAGGAATAGTAAATATTGAAAGGGTAAGAGAAGAATATTAAGATCGTAGGAATGGGAGGGAGGAGAGGAGAATGCTTGGAGAGATGAAGATGAAGAGGGGGAGAGAGGGTGCTATACATGCATTGCCTGTTAGAATAGAACATAAGAGAGACCATAATTAGATACTAGAATGCACATATAATCAAAGAAGGCGGAGGAAATTATATGTATGCCAAAGGGGCTCGATGATTAATGCAGAGGGTGAAGGAAATAGAGATGGCAGAGGGAACAGACAGAGAAGGAACAAGGGGACATGGGTTAAGACCATGAGAAATGATCTAGGAAAAATGTTTCATACAATTGAACTATAGAGAGCACGTTAAAGAACATAGTTTTTCTATTGAGTTAAAATTGTAGAGCATGACTCGTACATGAAGAGCACAAAGGAGTCAATTTGGTACTTGGTCCAAGAACAATGGGAAATATCAGTACCCAAATGAATGATATGTATTTGTGGATGCAAGTTCTACATTGTAGAAGATGGCTTGTGGGTGCAGTTCTTTAGACTGCATTATAGTACAAAACTGTACAAACATGAACAAGATTCGAACATAGAAGATGGGGAAACCAAATAGCAACTATAGTTTCCCCTTGTCTGGAACTGGAATCCGGTATTTAGACGTGCATCGAGGTCCACTTACGTCGAATTACTGACCTTTATCAGCATGCAACTCACAACAGTTGCCTAACTAACGAGGTACCTATTAACTACTAGGTGAACAGAGGCTTCACGTGAAATGAAACTATCCCAACCCTTTCTCTTCCGCTTCGGGACCGACCGAATCCTTGATTTCCGAGTGTGAGTCGAGAGTACTGATTTCAAACGCGAAAGAGAGAGAGAGAGAGAGAGAAGAGAGAGAGAGAGAGAGAGAGGAGAGGAGAGAGAGAGAGAGAGAGAGAGAGAGATATGGGCTACTCTCATCCTGGTCCGCCAACTGGACGGACGCACAATTCTCTGAAAACCACCAAGTTGATGGGAAGATTCTTTTAAAAAGAACTGTCTGTGTGTGAATGAATGTCTGTCGTCTCATTGTTGTCTGCCGAGGAGTTCATATTCACGAGGAAGAGGAGAAACGGGTAGAGAACCGGAGAAAGGCAGGGAGGAAAGTAAGATTAGAGAGGTAGAGGAAGGAACGCTGGAAAGGAAGCAGGGATAGAGAAAAAATACAATATTGGTAACAAGTAACAATGATAATAATATTGAGAAAATCAGTAGAAACCATGTTGAGAATTCGAACCTGCACACTGAGGCTTCCACTGAAGCCCAATCAGGATATCACTCATTGCTCGCATGCACTCTGGCTGAGTGAAACCCTGATTGGGCTTCAAGTGGAGCTCCAGGGCTCTTAGAGGATTCAGTTGAATCACAGATTACATTACTTTTGAGCATGTGGTGGCCGTGTTGATTAGTACATGCTAAGGATTCGAACCCAAGGTGCAGGTTCGAATCCTCATCACGGCCCCAACTGGTTTTCTCACTGATACATCAAGTTAATGTAATATCTTTGGGCAATAATAATAATAATCATAATAAAACAATAATAAAAAGAGACAGTCAATGACTTAATAAACGTGTTCCTATGTTACAAGACAAATAATATAATTTAAATTTTTTTATGATTTTAAAATAAATATACACGTTATTCAATGACGTGACTCGCCGATTTTCCCTTGCAACAGAGTAATTGTTGCATATTGATCGATTTTTTTATATCAAGTTTTTATGGAAAACTTTGTATATAATTCCGAAATATATATTAGGTCAAAAAATTTTACTCCACTGATTTCGAGTGCTCGTGTGTGTATGTGTAAATGTCTGCTTTCCAATGGGCTTTTACCTAGTAGTATTTTTTCTGCTATTCCTTCTCTTATTTGCCATCTATATCATTACCCTCTTTCTTTTTTCTTCCATTTATCGCCACGAATTTCGCTACCCAGTCGAACGGTTCAAATAGAGAGAACTCGACAGACAGACACACGAACAGCCGCCACCACCCACGGATAAGGAATAATTTCCAGAGAAAATTAAATGTGTTGGTGTTAGTCCATCTCCTTTATCTTGAATATTGTGCGTGTGTGTGGGAGTGAGTGTGTGGGTGTGAGTGTGTAGGTGTGTGTCTGGGTGTGCGTGTACTCACCTATTTGTGCTTGTGGGTGATGAGCTTTGGTTCTTTGGTCCAGCCTCTCAACTGTCAATCAACTGGTGTACAGATTCCTGAGCCTACTGTATTCACCTAGTTGTGCTTGCGAGGGATGAGCTCTGCTCTTTGGGCCCGCCTCTCAACTGTCAATCAACTGTTTCTACTACTACTACAATTTTTTTTTCACACCACACACACACACACACCAGGAAGCAGCCCGTGACAGCTGACTAACTCCCAGGTACCTATTTACTGCTAGGTAACAGGGGCATAGGGTGAAAGAAACTCTGCCCATCGTTTCTCGCCGGCGCCTGGGATCGAACCCGGGACAACAGGATCACGTGTTCAGCGTGCTGTCTGCTCGGCCGAGTGTGTGTGTGTGTGTGTGAGTGCATGTGGTGTAGAACGACGCTTAAGTGTGTTTGCTCTGTGAGTTGTGTGTAGGTGCGTGTAATTACCTAAGTGTAGTTACAGGATGAGAGCTACGCTCGTGGTGTGCCCTGCCGTCCCACGCTCTTTGTCGGTTAACGATTTGAAACTATTGACGAGTTTGGCCTCCACGGCGTTCTCACTCAATTTGTTCGACCCGTCTACAACTCTATTTGCAAAACTGTGAGTTTGTGTGTGTTTGCCTGAAACGACATGTGGGTTTGTGTAACCATGTAGGGAGAGGGCTTGTGTAGACGTGTTAAGGAGTGTGGTCGTATGTGTTTTGCCGAGTTTGTGTGCACTGTGTGGATGAACGTGTGTGTGAGTATAGTCGTGTGTATGAGAAGGCGTATGAGGCCGCTTCTGGGAGAGGGGGTATGTGTGGATATGGCTCTGTGTGGGAGAGGGCGTGATCGTGCGTGGGAGAGAGAGAGAGAGAGAGAGAGAGAGAGAGAGAGAGAGAGAGAGAGAGGAGAGAGAGAGAGAGAGAGAGAGAGAGAGAGAGAGGCCGTGCATGTGAGAGGGCGTGTGCTGGAGTTACCGTGGGCGTCTAGCACACATATATGTATGCCAGCGGGAACAGGAGAGGCATTGATGGCTCCTGGCGTGTGGAAGTTATTAATGCACGCCACCTAACGTTCCGGGGTCAGGGGAAAAGGGCGTGGAGGCAAAGGGACTTACCGTGGCGTGTAGACAAGGGTGGCGTGTAGGGGCTAGGTGCTGGCGAGGATAAGGTGGCGTGGGATAACGATAAAACAGAAAATTATCATCATTATATTTCCAGAGTTATGTAATATTAGATTGCCAGTGTCACCTGTTGACCCCCCTGCTCTCTCTCTCTCTCTCTCTCTCTCTCTCTCTCTCTCTCTCTCTCTCTCTCTCTCTCTCTCTCTCTCTCTCTCTCTCTCTCTCTCTCTCTCTCTCTCTCTCTCTCTCTCACTTTCTCTCCCCACACAAACACACTAACAACAAACACATAGGGAATTTTATCAACTAAACAAGATACCAAACATGCAGCTGCAATGATTGCCCATTTCACCTCCCAGATATGTTGCTCTGCATCATGAGATCGCATGTCTAGAATGGCCTCTCTCTCTCTCTCGCGTGTCCGAAATTGCTCACAGATCGCATGTCTAAAATCTGTCACTTTCCAGCAAATCGAAAGATCAACGCTTCAAGTGCCTCGAACGAAGACATATAGGTGGGAAAGTGTATGTGATTTTTATGTTCTCCTGCCTATATGTTCTCTCTTTATGTTCTCATGCGAATGATTAATAAATGAATTGCATTAGTGGTTGAGATGGACTAGACAGGGTAGTTCAAGGAAAGAGAGGAGGGAGAAAGGGATTGAGAGGGAGGAAGGGAGGGAGGGAGGGAGGGAGAGAGAGAGAGAGAGAGAGAGAGAGGAGAGAGAGAGAGAGAGAGAGAGAGAGAGAGAGAGAGAGGAAGACAGGCAGACAGACAGGCACACAGACGGGCAGACAGAAAGACAGACAGACAGACAGACAGACAGACAGACAGACAGACAGACAGACAGACAGACAGACAGACAGACAGAACATACAGACAGACAGACAGAACATACAGAGAGAAACTTAGAACGAAGGAACAGGGATGGAGTGAAAAGAAAGGGATCACCAGCATTCAAAAATAAGAATTTATTTAAGTAGATATAATCACCTCTCAGTGAAGATATCAATACGTGGCGGATCCCACTCGGCCAACACGACAGCTGTCCTCTGTGGCATCCCTAGGGAGGAACACATGACACTGGCGCCAATCAGCGAATTCGACAAAAGCCATCGATACCATTGACTTGGGATCACTCCATATGTCACGTCTTCTCAGTGGGAATAATCGCTCACCAAGGCCACGCACAGATAAGCGTTCTTTAAAGCCACTCAGTGAGGATTTGCAACGTATACAGCAGCCACTCAATTAGGTTTAGTAAGATTCGTTGAGGCCAATCAGAGAGAATTAGCAGTATGCACAAAGGTCAGCCAATTAGGACTTGAAGCATGAATAATGACCATGCTTGATAGCTTGCACATTGCCTGTTCATTAAAACAGTTTAATATTTAAACAAAGGACACTCAGTGAGGTTAGGCTGAATGTATTGTAACCATTTATTGTACATAATATTTACATATAAATCAATGTAGATATAGTCATATATAGAGGCCGCTAAGTATGGGGCATCAACAGTAATTCAGGCAATTAAAAAATCTACATATATACATTAGCAGAAGATTAGAAAGTTCATTATGTCCATCAGCAGAAAGTTCGACCATTGAATATGCACATCGCACAAAAAATATTTCGTTCCTTATGGTCATTTTCAACATGCAACTTAGTGACTTTGGTGATGGCGTTAAGTACACGTAATTCGTCGCCACTCTCCAGCCCCAGCGTGCTGGAGGAGGACAGAGGGAACTATACCTGTCAGCCAGCTAATTGTATTTGTCTGTAATTATCCTGTAAACTTTGTAATTACTCCTAACTTTGAGATGGACTAAGCATAATAATTCTTTTGGGAGATATTGTGTATATGCTCTAAGACAATAGGACAAATATTAAACTCTTTAGTGACTAACATAAACTTATAAATAAAGTCTTTAATCCATACGCTCTCTTTCAGCTTGATAATGATTGCAGGTACTTGAATGGGGGGGGGGGGGGGTTGCGTTAATTATAATGGTACCGTATTTTTTTTATTGGTAAGACTTTCTTGTAAATACCTAGACAGTGGAAGTGTAACCCAAAGAGTATGTAATACTGTAGTTGAATCTCAGTCTAAGACATATTCTTATAAAAGGCCCGAGAGTCCCCAGAGAGGGTCTCAGAGGTTATATTTAACTAGGAATCCTAGAGTAGGAACAGTTTTAGTGTATTTGGAAGTATGACATGCGTTACATATTGATACGTTTGATCAAATAGTTAAAGTACCATCATTTTAGAGGAATGGACAGGAACCTTTTTATGATTATGTTCAACTGACTTCGATTTACCTCTGGATGATTGTCCTAGCATTTACCCCATAATAATAGTGAATTTTAATTAAATTTATAATTTTCTCCATGCCACCTATTGTTTCTCTCAAATACGGCGAGTAAATACTAGGCATCGACATGTGCATACAAATATTCATACATTAAAGTTTTACAAGAACTGTGGCTTCTGTATTTAACTTGAAAGAAAGAGTCGTCAGAATGGGTAGCTCTGTCAACCACATTGGTGTTGGGAGAGGTGGTATCAGGGCCGTAACGCTAGATTTCTGACTAAAAAATTAACATAATTTATTCCTGAGTTAAAATCTCAGTATTACTGTATACATACAGAACCCCTTACAGTTGTCTATGGATGCCAGATATGTATATATAACATAATGAGCGGACTTTGGCAACACAAGAGGCAATTCATTGTGTAAAAACAATATATATCTTGAGTATTCTACGAGCTCGGACTCATGTGGTATAGAATTCGCACTGAACACTTTTATATACGACAGGACAATCACCCAATCGTGCGTCATCCATCACTTGGGTCACCACAATGTGCACGAAACTCTCTATGGAAGATACAGAAATATTACATCCGGATAATGAAAAATATCTAGCCAATAATGATCGAAAAATATGTCCCACAACGACAGTTCCAAATTACTTTTTTAAGAAGAAACCCAAAACTTTTCAAATTAAAGTGCAACATAATTAACAATCGGGAATTCTTATAGAAAAGAGCGACCAAGTGATGCACTTATATAGCAGAGACTTTCTGATAGCCCTTAAAGTCCTTAGAGGGGAAGCAAAAGAGAAATTTCTTAATATACATACATACAAAGAATACTGATTGATTGGGCACCAAACCTTGGTTATATAATTGCAATATATTAGAGTAAGATTTAAGGAATTGCGAATTTGAATGCAATGATAAGGAGAAACCAAAAGCTTAATTAGAGAATTGTAAAAACATTAGAAGTTCAAGATTCTAGAACCTCCTGCCAATATGTATAAGAAACATCACTGGAGCAACAGGTAAAGTTTCAAGGGAAAACTTGGCAAATTCCTGATGGAGATACTGGATCAACATGTCCATGATGGTCATAACTTAGCATGTCCACGTTTAGCTTACACGCCAAACAGCCTTACAGGCCAGACAACCACCAGGGAAGTTGACTCCAGACCAGAAAGCTTCAGTAACACAACTATAGAAGTCGTCTACAGGAATCAAGTAACAGTCTTGACAACCCTTGATAAAGAATAAACTTTACCACTCAACGAGCATCGCAACCGGGCTTCGAGGACACGTCATTGAGGACAAACGATACCTCTCGCCTCGCTGTTTCTTCTGATGGTCAATTACACGCTGGGAAACGCGACACAACGATGTAATTGACTGAAATATGTCCACTTTGGGAACGGTAAGACCAGTTATTGAAGTGATTAGCCGCCATATCTCGTGACTATCAACCAAGAGGTGTTGCTGGGAGTCTGGTGTGTTGGTGGGTGTTTGGTGGTGTTGCCGGGCGCTGTGTGGGGTTGCCGGGTGCTTGGTGGGGGTTGCCGGCAGCTTGGCGTTGCCGGGTGCTGGGCGGGGTTGCCGGGTGCTTGGTGGGGTTGCCGGGTGCTCGGTGGTGTTGCTGGGAGCCTGGTGGTGCTGCCGAGGGCCATATGGTTTTCCCGGGATATCAAGTTCTGTTAGATGATGTTAAGCAGTGTTAGAAAACTTTGATGGTGTTGAATGGTGGAATATAGTGTTTGATGGTGTAAGCTTGAGCAGATTTTATGGGGAGGTCTGGTAATCACAGTTTTATGCTGCCTCGAATGGTGCCGAGGGGTTTCACGAGTCTTGAAGCTGTGTTCAGTGCTGTTATGTAGAGAACTAGTGGTTCTCTATGTAGTCTGATGTTTCATAAGCTGCATTAGATAATCACACTATAGTAGATATATATGAACTGGCTCAAATGATATTCAAAGGAAGTGAATGAGGTTAAGACTTGATGGTGATAATTAAGACAGAAAGGCGATAATTATGACGTTCCAACATTGGTCTACTTTTGCAATACATATGTGACTTTAAATGAATCTGTCTCTTCCCCTTCATATGTGGCGAAAATTATTAACTAGCTTTTCGAATATATGTAGTTGCAGGAGTGATCTCTTTCTATATATGTGTGACTAGAATAATTATTTCCTCAAAACAAATCATTTAAAAAAAATTTAAGATCTGAAGCAACTGAAAAACTTTTATGGTCAGGTGTTGGGAAAATGGAAGAAGGATTTGAGTACTAAATATTTGTTTGCAGCTGTAAACAGGAGAGATATTGTACGAGGCAATTTGTTTTCATGCAAATTAGTGCTGTGATGTTTATGGCCTGGCGGTGGTGATGAGAGGAGGAGGAGGAGGATTAGGATAAAAGGAAGTGGTGACGGGGAAGAGGAAGAAGAATAAAAGGAAAAGGAAGATGTATGTCCGGTGGTGTTTTGTGACCAGGAAAAGTGAGGGATTAGTATTGCAGAAAGAATACATTGGAAAAAAATAACACAAAACCTCATAGTCTATCCTGCCTGGTAATAATTTTATCTGCCTTGTGTTCTATTGCTCTATTTTGATAGATGGGAGATTCGTATCTTCTTGCCCCGTGTTAATTGGATGGTGAAATAAATAAAAACTTTTAATTTATACTAAAATTTCATGAGGGCTTCCCCCAGAGTATATTGTGTATCAAGTCTTATTATCATTAGTCTTTATCCATCACTATCCCCCCGCTGCCACCAGTTGTAAAACATGGTCGGACTTGATATTTATTTTAATAATAATTACTCATAAGGTAAAAAATATTTCTTACAATATTACTATTAACAAATCTATTCTCTTATTTTATAGCTAAAATCTATATGCCTATATTCCAGGTTAATCACTTCTGTCAAATTCATAGTGATTAATCACCACATGCTAGCATGAGGTTCACAAGAGAATGAAAGATGTTTGAGGAATTATGAAAGAGTAAGAATTACAAACAAAAAAGATGATTTTAAGCTGTGGGACACAGGAAGAATGTTTGGCTTATTGCGATCCCTTTAAGGCAAAATCTGATATATAAAATTCAGACATAGAGATATTCACAGATATTGTTGCCAAGTATTGCAAGCGTTAGGCGTCGCAGATAATCCAAGAATAAAGCGACAGACCAGAGATAAACAGACAGGTATTGTGGTAAGGGTCACATTCTAGTTGTAGTGGTTTCATCATAATATGAAGCGCTGAAAACCGGAGCGAGTTATGCTTCGCATTGCAGAGATGCAGGTCGGCAGAGATAGACATCTAATCTGGAGCATTATACACTCCTCCCATGCAATGTGATTCGCTCTGTCTATCTGTCCTTTATACAATCAGTTCACAAACAAATTGCAGGTATATTCAACGGCAAAGTATACATGCAAAAAATCCGTAAATGGGTTTAGGGGGACCATAAAATCACGCGAATTGTGCTATGTTTCTCGAAATAATACTGACTAGGGGCTTGTTGTGACTTTCTCCACTTGCAATGATTTGCGACGTAAAACAACTCATCATAGGCATTATATAAAGCTTTTGATGTGAATTAAATTTTTTTCTTGTTCTTTTGTTGATAATGACAGAGATATTCCACAAAAGTTTATCGTTACTTTGCTGTGAAGCAGTTGTCTTCCTCATCTCTAGAACCATCTATAATACCCAATATTTACATCTGATGCTGTGAGCGATACACGAACACAGCGTGATTTGACCCCACAGGTAGTTTGATGACGTCACTTGCATAAGATCAATAGGTAAGGAAGATAGTGACGAGAAATTAGGGTACAGTGGCGGTACAGTACAGTTCAGAGAAATTGTTAAGTTTGATTCCTTTTTCCTTCCTTCTATCTTGCATTTCCTCTTGTAAATCTGCAAAAAAATCTTTTAAGCACAGGAGAGCTCTCTCTCCCTCTCTCTCACTCAGACATAGAGATATTCACAGATATTGTTGCTCTATCTAAGATTATTTATGTAAATGTATCTGTCTCCCTTTCGCTTTCTCCTGTGCCACCATCTCTTCCTCATACACACAAAAAAGGAAGAATTTCAGCCTGCAACACACTGTATACACATTCCCATGGGAAAATATCTTTGGATTAAGCCCACTGGCTATCCAAACCTGACTGGCAATTATCTGGCATACAGCCAATTACTAAGAATTCTATGAACGCTTTCGATTTATAGTTAATTAGCGACCCAGATCACTTTCATCTCAAATGACGTCTGATTCTTGTTATGGTCCGCTGAGCATTCCTGTGGCGTGAGAATGTTTTCATCATTTTGGGCTTTTATACTTTCTGGTTTTATCTTCTTAGATGTTCTCTTTTTTATTTTGTATCTTTTTGTTCTTTATTTTTATGTTTTTTTATGTTTTTTATTTGGTTTATTAACCTTTTCTTTTCCTCATTTTTCATGTTGTTTTTTTTCTCCTTCAACTTTAACATTTCTTTAATTCTACGTATTTATTTTTTATCTTATCTATTTCTTTTTATTATTATTATTATTATTATTATTATTATTATTATTATTATTATTATTAATTTCATTATCAGGAACCCACATTATGGCCTACCATCAACTGTCTAATCAGAATCAACATAGCAAATGTTTATTACTGAACATCGTTCCTTTCACAAAGTTCACAGCTGTCCTGAATCGTGCGACGGCTTCTCCTTCTTGCGAGGCACGATATCTATATGGTCTTTACTTTCTCTGCCTTGCAAGGAAGAAGTTAACAGTACTGCTTGGATGGGTTGAATAACCTTTTACTTTTTCCAAGAAGTTTGTGCTCCATTTAAATATTTCCGAACATTCTGAGTGAGTTTCACAGCAAAGTTTTTCTTCGTATATATAACAGCTGTTTTATTCTTACTTTTTTTCCAATTCACTTCCATCATTGCCATTTATCTAATTTTTCACACATCAACATTTAATCATTTCTAAAATGAAGAAAGGGGAAAAAGTATTTTCTTCGTGCCAGCTATGCATCATCGTGGTTCCAATACTCCGAGCAGGCCATCTCTCATGTTTACAGAAGCGCTTGCTCACTGGGGGAGTTTAAAGTGTTATAAACGAAGGCTGATAACCCAATCTCCTTTATTGGCTCCTGTGCCCTACACACGCTCCTGTGTGTGTGTGTGTGTGTGTGGTGTGTGTGTGTGTGTGTGTGTGTGTGTGTGTGTATGTGTGTGTGTGTGTGTATGTGTGGGTGGGTGTGTTCTTACCTAGAAATGCTTGTCAGGGGTGTGCTTGATTCCTATCTCCGCCTTCCAAATCTTCTTCTCGGAATACAGTGACTCAGTTCCCAAGTTTTTATCACATTTACATTTTACATTGAGTTAGCTTTAACTATTCCTAGTCATACATTTTTCAACCTTTTGCCCGCCTGACTGATGCTGAGAACTTTATATTCTGACAACTCTGAGACTCTCTTGTGCCTTTAGCTCACATCTATTATGTTCTCATTCTGCGGTTTCTAGCTCTGAATAATACTGTTTTTGGTTATTTTGTTAACTTTAAGAATCTTATATGTCGTTATCATGTTATCCATAGCTTTCTTCTCCTGATTGGCGAGGTACAGTTCCCACAGTCTTTCCTCGAAAATCAAGCCTTTCAGCATCTCCTTTCATGATAGGGAAGAATTGGCCCAATATACGATGTGTATAATGCCAAGAATGGTCTTTTGCTCAAGTTTATGTATGCTCACGAAAAGTGAGCAGCGTTGCATATCCCTGCTGCTGATATTATTTTGCTAATGCATGCTATTCCTCCCCCTCTTCCTTCCGTCTAAATCTTTTATTTTGCATTACATGATATTCCCTTAGGAATATTGCATTGGTAATAATTTCAGTGAATTTAGTCGCCACTATTGCTATTGCCTTTAGGGATTATGTTCCCAGTTCTTTCTTGAACTTCGTGGAGTTTATTTTACTACTTTATTTGATAGTTCATCAGCATTGGTGTTCCTGATCATTAGAGTTTTCATTGTCAATCCATCCTTTGATTTGGTAATTTTGAGTCTAGTAGTGGGACTAAAGCTGCATTCGTGTGAATGGGAATTATAGTTGGAGTGTGAAATTGGAACAAGTAAGCTTTAAGCACCAATTAAGGTAAGCACCACATTACGAGTCCCAAGCGCTGTCCTTTCAGCCACGGCCCCTGTCGTGGGGCCCCCTGTGTGTGTGTGTGTGTGTTTATGTAATGTTGCGTGAGAAAAATCTATCCAAATTTGGAGTGGATAGATTTTTTTAGTTAACACGCCCTAAATGCATTAATATAAATAAAATAGAGGGAGCAGAACGATCTGATCTCCCTCACCCTCACCAAGAGGACCCCGACTCCCTAACTTGGCCCTCTGAGGACCCCCGACTCCCTCTTCTGACTCCTGAGGATTCCAACTCCCTCTTCCGACTAATGTAAAACTCAATGTATTTTCTCTTTTCGATGCCCCCATTCTCTAGTACTTCACCTCGAACTGTTCTTCTTTTCACATCTCATTCTCTTCGACCTTCGTTTCCTCCTTCTCTTCCTTCGTCACTTCTGCTTCATCTTACCTTTCTTTTCGGATTTTACAGTTTCCTCTTTCACATACTTCTCTACATTTACATTCTACTACTGCACCTTCTAATTTACTCTTTACTCCTCCTCCTCATCATCATCATTCTCTTTCGTACCCTTGTCCTCTTTAACCTCTCTTCTTCACCTCTCCATTTAACTTTTCTATCACCTGCCTCTCCACTTTATCACACTCTTCCTTCCTCTTCCACGCTAAATTACCTAACGAGACTCCTAAAACAAAAGCAACACGAACATTACAACACATATAACCAGATTTCTATCATATCTAACATTCCCAATCAGCTTCTACCAGGAAGGGATTTAACCAGGATTTAAGCATCTCGGGGTGGTTTAAATCCCTCTGGACGTAGACGAGTCACTTAAGATGCGTCTAACTCTTCTGAAAGCTTTCCATTTTAGCTTTTAAATTACATTTGCTTTCAGAGGGCGTAGGAGAAGTTGCATGCTCTCTTCTGATAATTAAAGAATGCTGCCACAGTTTTGAGGGTATTCACGAAGGACTCGAATTTTGTGATGCATGTAATCTTTTATTCGGTTTTAAATTTACGTAGTTATATTATTTGTTTCGTAAGTGGTGGCCTCGTAATTGTTTATTTAATTTGCTATTTATTTTTAACACTTTATATTGGAAGATGAATAGGATTAGTTTTAAGAGTTCTGAGACGAAATTTGTGTTGAATATATATATATATATATATATATATAATTGTGTCGATAAAAACCGTAATAAAATATATGAAGCAAGATATTAAATAAAACGGTTTTGAGATATTAATAAAAACACAAGATTTATGTTTGTTTGCAGTTCTGTTAGGTTCTGAGTTTGTGAGTCTGTATATATGTGAGTCTGTAACTCTACGAGTTTATAAGTTTGTGAGTTTAAGTCTGTAAGTCTTCGAGTCCTCAAATATGTGATTCTGTTTGTTTTTGAATCAGTGTCGATTAGTCTTTTTATTTGGAATTCTTTGAATCTGTAAGTCTGTGTCTACTAGTCTATGTGACAATTAGTCAGTGATTCCATAAGTCTGTGATTCTGAAAATATTCGAGTTTGTGACTCAATGAGTGTGTGAGTTTGTGATCCATGCTGATGACCAGACTTAGTGAGTATGTAAGGAAGGGGTGAGCATATGAGGAAGCAGTGGGTGTGTGTGAGGAAGTTTGGACCAAATGCAAACACCGCGTGGAATGTGTAAGTATGTCAGGATAGTTGGCCACTGTATGTGAAGAGTTTTATCTCAGGCAATTCACGAATAGCGCTGTATCTCTGATCTTATTAAGCAGAGAGATGCTGAAGGTGTTTGGTGTTGGTAACAATTGTACTGAAGTGTGGCAGGTCTGATATCTTTCAGTTTCTTTTATTTGTTTTCCTCCTATTCCTATTCTCGTCATCCTATTACACCTCTTATAATTTCTTCTATTCCTTCTACTTCTCCTTTTCTTACTCCCGCCTCTTCCTCCTTATAGTAATATTATAATAGTAATAATATTAATATTATTATTAAATTGCGATATTTTAAGATATATTTTGTATTCTCTCCCTGCTTCTGATATCTTGTTAGATTCTGGCTTCTTGACCTACTTTTGCGTTTATTTTCCTGTCTTTTTCTTTCTTCGTCTTTTCCGTTTTTATATACTTTTACTGATCAGCCTTTCGGATATAAGATTATTATTGAAACTCGATCTTCTTGATCCTTTATCTTCCTTGCTTACTCTATATCACTTCACCATTATTGCTCTCTGACCACCGTGATCCCTCTTTCTCTCGCTTTCTCTGTCTCTCTGCTTTTCTACGTCTATCTCTCTTTCTCTCGCAAAGAAAAGAATCATTACCTCCACCAAAATATAAAGTTTCACCAAGCAATGAACTTTGACGAGCCAGAATCTAGAACGAGATCGTGTAGGCCAACGGAAGGAAAGCAGAAGATGGGACTAATATTAGCGTTCATTTCCTCTTCTCTTTCTCTTCACCTTCCTCTGACGTGGAAGAGATAGTAAACAAGACGCTGTTTATTGATCGCTTCCTGCCCATGATTTCGAATTCGAATTGATCTCGTTTTAAAATTTCTAACGAAAGACGTCGCTAATGAGGGATGCAACGTTATTGCATCAAGGTGTTCAACGGAAAAGATCGCTGATAAGGAACCATTATTAGCCAAGTCTTGGCTAATGGTCTCGAACGAAAAACGTCGCTAAAGAGGATTACAATAATCTTCGTTAACTAATTCCTCCCTCAAGACATCTTACTTATCAATGATTAAACAAGATGAAAATTTATATTTGCTTTTCATCTAATTTTCATATTAATTGTATGTTTACCACTAATAATAATTTAACAGAGAAAATTATATATATTAGGTAATTTGTGTAAAGGCGCCCAATAAACATCGATTAATATATATAGAGTTGATACATGTGGCCAAGGCTTACCCCCACTGGCTACATAGAACTAATTAATACCCCGCTCTATGCCACATCAGGTTACCTGACGTCAACTATGCAATTTGCCACCATTACAAGCATTAGTATTTCCCGCCTGAGAACGATGTAAAAGCTTCCTCACCGCGTTACTTCCTTCTAGCTAACGAAGTTGTTGAGGCTGACGCTAAGTACAGAATGCAAGAGGGACGAAACTAACGTTCTGCCCTCTGTTTCACTAACCTAATCTGGTTGATATACACTAGATATCACCACCCTAAGATGGCTACAATTACAGCAGATTAACTTTGTATTATTAGTGTAATTATTATTAGTATCAGCTATCGTAGAGTAGTAGTTTCAATAATAGTAATAGTAGTAGTAGCAGCTGCAAAAGTATATTTTTTATGAAATAATTGCAATAAATTCAGAATGAGAATTCCTTTCGTTTACCGCTAAAATAAGTGTCCAGACCATTATGTATCCTGTGGAGGAGCCCAGGATACCCGCACGTGTCCGTAATGGGACACATCCGGGCACACCTTGATTGCCTGCAGTGTCTGCATGTCCCTCGGGGCAGGATATTGACATTCGCGTTATAGAACCGTCAGCTGTCATGCGGGCTTGGGTGATGGGAGAGAGCGGGGTGGGACCGAGGGATAAGAGCTTCATGGGACGATGGGAGATAATGGAGAAATGGGGGGAGAGATCAGAAATTGGGTGGAAAATGGCTGGTTCGTGGGGCTTAGGGGTGAATGGAAAGTGGGTGGGAAATAGGGAGATGGTGCTGGTGGGGATGGATGGATAGGGGGGGGGGGTTGTGGGGAATGTGGGTGGGGACGGGAGGAAGATAAGAGGAGGTGGGTTGGGGAAAGAGTTGGAGATGAATTGAGGAAGATGAGAGTATAATTGAGGCATGAAGACAGGTGAGAGAGGAGAGTGGTAGGTGAGAAAGAGTGAGGAGTGGGTGGGGAGAGGGGTAGAAGAAAGAGGGTGGGAGTTAGTGGGCGGCCAGTAGAGAGGTCGTTATGCAGTCGTATGCCAGTTGAACAGTCGTAAATTACGAGGGGACGTAGAGAACGAGATATGGAGAGAGGGTGGTCGATACTCATCTGAAGAAGAGAAGGAATATACACTGACTGAGTTAAGGTATTTACACTAATGGAGGGAAGGTATATACATGATAGAGAGAATGAATTTATTTATGTAGGTAAGATATAGCTTGCAGGAAAAGAATCTAAGCGGATATACAAATCATATAATGAGGAAGGAAAAGCAAACAGGAATATGAATAACAGATGATTTACAAAGCCGGAAATTCCGGTTTCAAATCTGACTGTAATAGCTACGAATTGGCAGCGTTTATTTTCACCTCATCCTTTTGTTCACCTAGCAGTAAATAGGTACCTCTGAGTTAGACAGTTTTTGGGCATTGCATCCTGAGGTGGTCAGTAATTGACATTGTAGATAGATATACATATATACACTCAGACAGAGTGAACTGCACCTCACGTCGCTGGAAGACAGAAGAGCTCGGGGAAACATGATAACCAATTATAACCACATACAAAATATTATCAGAGGAATTGACACGGTAGATAAGGATGGATTATGTAACACGGGTGGAACACGAACAAGGGGACACAGGTGGAAGCTGAGTACCCAAATGAGCCACAGAAACATTAGAAAGAACTTTTTGAGTGTCTGAGTAGTTAGTAAATGGAATGCAC